>NC_069386.1:97792651-98095681 GCF_027475565.1 Acinonyx jubatus
CTTAGATTCACAAGTTATTTTCGTGGGGGCTTAAGAAAGAGAAAAGAATAGAACATATACTTGTGCTTCCAATACTTTTTTCCATTTTCCATTTCCTGTTAAAACCTGAGTGTGGTGTGTGTGTACATGTGGGTGTGTGTGGGTGTGTGGTGGTGTGTGTGTACACGTGGGTGTGTGGTGGGGTGGAGGGGGTTCTATTTGAAGCATAATTTTAACCCCAGATCTTGGTAAGAACAGCCTGATCTCCACCTAATCATGATCTATATACCATTGATCCCCACCTTCCACTTTACCGCTCATCCAACAACCCATCCCATGCTCACCTCACAGTGTCTGTGTTTATCTCTTCTGGCCAAAAATAGGTTCTAATGGGGGAATGAGGAAGAGAGGGAGAGAGATATAATAAATGCTACCACCATGACCATAATCACCAACCAACCACTGATGCCCCTCATAGCCCACCTCCTATCCAGGAAAGAAAGGCACCCCCAGAAATAGAGTTAGAGACCATTATCCCTCATGATTATAGGTGCAAAAACCCTTAAAAAATATTAGCAAAGAGAATTTAGCAATATAAAAATAACTTACACCATGACGAAGTGGGTTTTCTTCCAGGAATGCAAGCTGGTTCAATGTATGTATACCAATCAATAAAATCCACCATATTAAATGATACAGAAAAATCATTTGACAAATCTAAAAATCATTTGTGATTTGTGATATTAAGAAAAAACTCTCAGAAAAATAGGAGTAGAGGAGAACTTCCTCACCTTTCAATAAACATTTACAAAAAGCCTACAGCCAACATCACACTTAATAGTGAAAGACTGAATGAAAGCTCTTCCCCCTGAGATCAGGAACTAGGCAAGGATGCCTACTCTCACCATTCTTGTTCAATGCTAGAATTTCTATTTAGTGCATTAAGAAAAGGAAATTAGATGCATACAGAACAAAGAAGAAATAAATTCTCCCTATTTGCAGATGACATATGCAGAAAATCCTAAGGACTACAACAAACTAACTAATCAACCAACCTCCTAGAGCTAATAAGTGAATTCAACAAGGTGGTAAGATACAAGATAAACATACAAAAAACAATGTATATGTTTCTTTTCTAGCAACATACATGTAGACACCAACACGTATAATCATTTCAAAAGAGAAAGACTTAGGTATAAATCTAACAAAACATGTGCAATTAGTTTTGTGCTAAGAGCTACACAATGCTGAAGAAATCAAGGAATCAAGGAAGATCTAAATAAATGAAGAGACATGCTGCATTTACACATTGGAAGACTCGCTCTCACTAAGATGTCAATTCTTCCAAATTGATACTGAGATTTAATACAATCCCTATCAAAATCTCAATGAGTTTTTTTTTGTAGATATACACAAGATTATTTAACATTTATCTGGAAAAGAAAGCTGCTAGAATAACTAAAATAACTTTGAAAAAGAAGAATAAAGTGAGAAGAATCCGTCTCCCTGATTTTAAGATTTCCTACATTGCTACAGTAATCAAGATTGTATGGTATTAGTGGTAAGATAAATGTATAGATCAACAGAACAAAGCAGAAAACCAAAAATAGACTCACATAAATATGTTCAAATGATTTTTGACAAAGATGAAAAAAGCAATTCAATGAAGCAAAGATAGCCTTTCAACAAATGGTGCTTGAAGCAATTGCACATCCAGAAGCAAAAAAGTGAACCACGACCTCACACCTTATACAAAAATCAACTCAAAATGGATCATGGAAACTATAAAACATTTAGGAAAAAGAAAGGAGAAAATCTTCCAGATCCAGGGTTAGGTAAAGATTTCTTAAACTTGACACCAAAAGCAATACCTGTAAAAGACAAAATTGATAAATCGAACTTAATCAATATTAAAAACATTTACTCCGTGAAAGCTCTGGTAAGAAGATGAAAAGACAAATCACATAGTGGGAAAAATATATTTGCAAGCCATGCATCCAATAAAGGATATCTACAATATATAAAGAATTCTCAAAACTCAACAGTGAGAAACCAAACAATCCATGGACAAAAAACATTTCACCAAAGATCTATAGATGGCAAGTAAGTACATGAAAAGATATTAAACACCATGAGCCATAAGGAAAATGCAAATTAAAACCACAGTGAGATACCCATAAACACCTATCGAAATGGCTACAATAAAAAAGAGTGAAAATACCAAATGTTAGAGAGAATGTGGAAAAATAAAATCATTTGTGCATTGCTGGTAGGAATACAAAATGATACAACTACTCTAGAAAACAGTTTGACAGTTTCTTTAAAAAATAAACATGCAACAATCATACCCAACAATTGCACTCCTCCAAGAGTCATACTGAGTGAAAAATTCAATCTCAAAAGACCTTTTTCACATGTATGTAAATTTATGAGTCCACTCATAATACATTTTTGGAATGACAAAATTAAGAAATGGAGAACAGATTAGTGACTGTCAGGAGCTGAGGAAGAGGAAGGTGTGGGAGGAAAGTGGGGGTGGTTGTAAAAGGACAGTATGAGCAATCGCTGTAGTGCTGGAACTGTTCTATATCTTGACTCTATCAGTGTCAGTATCCTGGTTGTGATATACCATCGTCTTGCAAATGTCACCATTGAGGAAGATGGGTAAAGTGTACAGAAAATAACTCTGTGCTATTTCTTACAACTACGTGTCAATCTACAAGTATCCTCAAATTAAAAGTTTAACTTAAAAACTAAAAATTGAAATTATCAGCTTAACCACAGATCTTTGTAAGAACTGCCTTATCTCTACCATATCTTGTACATCATGCCTCTTCCCACCCTTCCTCACCCAACTCACACATGAACCACACGATATCTGTGGTTTACTCTTAACAAAAATTGGATCCTAAGAGGGTGAGGGTGGGAGAGATAGAGACTCGTAAAATATGCTACCATCAGGACCATCCCTGCCAATCAACCATTGGTTCTCCTCATAGCCTAATCCCCTCCCACTTTGGCAGGAATGATGCTCCCAGAGGTAGAGTCAAAAGTTAGGGATCCATCCAGGGCTTGGGATTACGATCTGGTGACATGTCTTGGGCCTAGCTGACTCCCTGGCAACTTCTGATGTTTCTCAGTGACCTACTATCCTACTTCCCTTTCCCACTGCCCACACTTGTTTCTTACCTTTGACACTGTTTTTCCACTCTGCAAGAATAGTCTCACTATTTCTCTCTCTTTTTAGGGGGAACAAATAGGCCCTTTGAGATGTGTTAAGTATTCCATTTCCTTTTTGTCTTAATAACAAAAGGAATGTAGTCTGAGATAAAACAACAATGACAGTATTGTCTCCTCCTTGCATCAATTTACTCTCTTTAATTTAGAGCTTGTAGGAAAAGACAAAGGGCTATACATTTGGCCCTCCAGCTGTTGCCAATTCTGGTTATGCATAATGACACCTGAAAGGGTATGGGGTGGGGGCTTTTAAATAAACACCAAAGACTAGCCCTACTCCACATTCATTGATTCAAAACTCCAGGACTGGGACCCACCATAGGTGTCTTTATAAAGCTTCAAAGATTATTTTGATGCCCAGGTACTATAGAAAACAATAATTCTACAAAACATATTAAAGCAGTATTCATCTCTAAATCAGAGGAAAAGCAAATACTCTGTAAACTACTCTGAGGTCAACAGGCTCCTGGATGGGAAAACCCTGAGGCAGGACATCTGGGATGAGAAGAGCTGAATCAGAAGCTGGGAAGCTGGGCTGACTCCGGGAGGTGTTGATTTTTGTCACCCTTTCTTTCAACCAGAACTAAGGCATGAGTCTAGTGCATTACAGGAGAAACACAGAGGCCACCTGTTTCAATGGGAGCTGACATTGCCTTCTCTAAGATAAACATCAGTAAATGTTTAAAGAATGTTGATTTGAAGAGTTCTATATTTTTTTGCTAAGGCTGCTGTAACAAAGTACCACAAATTGGATGGCTTCCATAACAGAAATTTATTGTCTCACAGTTCTAGAGGCTGGATATTTGAAATCAAGGCATCAGCGGGGCTGGTTCCTTCAAGGGCTGTGAGGGAAGGCTCTGTTCCAGACCCCTCTCCCAGGTTCTACACCTCAGATATTCCTTGACCTGTAGATGGCCATCTTGTCCCAGAATCTCTTTGCATGACCTTTCCCTGTGTTCATTACTATCTCTGTATCTGAATTTCTGCCCTCCCCCATTTTTTCGGGACACCAGAAAATTCCTATTGGATTAGGGCCCCATCCCACTCCAGTATGGCCTCATTTTAATTAATTACATCTGTATTGACCCTATTTTCAACTAAGGTCACATTCTGAAGTATTGGGTGGGGGTAAGTCTTCAACATATGAATTTTGGGAGGATAGCATTCAGCTTACAATAGGGCCCATTGTTTTAGTTACCCCAGGGGTGCTCACATGGGTTGGTGTGACTGTGGCATAAGGACAAAGATACGAAGAGTCAGCTGTTCCTAACATTCCCCTCTCAGGGACAGCAGAAAACTCCCTGAATTTTAACATCATGATATTAGGGTTACTTAAGTTTTTAAAAAGTTGCAGAAGCTTTAAAATAACTAATGAAATAATAAAAAGGTAATTGTTCTTTAATATTATTTTATCATGGTAAGTTGACTATTTTAAGAAGAAAACCAGCATATGCACTTTAGACTTATTTTTTTGGGAGTCTTCTTGAAAAGCACATATTGTATAATTTACAGGCCTGGCTGATTGACCCAAGAGAGGGGATCATATTTAATACTAGTTCTGTTTGTATCAAGCTACCACATTTTTTTTTCCCTGAAAACTTGAAATAACTGTCAGGTGTTATCTCTTCTAGGCTAATCATACATAAAGATAGACACTATTAATATCAAGCTTTATAGGTCCCCAGGAAGATCAAGCTTCTTGTCTAACTCAGTCCATAGCAAAGCTGTAATTCAAATCTGCTAGGTGTTTTATGTTGCTTAAATGGAGTTTATATTTCTTTGCTGTCTGTTCAGGAGGATGGAGTTCTCTGAGAGTCAAATTAAAATCCTAAGCAATTTGGGTCTTAGTTTCCAGGAAGAAATCAAGATGTCAGTATAAATCTAACTATATGGGAAGACAGGAATAACATTATATAATGGACTGGATTAAAAATATAGAGTTAGGAAAAAACTGGGAAGTAATCGGCAAATACACAAGAGATGGCTTATGCTCAGCCATTCTCCCTTATTCTCTGGCCACTTGTTATACTTCCAGGTTCTTTTGCTGCTTGGATGGTTCACTTCAGTCTAATTGACTCATCACCATGATGCTTCTGTGAAGGATACTAAAGGAACGACTGGTCTAGCCCTGAATTTATATCTTCCAGCTAGGCAGAGCCCAGCTTTACAAAATACTTTCCTTTTATGACCGTGTATTTGATATAGGGTTGTCCCAATTTATTAAACTTTCTATTTTTGTAAATCTCATGATGTTCATGTCCTATAAGAAACATTTGATACTTAAAAAAAAAAAAACCCAGCTGTTTTTCTTAAAAGAGGTTTATAATTATTGATTTTGGACATTTTTTTTGTGATTTTTATTTGACCTTGGTAATTCCCCCAATTTTTTGATAAATAAGTTAAGCTTTTGAGGATAAAAGACACCTTTACATCGCAAAAGAAGTGTTTACATGTATCTCTGAGCTACGTTGACCCTCTGCTCAGGAGCTCATGTCCAGGGAAATGTTTTTCCTCTGAAAATGCATTGTATGTTACTCTGAATGCTTTGAGTTTGGTTAGTCCCAATAATTCTCTTTTAGTATATCAATTAATTCAAATCTGGATTTTGTAACCATGTTAAAAAATCCCCCCAAATTCTTTTTAAAAGGATGTTTCTAACTTAAATATGAGATTCATCTTTCTTCATGCAACCTCTCTCTATAAAAAAAATCAACAAACATTTGTTTTTTAGCAGAGAACTTGTGGTTTCGAATTTGTTAAAATTGGTTCAATATCCTGTTTCAATTCCTGTGTCAAATGTCAGAGTAGAACAAACATTTAATATTGTGAGTTATCTCTAGACTAATGAAATCGTATATTGAATGGTGAGTCAACAAGAAGCAAACTTTGGTTTTGATACTATCAACTTTGGTTTTGATACTTTTGCTTATTTGGAAGGAAAATAATAGTATTTTTTAAATAAAAATGTCTAGGGGCACCTAGGTGGTTCAGTTGGTTAAACGTCTGACTCTTGATTTCGTCTCAGGTCATGATCACATGGTTTGTGAGTTTGAGCCCTGTGTCAGGCTCCACACTGACACTGCAGAGCCTGCTTGGGATTCTCTCTCTCTTCCCCCTCTCTCTGTCCCTTCCCCCCATCTCCTGCCCCCCCAAACATGCATTCTCTCTTTCTCTCTCAAAATAAATAAACTTAAGTAAATAAATAAGTCCAATATAAAATATAAGACATATATATAATCAAAAATAAGATTTGTACACGTGCATATTTTCTTAAAATGTGTTTGGTGTTTTGGATGAAACTACTTGGAGTTATAATTTTATAAGATATTAAGAAGGCTTTGCTTCTCATACTCTGAATGCTCAGACACTAAATATCTATACAGGCAAGGGTTTGCTTTCCACTTGAAAACTCTACAGGATATCAAGATGTTCAAGCATTCCAACATAGACATTGTTAATAAGAAAAACAAGGATAGAATCACAACAAATTCACAAAGATAACATTTACTTGGAAATTTGTTTCATTCTTAATTAATATGAGTTTCTCCAAAAAATATTAAGTAGTGACTTAGAGAGTTTATACCATGAGCTGAGGGCTGTAGTGTTTGTTTAATCTTTCTAATTTTCTGCTTCTTATTTTAGCAATGGCTAATTCAATACCACTAACTTATCTATGTTTTCTGAGATCTTACTCCAGTTATTCTATGGTCTTTGCTGGTCTCTGATTTTGTTCCAAATGTATTCTTTAGTGAGCACTTTATCTTAATCATTAATTTCATTCAGCAACATCTAAGACCGATAAGCTGGACAAATCATCATTTTTTTTTCCTCATTTAAAAGTGAAAAATGAAGTTATGATGTTTTCCCTATCACTGTCCACTTAAAAGTCCTAGAAACAGTGGTCAACCCATTGAAATGAGAACAGTTAGCACAAGATAAACCTGAAACACCTTGTCACATCAGAAAGAAAGGCAACAATCAAAGAATGTTAAAGACAAATTGAAAAGTTTTGTACTGATCAAAGATAGGCCAACTGAAGTGTCAAAAGTAATGCAAGGCTTAAAATTTATCAGATTAGACCCCATGAGTCCATAATGATATATTTCTAAAAAATCAATGGTCATTTTTGGAGATAAGGAACACAAATTCATCAATATGAAAAATGGCAAATAAAAGGATAGAAACAAGTATTTATTCTTCCCTTCCTATAAAATGGAATTCCAGCTAATACAGGGAGATGGAAAGATATATTAAATTATCATCCATTTATAACCCCTGATGGAATAATGGATCTTTAGTGCTGAAGTTATCCGGTGAAAAGCTGATAAATAGCATTATAATGGATGAATTAGTGTAATGACACCTAAACATACAGATCAATTTTAACACCACGAAGAGAGAAAGCCAGGCATCATCACTTCCTGGTGTAATGCAGTGGGAAGTATACAGCATCCCTTGGGAACCCAAATCACGCATTCAGAACATGGGCAATCTTATAGGACAAATGACCTGCAGGGGAAACTGGAATAGATTAAAAGAAATTTTAAGAAATTTATCAAGAAAATGCAACATGTGGACCTTGTTTGCCTCCTGATTCAAACAAATCAACTGTAAAAAAGACACTGAGGAGGCCATTAGAATTTGAATACAGAGTTCAATTAGACAGTGTTAAGTATAAGAGATACTAAGGAAATTAAGAATATGTTTCAATATGTTTACTTTGAGGGAAAATAGCATTGTGGTCATATTAAAACAAAGGGAGCCCTGTCTTAATCGAGATACATACTGATGTATTAGAGGAAGAAATGATATAATATCTGAGAATTGCTTAAAATAATCTGGCAGGGTATGGGAAGTCTGAAGTCAGTTGTTGCATAACATGGGGGTTTGTTATACTTCTTTCTCTCTTTTTTGAATATATTTGAAAATTTCCATAATAAAATGTTTTAAAGACAAAGTACCTACCTATTCACTCCTTTTGACAAATATTCAGGTGTGTCCTGTGTGTAAGGTTCTAAAGCAGGTTCTAGGTGTAGCAACAAGATGAAGACTCTCAGCATGTTCCCTTCTCTTATGTGACACATTTATTTTTGGTGGAGGAAGAAGAAAATTGCTAAGACGATAAAAACAGAGATAATAAGGTGAGTTGGAAAATGTTTCATTGGAGAGGTAACATTTGAAATGGGCTGTGAAAGAAGAATATTTTCTAAACAGTCAAATCCTGTTTGAAAACAGTTGAGGGGCCATTCCAGGGAGTTTCTTTTTGTCTTTCTTTCATTTACAATAAAATCTATTATCATTGATGTTCAGTCCAACGGATTTTGACAACTGTATAAAACTGCACAGCCACCAAGCAGCCACGATAGAGCATAGTTCTATGTCAAACAAAATTCCCCCATGCTACCCTTGTGCAGTCAAGTCCTCCTAACATTTTATCACTGACTAGCACTCACCTGTTCATATCACAATAGTTTTGCCTTTTCCCTAACACCATACAAAGGGAATCATATAGTATATAACCTTTTGAGTCTGGCTTCTTTTCACTTAGCACTGAAATTCATTTGTCTTGTTGATAATCTCAATCATTCATTCCTTTTTTATTGCTGAGTAATAGTCTATTATCTGGACATACCACAGTTTTTTTAATCTATTCCCCCATTTGATGGGTATTGGGTTGTTTCCAGTTTGGGATCATTATGAATAAAGCACTGTAAACACTTGTTTAGGTTTTTGTATGAACACAGGTTTTCATTACACTGAAGTAAATACCTTAGGAGTAGAACTCATAGGTTGTGTCGTAAGTACATGTTTAACTTTAAAAGAAACTGCCAAACTATTTTCAAAAGTGGCTGTACTATTTTGCATTCCAAATATCTATGTATGAGAATTGCTCAGTTGCCTTGTTATACCACTTGCTATAGTTGTTACTTTGTTGTTTATTTTAGCCATTCTGATAGGTGAGTAGTGAAATCTCTTTGCGGTTTTAATTTACATTTCCCTGTTGAGCCAGGCAGATTGTTGATATTATTATCAATTTTCAAAAGTCTACACCAGCTATTCAAAAGTATACACAAGCCTCCAACTCCACTCCATTCCTCATCTGCTCACCTATTTCTCCAAGAACATAGAGGTGGTCAAGTATGAAGTCCTTAACTTTCTTCCCTTAACTTCCAAACTTAAAAAAAAAAAAACCTCTGGGGGTACCTCGGTGGCTCAGTCAGTTAGCATTGGGAACTTCATTTTCAGTTCAGGTCATGATCTCATGGTTCATGGGTTCGATCCCTGCTCTAGGCTCCATGCTGACACTGCAGACCCTGCTTGGGATTCTCTTTCTCTCTCTCAAAATTAAAAAAATTTTAAAAATTAGTTAAAAAAATTTAAAACATTCTCCAAACCTCCTTTCTCAGAGAGGGTGGTATTTCTCCCTGCCAAGACCAGTCTGTCCTCTCATGTGCCTGTCCTCTCATGTGCCTGGATCCTTCCCAGCTCCCACCTCTAGAAACCTCAGTGCTGACAACAACCCCTTCTGTCAGACTCTATGCTCTTTGTGGACTCCTTCTCTAAGGCCTACTCCTTCTGGGCTAGGTCCTTTTATTCCTATCAGTTATTCTCAAATGTTTGCATACACCAGAATCACCTGGAGAACTTGTTAAAACACAGATAAGTGGGGGGGGAGGGGCCAAGACGGCAGAATGGCATGGAAGTTTTTTTGTGTTTTGCATTCATGAAATACAGCCAGATCAACACTAAACCATCCAACACACCTAGAAAACTGATTTGAGGATTAACACAACAAGCTGCACAATCTGAACCACAGAACTCAGTAGGTACATGGCACAGAGAGGTGAACTGGGGGAGAAAGAAGCCGCAGAGGGCAGGGAGCTGTTTTTGCTTGCCGAGAGAGGACAGAGATGGTGGAGAGTATGTGAAAAGTATCCCTGCCCAAGGGCAGTTGGAGAGAAAGTGGAAAAGTGGAAACAGCCACAGGGACTGAACAAAAAAAGGAGAAAGGAGAAAGGAGAAAGGAGAGGGCTTAAATTCCATTAAGACTGTATAAACAGGGGAGCGCAGAGTCTGAAACTCTGCAGCTCAATACCTGGCAGTCCTCTGGTGGGAAGGGCGATTCCCCAGGAGCAGAGTGAGGTCTGGGAGGGGGGGTCCTCAGGCCACACAGGGAGAGGTGGTTCCCCTGCTGGGAGGATACTTGGTAGAGGCTGTGTGGCCACCCCACAGGCAAAGGTCCCAGCAAACCCCAGAGAACAACCACATTCACTGGTGCTGGAACAAGGTCATTAAGGGTGAAGCTTGGTGTCAGTTGTGTGTTGTGATTTTCCATAAACCCTGAAATGCTGCTGCTACCAGATTGTACGAACTTTTTCTGGGGCAGGCTGGCACCCAACTGCAGTCTCTGGGCATTGGCAGAAGCATGGTCCTGTGAATGTTTCTGGGTGTGGCCAGCACCTGGTCATTGCTTGGTACGACCCTTCCCTAGAAGGTCTGAGGGGGTCAAAACTGTAGTACTTCAGAAGTGAGGGGTTGGGAAACACAGCCACATCTGAGATAAAACTCAGGAGGGAGGTACCACCTGGCAACCTGACAGCTTGGTCATGGACAGTGTAAAAGTGGGGACTGGATGGAAGCTGGAGACAAAGGATGAGTGTACAATTGTCGATCAGGGAGAAAAGAGTTCTGATACTACAGACTGAGTAGCTGGGTGACGCCATTTTCACCCCTCCCAGGCAAGTGCATACACACCTACAAGTGTCACAACAATCCACTCCAGTAAGTTAAGCAGCGCCAGTGGAGAACGGAACCATTACACTAAGCCCCATCCAACTGGGCCAACCTCGCTCTTCAGGAACACAAGTCTGTCTGCCTGTTTAGTTTATGGACTATAAAGGGCTTCATAGTTTTACTTCTAGGGGAAAACAATGGAATTTCAACCGTATTTCAGTCTGTTTGCTGGTCCATCCATTCAAAACTTTTTTTTCTTTTTCATTTATTTTCTTTTCTTGAATACAGAAAGAAAAAATTTATTTTTATTTTCAATTTTTATTAAAAATATTTTGCTTTATTGTTTTTCTACTATATTTTTTACTTTTTTGTAAAGTTTTCAAATTCTATTTACTTCCATCATTTCATTTTATTTATTTCATTGTACTCATTTTTTCAAATTTTCAAACATTTCTCTTTTCTTTTCTTTTCCTATCTTTCCCTTCTTTCTTTAATCTATCAAGCTCTTTTCAACAACCAGACCAAAACACACATAGGGTCTAGCATCATTTATTTTGTGTGTGTGTTGTTTTAAACTTTTTAATTGTAATTTTTTCACCTCTTAATTCCTTTTCTTCCTTCAAAATGATGAAACAAAGGAATTCACCTCACAAGAAACAGCAGGAAGAAACGACAGCCAGGGACTTAACACAGACACAAGCAAGATGTCTGAACCAGAATTTAGAATCATGATAATAAGAATACTAGCTGGGGTTGCAAATAGATTAGAATCCCTTTCTGCGGAGATAAAAGAAGTAAAAGCTAGTCAGGATGAAATAAAAAATGTTATAAGTGAGCTGCAATCTATAATGGGTGCGATAGCAGCAAGGATGGATGAGGCAGAGCAGTGGATGAGCGATATGGAGGACAAACTTAGGGAGAATAATGAAGCAGGAAAAAAAAAAGAGGGAGACTAAGGCAAAAGAGCACGATTTAAGAAGTAGAGAAATCAGTGACTCATTAAAAAGGAACAACAGCAGAATCATAGGGGTCCCAGAAGATGAAGAGAGAGAAAAAGGGGTAGAAGGGTTATGTGAGCAAATCATAGCAGAAAACTTTCCTAACCTGGGGAAAGACACAGACATCAAAATCCAGGAAGCATAGAGAACTCCCATTAGACTCAACAAAAACCAACAATCAATAAGGCATATTATAGTCAAATTCACAAGATACTCAGGCAAGGAAAGAATCATGAAAGCAGCAAGGGGAAAAAAAAGTACTTAACTTACCAGGAAAGACAGATCAGGTTTGCAGCAGACCTATCCACAGAAACTTGGCAGGCCAGAAAGGAGTAGCAGCATATATTCAATGTGCTGAATTTGAAAAATATGGAGCCAAGAATTCTTTATCCAGCAAGGCTGTCATTCAAAATAGAAGGAGAGATTAAAAAAAAAGTTTCCCAGACAATCAAAAATTAAAGGAGTTTGTGACTACTGAACCAGCCCTGCAAGAAATTTTAAGGCAGACTCTCTGAGGGGAGAAAAGATGAAAAAAAAACAAAAAAAAACAAAAAAACAAAAAACAAAAAAAAAAGAAAAAAAAAACAGACCAAAAGCAACAAAGACTAGAAAGGACTAGAACACCACCAGAAACTCCAACTCCACAGGCAACATAATGGCAATAAATTCATATCTTTCAGTACTTACCCTAAACGTCAATGGACTAAATGCTCCAATCAAGACATAGGGTAACAAATTGGATAAGAAAACAAGATCCATCTATACGGTGTTTACAAAAGACCTACTTTAGACCTAAAGACACCTTCAAATTGAAAGTAAGGGGATGGAGGACCATCTATCATGCTAAGGCTCAACATAAGAAAGCCAGAGTAGCCATACTTATATCAGACAATCTAGACTTTAAAATAAAGACTGTATCAAGAGATGAAGAAGGGCATTATATCATAATTAAGGGGTCTATCCACCAAGAAGACCCAACAATTGTAAACCTTTATGCTCCAAATGTGGAGGCGCCCAAGTATATAAATAAATTAATTACAAACACAAAGAAACACATTGAAATAATAACATAATAGTAGGGGACTTCAACACCCCACTTTCAACAATGGACAGATCATCTAAACAGAAAATCATAAAGGAAACATTGACTTTGAATGACACTCTGGACCAGATGGACTTAACAGATATATTCAGAACATTTCATTCTAAAGCAGAGGAATACACATTCTTCTGTAGTGTACATGGAACATTCTCCAGAATAGACCACATACTGGGATACAAATCAGCCCTCAACAAGTAGAAAAAGATTGAGATCATACCATGCATATTTTCAGACCACAACACTATGAAACTTGAAATTAACCACAAGAAAAAATTTGGAAAGGTAACAAATACTTGGGGACTAAAGAACATCCTACAAAAGAATGAATGGGTAAACCAAGAAGTTAAAGAGGAAATTTAAAAGTACATGGAAGCCAATGAAAATGATAACACCATAGACCAATACCTCTGGGACACAGCAAAGGTGATAATAAGAGGGAAGTATATAACAATCCAGGCCTTCCTAAAGAAGGAAGAAAGGTCTCAGATACACAACCTAACTTTACACCTTAAAGAGCTGGAAAAAGAACAGCAGATAAAACCCAAAACCAGCAGAAGAGAGCAAATAATAAAGATTAGAGCAGAAATTAATGCTATCAAAACAAAAAAACTCCAGTAGAACAGATCAATGAAACCAGAAGCTGGTTCTTTAAAAGAATTAACAAAATTGATAAACCCCTAGCCAGTTTGATCAAAAAGAAAAAGGAAAGGACCCAAATAAATAAAATCAAGAGTGAAAGAGGAGAGATCACAACCAACACAGCAGAAATAAAAACAATAATAAGAGAATATTATGAGTAATTATATACCAATAAAATGGGCAATCTGGAAGAAATGGACAAATTCCTAGAAACATATACGCTACCAAAACTGAAACAGGAAGAAACAGAAAATCTGAACAGACCCACACCAGTAAAGAAATTGAATTAGCAATAAAAAATCTCCCAAAAAACAAGAGTCAAGGGCCAGATGGCTTTCCAGGGGAATTCTATAAAACATTTAAGGAAGAGTTAATACCCATTCTCTTGAGACTGTTCCAAAAAATAGAAATGGAAGGAAAACTTTCAAACTCTTTCTATGAAGCAGGTATTACCTTGATTCCAAAACCAGACAGAGACCCCACTAAAAAGGAGAACTATAGACCAATTTCCCTGATGAACATGGATGCCAAAATCCTCAACAAGATATTAGCCAACCAGATCCAACTATACATTAAAAAGATTATTCACCACAACCAAGTGGGATTCATACCTGGGATGCAGGGTTGGTTCAATATCCACAAAACAATCAATGTGAATCATCACATCAATAAAAAGAAAGGACAAGAACCATATGATCCTCTCAATAGATGCAGAGAAAGCATTTGACAAAATACAGCATCCTTTCTTGATAAAAACCCTCAAGAAAGTAGGGATAGAAGGATCATACCTCAAGATCATAAAAGCCATATATGAAAGACCCACTGCTAATATCATCTTCAATGGGAAAAACTGAGAGTTTTCCCACTAAGGTCAGGAACAAGACAGGGATGCCCACTCTTGCCACTGTTATTCACATAGTATTGGAAGTCTTAGCCTCAGCAATCAGACAACACAAAGAAATAAAAGGCATCCAAATAGGCCAGGAGGAGGTCAAACTTTCACTCTTTGCAGATGACATGAAACTCTATATGGAAAACCCAAAAGATTCCACCAAAAACCTGAGAACTGATTCAACAATTCAGCAAGGTTGCAGGATATAAAATCAGTGCAAAGAAATTGGTTGCATTCCTACACACCAATAATGAAGCCAACAGAAAGAGAAATCAAGGAATTGATCCCATTTCCAATTGCACCAAAAACCATAAAATACCTAGGAATAAATCTAACTAACGAGGTGAAAAATCTATACACTTTAAACTATAGAAAGCTTATGAAAGAAATTGAAGAAGACACACAAAAAATGGAAAAATATTACACAATCTTGGATAGGAAGAACAAATATTGTTAAAATGTCAGTACTACCCAAAGCAATCTACATATGCAATGCAATGCCTATCAAAGTAACATCAGCATTCTTCACAGAGCTATAACAAATAATCCTAAAATTTGTATGGAACCAGAAAAGACCCTGGATAACCAAAGCAATCTTGAAAAAGAAAACCAAAGCAGGAGGCATCACAATCCCTGACTTCAAGCTATACTACAAAGCTGTAATCATCAAGACAGTATGGTACTGGCACAAGAACAGACACTCAGATCAATGGAACAGAATAGACAACCTAGAAATGGACCCACAAACGTATGGCCAACTAATCTTTGATAAAGCAGCAAAGACTATCCAATGGAATAAAGACAGTCTCTTCAGCAAGTGGTGCTGGGAAAACTGGACAGCGACATGCAGAAGAATGAACCTGGACCACTTTCTTACACCATATGCAAAAATAAACTCAAAATGGATGAAAGACCTCAATGTCAGACAGGATGCTATCAAAATCCTCAAGGAGAAAACAGGCAAAAACCTCTTTGACCTTGGCCACAGCAACTTCTTACTCAACACGTCTCTGGAGGCAAGGGAAACAAAAACAAAAATGAACTACTGGGACCTCATCAAAATTAAAACCTTCTGCACAGTGAAGGAAACAATCAACAAAACTAAAAGGCAGCTGACAGAATGGGAGAAGATAGTTGAAGGGTTAGTATCCAAAATCTATAAAGATTGATGAAGGGTTAGTATCCAAAATCTATAAAGAACTTATCAAACTCAACACCCAAAAAACAAATAATCCAGTGAAGGAATGGGCAAAAGACATGAATAGACACTTCTCCAAAGAAGACATCCAGATGGCCAACCGACACATGAAAAAATGCTCAACATCACTCATCATCAGGGAAATACAAATCAAAACCACAATGAGATGCCACCTCACACATGTCAGAATGGCTGACATTAACAACAGACAACAACATATGTTGGCAAGGATGTAGAGAAAGAGGATCTCTTTTGCACTGCTGGTGGGAATACAAACTAGTGGAGCCGCTCTGGAAAACAGTATGGAGGTTCCTCAAAAAAATAGTAATAGAACTACCCTGTGACCCACCGATTGCACTACTAGGCATTTATACAAGGGATACAGGGGTGGTGTTTTGAAGGGGCACATGCACCTCCATGTTTATAGCAGTGCTATCAACAATAGCCAAAGTATGGAAAGAGCCCAAATGTCCATCAATGGATGAATGGATAAAGAAGATGCAGTATATATATACAATGGAATATTACTTGGCAATCAAAAAGAATGCAATCTTGCCATTTACAACTATGTGGATGGAACTAGAGGCTATTATGCTAAGCAAAATCAGTCAGTCAGAGAAAGACATATGACTTCACTCATATGAGGACTTTAAGAGACTAAACAGATGAACATAAGGGAAGGGAAGCAAAAAGAATATAAAAACAGGGAGGGGGCAAAACATAAGAGACTCTTAAATATGGAGAACAACAGAGGGTTACTGGAGGGGTTGTGGGAGGGGGGATGGGTTAAATGGGTAAGGGGTATTAAGGAATCTACTCCTGAAATCATTGTTGCACTATATGCTAAAAACTTGGATGTAAATTTTAAAAAATAAATAAATAAAAATTAAAAATCCACAGGACACTGGGCCCTATCCCCAAACTTCCTGATTTAGTAGGTCAGGGGTGGTGCTGAAAATTGGCATCTCTAACAAGTTTGCAGGTGATGCTGCTGCTGCTGGTTAGGGACCACACTCAGAAAAAAACCACTTTTATAGAAGTATTGAGGTGAGAGTTTCAGGATACCAAGAGACAAATCAAAGGGTTTCCTTACTGCTCTTTTTATCTCTACCTAAGACCATGCTAACTGCAGGTCACTGCTAGCAAGATGAATATTTGACTGTCTGGAAAGAAGGATAAGCACAGATGGCTGCCTACAATACAAACTCCAAGAGGGATACCAAGTGGGGAGGGCTTCTTACATTTTCTGTTTCTTCCCATGGCCACATCTGATCAGAACTTCATCAGTTCATTTGAGACCAACTCAATGGGTAGGCTTTCTCTAAAGTATCTTTTTTTTTCATAATATGAATCTTATTGCCAAATTGGTTTTCATACCACATCCAGTGCTCATCCCAACAGGTGCCCTCCTCAATGCCCATCACCCAGTTTCCCCTTCCTCACACCCCCCATCAACCCTCAGTTTGTTCTCAGTTTTTAAGAGTCTCTTGTGGTTTGCCTCCTTCCCTCTCTGTAACTTTTTTTCCCCCTTCTCCTCCCCCATGGTCTTCTGTTAAATTTCTCAGGATCCACATAAGAGTGAAAACATATGGTATCTGTCTTTCTCTGTATGACTTATTTCACTTAACATAACACTCTCCAGTTCCATCCACGTTGCTACAAAAGGCCATATTTCATTCTTTCTCATTGCCAAGTAGCATTCCATTGTGTATATAAACCACAATTTCTTTATCCATTTCAACAGTTTATGGATATTTAAGCTCTTTCAATAATTTGGCTATTGTTGAAAGTGCTGCTATAAACATTGGGGTACAGGTGCCCCTGTGCATCAGCACTCCTGTATCCCTTGGGTAAATTCCTAGCAGTGCTATTGCAGGGTCATAGGGTAGATCTATTTTTAATTTTTTGAGGAGCCTCCACACTGTTTTCCAGAGCGGCTGCACCAGTTTGCATTCCCACCAACAGTGCAAGAGGGTTCCCGTTTCTCCACATCATCTCCAGCATCTATAGTCTCCTGATTTGTTCATTTTAGCCTCTCTGACTGGCATGAGGTGGTGTCTCCGTGTGGTTTTGAATTGTATTTCCCTGATGAGGAGCGACATTGAGCATCTTTTCATGTGTCTGTTGGCCATCTGGATGTCCTCTTTGGAAAAGTGTCTATTCATGTCTTCTACCCATTTCTTCACCGGATTATTTGTTTTTCAGGTGTGGAGTTTGGTAAGTTCTTTATAGGTTTTGGATACTAGCCCTTTATCCTATATGTCATTTGCAAATATCTTTTCCCATTCCATCGGTTGCCTTTTAGCTTTGTTGATTGTTTCCTTTGCAGTGCAGAAGAAGCTTTTTATCTTGATGAGGTCCCAATAGTTCATTTTTGCTTTTAATTCCCTTGCCCGTGGAGATGTGCTGAGTAAGAAATTACTGCGGCTGAGGTCAAAGAGGTTTTTTTCTGCTTTCTCCTCTAGGGTTTTGATGGTTTCTGTCTCACATTCAGGTCCTTTATTCATTTTGAGTTTACTTTGTGTATAGTGTAAGAAAGTGGTCTAGTTTCATTCTTCTGCATGTTGCTGTCCATACCCATTTGTTAAACAGACTGTCTTTTTTCCACTGGATACTCTTTGCTGCTTTGTCAAAGATTAGCTGGCCATACATTTGTGGGTCCAATTCTGGGTTCTCTATTCTATTCCATTGGTCTATGTGTCTGTTTTTGTGCCCATACCATACCGTCTTAATGATTACAGCTTTGTAGTAGAAGCTAAAGTCTGGGATTGTGATGCCTTCCACTTTGGTTTTCTTCTTCAAGATTACTTTGGGTATTCAGGGTCTTTTGTGGTTTCCTACAAATTTTAAGATTGCTTGTTCTAGCTTTGAGAAGAATGCTGGTGTAATTTTGATTGGGATTGCATTGAATGTGTAGATTGCTTTGGGTAGTATTGACATTTTAACAATATTTATTCTTCTAATCCTTGAGCTTGGAATGTTTTTCCATTTCTTTGTGTTTTCTTCAATTTCCTTCATAAGCTTTCTATAGTTCTCAGCATACACATCTTTTACATCTTTGGTTAGGTTTATTCCTAGGTATTTTATGGTTCTTGGTGCAGTTGTGAATGGGATCAGTTTCTTTATCTCTCTTTATGTTGCTTCATTATTGGTGTATAAAAATGCAAACGATTTCTATACATTGATTTGTACCCTGCAACTTTGCTGAATTCATGTATCAGTTCTAGTAGACGTTTGGTGGAGTCTCTATCGGGGTTTCTATGTAGAGTATCATGTCATCTGCGAAAAGTGAAAGTTTGACTTCTTCTTTGCCAATTACGATGCCTCTAATTTCATTTTGTTGTCTGATTGCTGATGCTAGGACTTCCAACATTATGTCAAACAACAGTGGTGAGAGTGGACATCCCTGTCGTGTTTCTGATGTCAGTGGGAAAGCTCTCAGTTTCTTCCCATTGAGGATGATATTAGATGTTGGCTTTTCATAAATGGCTTTTATGATGTTTAAGTATGTTCCTTCTATGCCGACTTCCTTGAGGAAGTCCTTCCTTAAGAAAGGATGCTGAATTTTGTCAAATGCTTTTTCTGCATCTATTGACAGGATCATATGGTTCTTATCTTTTCTTTTATTAATGTGATGTATCACATTGATTGATTTGCAAATATTGAACCAGCCCTGCAGCCCAGGAATGAATCCCCCTTAATCATGGTGAATAATTCTTTTTATAAGCTGTTGAATTTGATTTGCTAGTATCTTGTTAAGAATTTTTGCATCCATATTCATCAGGGATATTGGCCTATAGTTCTCTTTTTTTGCTGGGTCTCTGTCTGGTTTCGGAATCAAAGTAATGCTGGCTACATAGAATGAGTCTGGAAGTTTTCCTTCCCTTTCTATTTTTTGGAAGAGCTTGAGAAGGATAGATATTAACTCTCCTTTAAATGTCTGGTAGAATTCCCCTGGGAAGCCATCTGGTCCAGGACTCTTATTTGTTGGGAGATTTTTGATAACTGATTCCATTTCTTTGCTGGGTATGGGTCTGTTCAAATTTTCTATTTCTTCCTGTTTGAGGTTTGGAAGTGTGTGGCTGTTTAGGAATTTGTCCATTTCTTCCAGGTTGTCCAGTTTTTTGGCATATAATTTTTCATAGTATTCCCTGATAATTGCTTGTATTTCTGAAGGATTGGTTGTAATAATTCCATTTTCATTCATGATTTTATCTATTTGAGTCCTCTCTCTTTTCTTTTTGAGAAACTGGCTAGAGGTTTATCCATTTTGTTTATTTTTTCAAAAAACCAACTCTTGGTTTCATTGATCTGCTCTACTATTTTTTTTTTGGATTCTATATTGTTTATTTCTGCTCTGATCTTTATTATTTCTCTTCTTCTTCTGGTTTTGGGGTGTCTTTTCTGTTCTGCTTCTATTTCCTTTAGGTGTGCTGTTAGATTTTGTATTTGGGATTTTTCTTGTTTCTTGAGATAGAACTGGATTGCAATGTATTTTCCTCTCAGGACTGCCTTTGCTGCATCCCAAAGTGTTTGGATTGTTGTATTTTCATTTTCATTTGTTTCCATATATTGTTTAATTTCTTCTCTAATTGCCTGGTAGACCCATTCATTCTTTAGTAGGGTGTTCTTCAATCTCCACGCTTTTGGAAGTTTTCCAGGCTTTTTCCTGTGGTTAATTTCAAGCTTCATAGCATTGTGGTCTGAAAGTGTGCATGGGATGATCTCAATTCTTTTATACTTATGAAGGGCTGTTTTGTGACCCAGTATGTGATCTATCTTGGAGAATGTTCCATGTGCACTTGAGAAGAAAGTATATTCTGTTGCTTTGGGATGCAGAGTTCTAAATATATCTGTCACATCCATCTGGTCCAATGTATTATTCAGGGCCCTTGTTTCTTTATTGATTCTGTGTCTAGATGATCTATCCATTGTTGTAAGTGGGGTATTAGAGTCCCCTGAAGTTACCACATTCTTATCAATAAGATTGCTTATGTTTGTGACTAATTGTTTTATTTTTTAAATTTTTTTTAACATTTATTTATTTTTGAGACAGAGAGAGAGAGAGAGCATGAACAGGGGAGGGTCAGAGAAAGAGGGAGACACAGAATCTGAAACAGGCTCTAGGCTCTGAGCTGTCAGCACAGAGCCCGCCACGGGGCTCGAACCCACGGACCGCGAGATCATGACCTGAGCCGAAGTCGGACGCTTAACCAACTGAGCCACCCAGGCGCCCCATTAATTGTTTTATATATTTGGGGGCTTCCATATTCGGCACATAGACATTTATAATTGTTAGCTCTTCCTGATGGATAGACCCTGTGATCATTATATAATGCCCTTCTTCATCTCTTGTTACAGCCTTTACTTTAAAGTCTAGTTTGTCTGATATAAATATGGCTACTCCAGCCTTCTTTCAACTTCCAGTAGCATGATAGGTAGTTCTCCATCCCCTCACTTTCAATCTGAAGGTGTCCTCAGGTCTAAAGTGAGTCTCTTGTAGACAGGAAATAGATGGGTCTTGTTGTTTTATCCATTCTGATACCCTATGTCTTTTGGTTGGAGCATTTAGTCCATTTACATTCAGTGTTATTACTGAAAGATATGGGTTTAGAGTCATTGTGATATCTGTAGGTTTCATGCTTGTAGTGATGTCTCTGGTACTTTGTTGTCCTTGCAACATTTCACTCACAGAGTCCCCGTTAGGATCTCTTGTAGGGCTGGTTTAGTGGTGATGAATTCCTTCATATTTTTGTTTGTTTGGGAAAACATTTATCTCTCTTTCATTTCTGAATGACAGACCTTCTGTGTAAAGGATTCCTGGCTGCTTATTTTTTCTGTTCATCACATTGAAGATTTCCTGCCATTCCTTTCTGGCCTGCCAATATTCAGTAGATAGGTCTGCTACTACCCTTCTGTCTCTACCTTTACACGTTAAGGCCCGTTTATCCCTAGCTGCTTTCAGAATTCTCTCTTTATCCTTGTATTTTGCCAGTTTCACTATGATATGTCGTGCAGAAGATCAATTCAAGTTACGTGTGAAGGGAGTTCTCTGTGCCTCTTGGATTTCAATGCCTTTTTCATTCCCCAGATCAGGGAAGTTTTCAGATATGATTTGTTCAAGTATACCTTCAGCCCCTTTCTTTCTCTCTTCCTCTTCTGGAATTCCTATGATACGGATGTTGTTTGTTTGATTGCATCACTTAGTTCTCTAATTCTCCCCTCATATTCCTGGCTTTTTTTATCTCTCTTTTTCTCAGCTTCCTCTTTTTCCATAATTTTATCTTTTAATTCCCCTATTCTTTCCTCTTTCTCTTCAATCCGTGCTATGGCCGCCTCCATTTTATTTTGCACCTCATTTATAGCATTTTTTTAGTTCCTTGTAACTATTTCTTAGTCACTTGATCTCTGTAGCAATAGATTCCCTGCTCTCCTCTATGTTTTTTTCAATCCAAGCGATTTTTATGACTATTATTCTAAATTCTTGTTTTGTTATATTGCTTAAATTGGTTTTGATCAATTCATGAGCTTTTGCTACTTCCAGGAGTTTCTTTTGAGGAGAAGTCTTCCGTTTCATCATTTTGGATGGTCCCTGGAGTGGCACGGTACTGCAGGGCACTTCCCCTGTGCTGTCCAGAGTAACTTGTGTTGGTGGGCGGGGCTGCAGTCAGACCTGATGTCTGCCCCCAGCCCACCTCGGGGCACAGTCAGACTGGTGTGAACTTTATCTTCCCCCCTCCCATGGGCAGGACTCACTGTGGAGTGGTGTGGCCCTTGTCTGGGCTACTTACACACTGCCAGGCTTGTGGTGCTGCTTTGATGGGATCTGGCATATTAGCCAGGGTGGATCCTCAAGGAGCACAGGGGCAGGAGGGGCAGGCTTAGCTAGCTTTGCTGTGGGTGGTCCCCTACTGGGGGGCCCTGCAGCACCAGGAGGGAGGCAGGCCCATCAGAGTGATGGATGCACAGAAGCACAGAATTGGACATTTTCCCAGTGCAAGCAAGTGTGGTGATGGGAACTGTTTCCCTTTGGAATTTTGGCTGGGAGATGGGAGAGGGAGATGGCGCTTCCCAGCACCTTTGTTTCCCTGCAGAGCTGAGCTCTGTCCTTCCAGGGCTCAACAACTCTCTCTCCCAGCGTCCTGTCCCCCTTCCTGCCCTCCGAGAGCAGAGCTATTGACCATTAACATTCCAGATGTTAAGTCCCACTGGGTGTCAGAACTCACACAGTCCAGCCTCTTTGCTTTTGCAAGCCAGACTTCAGGGACTCTGCCTTGTCCAGCGGGCTGGCCCTTCACTACCCCGGCTCCCTCCCACCAGTCCGTGTAGCCCACACCACCTCACTGCCCTTCCTACCCTCTTCCGTGGGCCTCTTGTCTAAGCTTGGCTCCAGAGAGTCCATTCTGCTAGTCTTCCAGCAGTTTTCTGGGTTATTAAGGCTGATGTGGGTGGAATCTAAGTGATCAGCAGGATGAGGTGAGCCCAGCATCCTCCTATGTTGCCCTCTTCCCCTGTCTCTGTCTAAAGTATCTTAAATTGGGAAAAAGCAATACATCTTATAGGTACTTCCTAAGCATTCAGTTTTCTCTCTTCAGTGCAATATGTATGATTTTTCTTCTGGGAAAGGTATGCAGAAATCTGTGTGTGCCTTACATAGGAAAAAAAATCAATGATCACAATTTTCTTATCTCATTTATGTTCCAAAAGAAAGGAGAAAATAATTCATTTTATTGCCAATATGAAGGGAGTTTCCAATCTAGAAAGGGATAATTAGGCAAGGGTCTCTCGAAATAAATCAGAATTTAGAAGGTATTTTTTTGCAATAATAATGGGGAAAACATAATTATTACATATCTAGATTACTCTTTTTACTGACATTTATATTTTGTAAATGCCATAGATATTATTCTAGTGAAAAACGATTAGCCATTGCTTCAATAATTTGTTTTGATATGATAAAGCCCTTTCCTGGGAATAATGTTTTTTTTTTTTTCCTTTGACTCCAGTGGAAAATAAACAATGCTGGCTACATCTCCATAGGACCACTAATTCTGAAGTTATTGGGAAGCTTCTGAGGTTTGGGATTAGAGCAGATTTTGATTGGCCTCACCATTTGGGAACAGTTAGTGAATCATCCTTCTCATCACTGACATCAGTATGTATGTACATATATACTTAAAAATCCTTACATGGTAAAGGCTAATCTCCTGATTGTCACTGCCCAGAGAAAAGCATAATTGAGACTGATTTAGGGACTAATAGAGCTTGAGCTACTGGGAACACATCCAATTGCTCTGAGATTGATCCCACTGGCATAAAAGTCCAGCATGTCCCCTCAAGGCTGCTCTACATCATGACCCCTTGACCTTGGTTGTTGTAGGGAAGATCCAGCAACCAAATCTTGTTGAAAGCCACTTGGTAGTAGTAAGAATATTAATATTCAAGACCAGTATTTATAGATCAAGATGCTATGGAGCAGGATGAAAGAAAATAGAATTAATTAAGGCATTGGGGGGCGCCTGGGTGGCTCAGTCGGTTAAGCATCCGACTTCGGCTCAGGTCATGATCTCGCGGTCTGTGAGTCCAAGCCCTGCATCAGGCTCTGTACTGACAGCTCAGAGCCTGGAGCCTGTTTCACATTCTGTGTCTCCCTCTCTCTCTGACCCTCCCCCGTTCATGCTGTCTCTCCCTGTCTCAAAAATAAATAAATGTTAAAAAAAATTAAAAAAAACTAATTAAGGCATTTGGTACTAATCGAAGCTAAATCATTAGAGCATCTTTGAATCCAAAGAGTATGGAGAATTCCCTAGTTAGACCAGTCATTGAAATCAGGAACTTCCCTCCTCAGACTCCCAAAAGGTAGTTATCTAATCTGAAGACCACCAAACCAACAGAGCACAATAATAAACAACAAATTCTCATTTCTTTTAGCCTTTTAAAAACATGTATCTTGAAGACACAAGAATAACAAGCAGCCAGTATCTTGAGTGTGGCTAAAGAAAATCATCCCATTGCACAGATTGGTGCATCGGTAGAATGTCTGTCTCTAACCTTTGCCGGGACTTCAACGCTACTTCCTTCTTAGAGACTTTTTAGAGCCTCTTAGCTCTTTCTCCTGTTCTCCACAAAACCTATTTTGAACCTCAGCACCAACTCTTCTAAAATCCCTGTCACCCCCCGCCCCCAGTTATTCTCAGTAAATGAACTCAGCTTCTGCTGTTTGCCATCAAATGGAATGTACCCCAAGTCGGTGAGCCCCAACAACCAAATCTTCACATCTGTAGCAGTGTTCACCCTTTCACCAGCCTGGAAGAGGCATTTGCTTCTATAAAGCTAATTTTTCACATCTTTTCTATTTCCATTCCGTCCTGCCTCCTCAGGAGCTTTCCTTCAGACATCAGCACTTTGTTTCTGTGTCTTTAACATTTCTGTTCTGCTGGTGTTTCCTATCAGCATTAAATATGTGCTTTGACTTTCTCATCTTAAAAAAAATAGACCTACATTTTACTTTATCACCTTCTCCTTCCGTTCAGAGTCAAGCCTCCTGAAAACTTTATCTATGCCTGTCTTTGCTTCCTCAAGTCCCATTCACTCTTCAATCTGCTGCAAGCTGGATTATCTGGATCCAGCCCCTCTCTCCCTGCCCCCAACTACTACCATCAAAGCTGCCCTGACAAATATGCAAAATAATAATGCAAGATATTAATAATACTTGAAGCTGTATGAATGAATGAGGGGGGTTTATGGGAACGCTCTGTCCTTTCCATTCAGTTTTTCAGGAAACCTAAAACTGCTCTAAAAATGGTTTATTGATTTTAAAAAATGAACAAGAGTTCAGTGACCTTTGGAACAATACTAAGTGATGTAGAATATGTGTTGTTGGGTGTTCTAGGAAGCGTGGGGAGGAAAAAAATAGTTGGAGAAATGCCAAATTTGAGGGAAAATATCAACACACAGGTCAAAGATATTTGATGAACACTAAGGATAATAACAAAGAAAACCACTCCAAGCCATATTGTAATTACACTGTAGGAAAATCAATGATAAGAGAAAATCTTTAAAACAACCAGAGAAAAAGATACATTTCATATAGGGGATTATAATAAGAATTATGGCTGCTGTCATCAAAACCAACCAAGTCAGGAGTAAAAAAAGAAAAAAAAAAAGAGGATATAAGAATAGTATTAAAGAAAATCTACAAGGGAGAAGCATACATATTCCTACCTAAATTCTTTATGCAATTTGGGTTTCAAGCAAATATATTTTTTTATTGTTGTAGTAACACTGTACATGTAATTTTGTATCTTACTTTTGTACTTGATACTAAATGATACCATTTTCACATACCTGTAGAATACTCTACCTTCTAGCTTCTATTCTTTTATTCTTTCTTCTATTACCTGTGGTTAGGAGCTTTACTACAGTTTGATTTTTTGGTATTAATAGGTAGTTTTAATGGATAACACTGAGTTCCCATGTTTTTGATTTTACTTATTCTTGAGTGAATTTTCTGTTTCTGATCTAAATCTGATTCTTGTGATATCTCATTTGCAACTGAATAATCAAACATCACAGGTTTATTTTTTCAACTTTACCACCTTTTCCATCTCTTGCATCCCACCCCAAAATGTGTAATTTCATCCATCCTACAGTGGCCATTTCAAATCTTACCCTCTTTATTTATATGCGCTTCTCTGATTCTTTGTAGGACAGGATATGTAGTCATGTTCAATAAATATGTAGGTGTGTTGAGTGAAAGTTGAACAAGAATTGTGTTAGTTTAAAATGAAATGGAATCTAAGACCAGTTGTTTGAAACTCAATACAAATCGTTTTAATAATATTTTATTGGAAGTTTGGAAGTTGTGAGGGTTTGGGAAAAACTTAAGGATTTAACCATTTAATTAGCTTTATTTTCCTTTTCCCATATGCAAAAAAGTACTGTGTGTAAAAAAACTAAGCATAATTCTAAATGATTTCCATTTTCAAATGATAATAAAGCACTGTGATATAATTTCTTTGGCGTCAAGTTTTCACAGGGGTACAAAGAATTATGGTATACTTCATAATTGATGGCATCTTGAATTTGACACATAGGTACTTGAGCTCAGATGTGGTGAGAACACAATGGGAGAGTAAATTCTGGGTGTCTGGGAAATTAGAGAGGAAGACCCAGGAAGGAGGAAAGGAGCAGAGAAATAAGGACTTGAGAGAAATAAGGCTAAGCAAATGTCAAAATTTTGTGTCAGGACAGTTCTGTATATTAACGGGGTTAACACTGAATTGCATAACCCCTTGCACAATTCCCTTGTGTTATGTGGTAGTTCTGTCTTCCCAAATAAATCATAAGTTTTGTGAAAGCACAGATGATGTCTTCTTCCCCCAGAGAGCTGGTGGGGCACTTGAGTTGTGAGTATCCAGTTGCTGTATAGTGGTGGTGCTTTTTCTTCATCTAGTCATACACCTACCAGAAAGATATTTTCACCAAATTATCCTTTCGTATTTCTGGTCCTGTGAGTTAATATAAATCAGTCTTATTACTATATAAAAGGTATTGCTCTTTATTTAAGACCACTTTGCTAACTGGATGGCCCACTGACTACACTCTCATGCCCATTTATGAATATTCATATATCACAAAAAGAAACCAACAAAACTTTGCTAATGACAACATATAAACTGATGCTAACATGGAGAAATGGAAATATTTAAATTCATCCCTAAATTATCTTAGGATATACTATACAGATTTATTTAGTTTTTTTTCAAATATTTTAAAAGATTTTTAAAAAACTCAACACATAAATAGGGGAAAATAAATAAACAGGAGACTGATGGAAGAGAAAGCATCGGTAAAGGAAGTAAAGATAAGATTTAATTCTAAGACCTGGTAATAATGGATCAAGGTCACTTGTAGATTTGCTCAGGATTGACAATGGTAATGATATTAAAATATTTTGCTCTGTACAGGATGAGATTTTGGAGCAAAGGTCAGTCCCCAGATCTCCCATGCCCTGAAAGTACCCTTATTTTTAATTAAAGCTTGTAGGCATATTCCGGACATAACATTATTTTCATTACTGAATGTATTTTAAGACATTCATGTAGCTCAGGAAACAGATGTTATTAAAATTTTTACAGCTATCTATGTTAAAAATATCCATGCACTACTGGAGCTTATTTTTAAGCCAACATTCACTTCATAACAAAGTATTTCCACCATTTTATGATTATCTTTTTAATAAAGTATTTGCTATAAAAGCCTTTTGAAAATCTAAATAAATTACATTGACTAGTTCCTCCTTGTCCACATTTCTAATTAACCCATGCCCTCCCAGAAGGCTAATAAAATTTTACTAAAGTTTCAGGACTGTAAAAATGGAGTCTAAAGTAGTGGCAAAATAACCAAACAAAATTCTAGTTAAGAGTTTAGAAGCCCCACTCAAAGCCATTATCTTCAATTTACAACCACTACATTTTTCCCCCTGGCAGCTGACCATAAATTCCTAAGACAAGAATTATGACTTTTGGTAGGAAAATGCAATGGGTAGGGGAGAATTGTGCAAATAATTATACCACAGGTTAATAATGTGTATGTTTTATATATGTATGCCTGTAAAAAGATATATAACATATATACCTTGTATGCATGGTGAAATATATATGTATTTTCCATGTGTATACATAATGTGTGTGTACATATATGATGATTATGATGAGTTCACCATATGGAGAAGAGCTGGAGGCAGAGAAGGAGGTCAGGAAAGTGGTGTGGGAGTATTTAGAGGCAGGGGGAAGGGATATGTGTGATAGCATGGAGGGAAGAAATGAAGCTTGTTTCCTGTGATCGCAATTCAAAATGCCCCAAAACTTGACTCATCATCTGCTGGTATTCCAGTGGGAGGATGGAAAGAATAGGAAATTTTGGAAAGATATGTAGAAGACAAAATCACCAGGACTTGGAAGAGAGCATGACACAGTGGAGAGAGCACAGCCTGTGGGATCACATCTGACCTTGAAGCTCAGCTCCAACATTAACCAGCTGTGTGACCCTGGGCAACTTACTCAACCTCTTGGAGCCTCTATTTTCTCATCTGCAAAATTTGTGCAACAGTAATACTTATTTCATTTGGCTGCTGGGAATATTAGAGTCCTTACTAGACTCTATGGATTATCCCTTTCCTGTGACTTCCACCTCATCATCTCTTTAGGCTCCTTTTCCCAGACTATATTGCCTTTTGCTTCATCTTGGATAACTTCATGCCAAATACTGATCAGTACTTTCTCAAATGATTTTTATGGAGCACAAATTCTATAAAATGTTAATGGAATAGGATTATTTGAGAAAAAGTGCCCCCTATAGTCAAGTAAATTTAGATTGTGCTGGGTTAGAGAAAATTAAACAAGGTTCTTGTACTTGATGATTTCTCAAACCCTTTACTATGCATTATAAGTCTCCAAGAGAGGTAGATGGTATGCAGTTTTTCACAAACTTAATTGACCATAAGACTCTATTATCAGAAAAATCATATGACACTAGTATTCCCCCGAAAGCATTTTTTTTTCGGTAGAGGAGGTAGTGGCTCAAACTCTGCCTTATGGTTACCACATCCTTCTTTTGTCCACTCCCTACCTTTTGGGAAATCCTAGTCTGGGGTTTCTGACTTTCTCCAACTGCCTCCTTACAAGAGTCAGGTGGGCTATAACAGGCTGAGTTAAAAGATATTCATTCAGTACAAGAAGTCTTCAATTAATATAGGAAAATAACATAAAGGCTATCAATGAAAGTTGCCATCTAGTTGATGAAGATGTTCCAGCTAGATGGCAAAGTCTTTAAAAGATCAAACCTTATTGGTTCATAATGTTGAGAAGCAGAAAAACAAAGACAAATTCATCACTCTGGTGGGGGATGTTGACAGTGGGGGAGGCTGTGCGTGTGTAGAGGTGAGGAAATTCCGCTTGATTTTTCTGTGCCCTAAAATTGCTCTAAAAATTAAATCTATTTTTAAAAAACTGCAAAACCCCACAAAACAAACATAAGGAAAATTCTGACATTCTGAAAAACAAGAACCACAGGTGTTAGTAAACGTTAGATAAACAAAAATTATTCTTTATTATTTTAAAATTATTTTAAGATTATTGTAACATCCAAGAATTTATACCACTGCCAATCTAGAGATTGGCAACTTAATTATTCTAGCCACAGGGTTATAAATTACTACCAGGTCATTAGTTATAATTTTGAATCTCGTGGTCTAAATCCTAGGGGACTTGAAAAACCTAGCTCGTAAGAACAGTTCCAAGTCTTGAAAACATGATCCTGGGATGACATGAAGGGGTCATTTTAAAAAATGTTTTAAGGGGCACCTGGGTGGCTCAGTCAGTTAAGCGTCCGACTTCAATTCAGGTCATGATCTCACAGTTCATGGGCTCAAGCCCCACATTGGGCTCTGTGCAGACAGCTCAGAGCCTGGAGCCTGCTTCAGATTCTGTGTCTCCCTCTTCCTGCCCCTTCCCCAGCTCACACTCTGTCTGTCTCTCTCTCTCTCAAAAATAAATAAACATTAAAAATTTTTTTTAATGTTTTAAGACTGATTTTAACTATCTTAATGTGATTTTATGGTTAGTGATTTATAAATGTAAACATGTTATATGTAGAAAGGCTAGAGTTGTTCACTGACTTCCCACTCCCTTAAATAAATAGAATTTAACTAAAACACAAACTCCTGATACTCTTTACCTTTTCTCTTAATGTATTTAAAAGCATATTCTATTTTCTCTGTCCTGAAGATTTCTGGGCTAGTGTGGGTGAGAGATTTAACTCTACCATTACAATAGGTATCCTAAGTTGAGAAGAAGCTGGGACTCAAACCCAAGCATCTGGGAATTGCTAACACCTCTGTGTGTGTCTGGCCTGGGCAGAAGAAGGTCACAAAGCTCCTCTTCTCCTAGCTCCTCTCCCTTTTTTCTAGCACCCTGGGGAGAATGAATATTGATCTGGTTTGGTCAACTGTCAGCTCACTGTTTTGACCTGGTTTTCTTCTTTCTTTTTTTTTCTATAAAGTTTATTTATTTATTTAAAGTATTCTCTACTCCCAACATGGGGCTCAAACTCATGACCCTGAGATCAAGAGTCACATTCTCTTCTGATTGAACCAGCCAGGAGCCCCTTGACCTAGTTTTCTAACGGGTATGGTCACAAGGTTTAAACACCCATATAGGGTATGGCTTTCTTTCAACTTCTTTTTCATCTTGGCTGGAGTCCTAAGTCAGAATCTGTTCCCACATGGAAGGAAATCAACTTAGCTCTTTCTGCTCCATTTTTCCACATGGCTGGGCCAGGTCTAGGCCCCAGTGTGGCCTTGCTCAGCTCCATGCTGTAGGGAAGTATGTGAATGCCATTCTCTCTGTGGTGTCATCTAGTCAGTTGCTGGTAGGTGGGTGTTGGATCAGTCTCCAAGATGCCCAAGGTTGTTATGGGGGATGGTGGAGAAGGAAGTAACGGGTGGAAGAATGGAATAACTCACACCTTTGGTCTGAGGCCATATTGCCTAACAGTTTATATAAAAGGAGAGCTCCACAAAGCCTACCTTTCCAGAATTCTCTAAAATAGAGACTAGAGTCTAAGACATACAAAAATTAAATTGTGACTTTCCCTTTGTTGCTATTTTTCCTTGTGTATATACTTCCTTTAGAGACCACAAGGAGGGGAAGCTATGGTCAAAAGAAGACTTGGGTAGTTCTAGATTTCATGGTCATGGTGACCTTTACACTTGATCTTAGCCAAAAGGCCGAGAAGCGATTCATGGTGACCTTTAATGAAAGACTCCTTAATGGTCATAAGATACTCAAAAGGGTTAAACAGGAATCTAACCCCCTCCTCTAATTTCTCTGGAGCCTAGAATCCCTACTGCAAGAGAATCTAATCTCTCTCTGCAATTAGAGTATTGGAATTCAAATAATATATAGATGCACTTGGTGTAGTTGATTGGGATTGGAAAGGGCCACAGAAGCCAAATCACAGAAGAGAAAATAGATGTGTGTGTGTGTGTGTGTGTGTGTGTGTGTGTGTGTGCATGTTTAATAAGAAGGACAATTTAACCTGGTGAACACTGCCAGACATGAATGTTAGACAAACAAGGTATCTAGGGGCCACATGAATTTGGACTTATACTCTTCTAGCTCGCCCCTGATGCCAATGCATCCTGAGAAGAAAAGAAAAGTGCCACTGCATCCTTGCATAATAAAATTGGAAGACCAAAGACAGTCTTCTGTGGAATCTACCTTCTCTTTAGAGAGGAGTCTTAATTTCAAAAATCTGAAAGTAACTCTGATCAGTTTAAATAAAAAAATAATTTATTAAAGGATTTTAAGTTTCTTTGATAGCCAGAGAAACAGGATTTGGAGGCAACCTCACCAGGAACTGTGCCCCAAATCACACTACAGAGCTCACCACTGATGCTGCCATCCTGTGCTAAATGCAGCTCACATCACCAAGACTACTGATGTTAGACAATAGGCCTGGGTACCCCCTCTGAAAACAGGATACAGACTCCCCCAACCTTGCCAGAATGAACACCTCCAGATTCAAGCTCTGGTATCTGATCGATGGATCTCAGGTTGCAGGGCTATGACCCAGCTTCTGTAGGGGGAAATAGGGACTCACATGGGGGACTTCCCAGCCTAAATATTGGGAAAATGTTCAAAGGTACTGATGGTCAACAAAAACCAACCTGAGTCCACTCTTTAGCTGACACTAGAAGGGGAAAGAGTTTTCTGACTAACTAATGAGCCTCAGTTAATTGGAAGGTGAGACAAGATTTAAACCTAGGCAGTTTGGATCTCAAGCTTGCATTCTTACACACTAGAGAATTCTGCCAAGATAGAGATCTTACTAGGACCAACAAACCAGTAGAACCTGGGCACATCTAACTCATACACAATATAATTTTGGAGGCATCTTAGTCCTTTACCATAAAATCCACAAAAAGATCAGAATTATAGTTTATTATTTCTTTTGCTCTAGAAGCTATTGTTTCATTGCTAAAGAATAACTGAATATCAAGATGTTCACTGGGGCATTGCTCATAATGGCAAAAGGTTGGAAAACACAACATATATCAAGGAGAGAATGAATAAATAAAATGTGGCATACTATATGATGGAATAATACACAGTTAAAAGGGTAAAACTTGATGACAAAAGTGACAAAAGCAAGTTGCCCCACAATTTTCACGGTATGACATATTTACTCTATTTTTAAAACACACAAAACAATACATTATATTGTTTATGGTCAAATATATGTATAGTAACAAAATTTTTAAAAGTGTGGTTAAAAGAATCTACACCAAATTCATGATAGTAGATGTGCTTGGGCAGAGAAGGAGATGAATGGGACTGAGGAGAGGGACAACTTTGTAATTCTTTTTTTGCATGTGTAATTCTTTTTGATTAAAAATATTTGAAGCAAATATGATAAAATGTGTCCATTCTGAGTGGCAGAACATATATAAAGTTTTATCCAACTGAAAAAAAAAAAAAAGACAGGGGTGCCTGGGTGGCTCAGCCATTAAGCATCTAACTTTGGCTCAGATCATGATCTCATGGTTCCTGAGTTGGAGTCCTGCTTCGGATGAACCCCAGTTCAGGTGAAGACAAGCCCCATTTCTCTCTCTTTCTCTCTCTCTGCCTGTCCTAGGATTCTCTTTCTCTCTTTGCTCGTTGTTCACTTGCAACCCACCCCCCCAAAAAAAAAAGCCAGAGAAAAGAGAGGAGAAAAAGGAGATGAACAGAAATGGGGAGAAGGGATGGATCTCAATTTCCAGATAGAAAGACAAAGGATTTGGTTCTTTAAGAAGCAATTCCTTCCAGGGGCACCTGGGTGGCTCAGTCCGTTGAGCAGTTGAGCCTACAACTTCAGCTCAGGTCATGATCTCCTTGTTTAGGAGTTTGAGCCCCCATGGGGCTCTGTGCTGACAGCTCAGTGCCTGCCGTCTGCTTCAGATTCTGTGTCTCCTGTTCCTTCTCTGCCCCTCTCTCACTCACACTCTATCTCTCCCCAAAATAAATAAACATTAAAAAAACTAAATTAAAAAAAAAGCAATTCCTTCCAGATGCCCTGTCTATAAATAAACTTCCCAAAGCCATTCGAGGGGGAACTCCAGCCCAAACTCATTGTCAACAGCCTTGATTTTAAACAAATTAATTTCTTTCTGCTTTTCAGCCTTCAACCCTGTTTTTCCTTGACATTGGTCAGTGTTACTTTGCCCTTTAGAGCCTGTCATTTTCCCAGTTTCAGCCTGGATCTTCTTGATGAAATTCTGCTTTCTTCCCTGGGAACTGTGGTCCCTGCCACTTCCGCTCACTTTTCTGCTGCTATTAATCGATTTTATTTTGAGCTTGACACTGTTCTAAGTATTTTACAATACAGACTCATTTTACACTAAAAAGTCTGTTCTACTCAGATAGGTACTATTGTGATCCTCATCATTAGGTAAAGAAACAAAGATACAGAGGGTTAAACTCTAGATAACATGGCCAAAGAATGAGTGTGAAGACACACAACTTATTTATCTGTTATTCTGTTCACAGACATCAATGAGATTGCCAGTTATTTGCCATTACAAATAATGCAGCCGTGAGTGTTCTGTGCATGCCTTCTTGTGAACCTGTACAAGCTTCTAGGGTATACACCTTGAGGCAGAACTGTAGCCTTATAGGGAATACACATTCCCAACTTTGCTACATTTTGCCAAATTGCTCTAAGAGGTGATTCTAATATCTACTCCCCACCCCTGCCCCCCCAGCAGTGTTAACCCATATTGTTCCCACCTGCTAGAGAAGTCAAACTTTAAAATTTTTATTAATATGCTAGGTGTGAAATGGAACCTCACTGTGGTTTTCATTTGCATTTCCTTCATTGCTCTTAAGGTTAAACCCCTTTTAAAGTTTTCTACGAATTGCCTGTCTATACCCTTCATCATTTCTATATTGTGTTATATGTTACTTTTGTCTTTTCGGGAATCCTTTACTTATTAAATACTAACCGTTTGTCTATCACTTGCACTGTAAATACCTTCACCCAGTCTGTGGCTTATTTCCTCCATGTCATCTTTTGTAATACAGATTTTTTTTTTAATCTAGTCAAAATTTCCAATCTTTTCCTTGTGGTTAAACTTCTTTTGTCTTACCTAAAAAATATTTTTGTGCCCTGATATAAAGAACTTCTCTTAAAGTTTTCCCCAAAAGTGTTAGAATTTTGCTTTGGACATCCAGGTCGAAATTAGCTTAAGTCATATTTGTGTATGGTGAAATGTGGTGCTCTAGTTGTATTTTTCTTCCATATGGCTCACGATTTTCCCCAGGGCTGTTTTGCACATAGTCTATCAGCTCATCTGTATTACCATCCCTTTTATTTATTTACAAAGTTTCCTTAGATCCATAGACCTGTTCGTCAGCTCTCTAAGCTGCCCCATTATTCCATGTGTCTATTTCTGCATCTACATCACCTAACTTCATCATAAATATTGATATCTGATAAGGCATGTCTCCCTGCTTATTCATCTTTAAAATTTTTTCTTGACTCTCCTTGGCCCTTTGTTCTTTTGTACCAAATCAAAGTCAGCTTATTTGGTTCCACAAAAAATGGAATTTTTATTGTATTAACATTCATAAATCCAAGATTTATATTAACATTATGGATTAATTTGGCAAAAATCAACCCTTTTATATTGAGTCTACCTAGCCACAAAAGGTATAGATATTTCCATCTACTTAGGTCTTCTTTAATACCTTTTGATAAAATGTCAAAACACTTCACAGATCTTGGACATATTCAGTTATATTTGCTCCTTGACATTTTAGGTTTCTTATTGCCCTTAAAAAAATGAGATTTTATTTTAAAACTTTACGTCGATTGGGGCACCTGTGTGGCTCAGTCGGTTAGGCGGCCGACTTCGGCTCAGGTCATGATCTCACAGCTCGAAGGCTTGTGGGTTCAAGTCCCATGTTGGGCTCTGTGCTGACAACTCAGGGCCTGGAGCCTGCTTCCGATTCTGTGTCTCCCTCTCTCTCTGCCCCTCCCCTGCTCGTGTTCTGTTTCTCTCTCTCTCTCTCTCTCAAAAATAAATAAACATTAAAAAAATTTTTAAAGAATATTTACGTTGATAGGGGTGCCTGGGTGGCTCAGTCAGTTAAGTGTCCAACTTTAGCTCGGGTCATGATCTCACAGTTTGTTAGTGCAAGCCCCACTTCAGGCTCTGTGTTGACAGCTCGGAGTCAGCTTCGGATTCTGTGTCTCCCTCTTGAGATCTCTCTCTCTCTCTCTCTCTCTCTCTCTCTCTCCAAAATAAATAAACATCAAAAAATTTTTGTTTAGGGGCGCCTGGGTGGCGCAGTCGGTTGAGTGTCCGACTTCAGCCAGGTCACGATCTCGCGGTCCGTGAGTTCGAGCCCCGCGTCAGGCTCTGGGCTGATGGCTCAGAGCCTGGAGCCTGTTTCCGATTCTGTGTCTCCCTCTCTCTCTGCCCCTCCCCCGTTCATGCTCTGTCTCTCTCTGTCCCCAAAAAAATAAATAAACGTTGAAAAAAAAATTAAAAAAAAAATTTTTGTTTAAATTTAAGTTGATAAAATAAACAAGTCACAGGGATGAAAAGTATAGTATAGGGAATATAGTCAGTAATATTGTAATAACTTTGTATAGTAACAGAAGATTACTATACTTATTGTGGTGAGCATTTTGTAATGTATATAAGTGTCAAATCACTGTTGAACACCTGAAACTAATGTCATATGTCAACTATACTTCAATTAAAAATAAAAGGAAAAAATTACATAGACCTAACTTAACGGTATAAAGGAATGTAACTGATTTTTGCACAAGAATATTTTATCAAATAACCTTGATGAATTCCACTATTAATTCCAATAACATATCAGTCAATTCTCTTGGATTCTCTTTGTACAGAATTGTTTAATATACCATTAATGACAGTGTAATTTTTACATATTTCATTTGATCAATTAATGAATTGACTGATTGACTTACTGTAATGGCCAGAACATCTATTATTATGACAATAAAATAACAGTAATGTGATAATCCTCACACCCCTTTTCGTTTCTTGATCTAAAAAAGGAATGTGTCCAACTTTTCTCCACTTAGAAAATTGATTACCATTAGTTTTTGGTGTATGGACTTCATGAGATTAGGGTAGCTCTCATCTACTCCTAGTTTCCTTAGAGTTTATTTTTTAATTATTTTAGGTGTTGAACTTATCAAATCCTCTCTCTACATCTATTGAAACAGTCATGTAATTTTTCTCTTTTATTCCATTGAAGCAATGAGTTACATTAATAGATTTCTCAGATTTTAGAATGTCCTTACATTCCTGAAACTACTTGATAATAATATATTTTAAAGTACTATTAGATTTGATTAATAGCTTACTTATGATATTATGTCTTTGTTAATAAAGTGAAAATGGGCTTATAACTTCTTTCCTTTTCCTTTCCTTATTCAATTTTGGAAACAAGGTTAGACTAACCTCATGAAAAGAAAAAGAGTTCAGGTATCTTTTTCTCCTATTTTTTTTTGAAACAACTTGCATTATTAAACAAGTATTATCTATTCTCTGAAAGCTTAGTGGAATTCATCTATAATTCTCTGAACCTACATCTTTTAGGGTGATTGGAAAAGATCTCTCATGATTACCATTTTAATTTCTTTAGTGATTATTAGCCTGTTCAAGCTATCTTTTTTTTTTTTTTTTAAGTTCATGTATCTATTTTGAGAGAGAGAAAGAGCATGAGTGAGCATGAGCAGGGCAGGGGCAGAGAGAGACGGAGAAGGAGAATCCTAAGCAGACTCCCCACTGTCAGCACAGAGCCTGACTCAGGGCTCCAACCCATGAACCACAAGGTCATGACCTAAGCCGAAACCAAGAGTCAATTGTTCAATCAACTGAGCCACCCAGGCAACCCTCAAATTATCTTTTTGTGACGATATTATTATTTTTTATTTTTCCCAGAAATTCACTTTTATGAGTTTCAAATGTATTAGCATCTAGTTGTTAAAAAATATTCTGTGTCATATGGACACAATTATCTACAAAGAAGCCTGAGAAACATAGTTTTTATTCTGGGTAATCACGTGTCCAGCTAAAAATGGATCATATTTCTTAGGAAAAATTGAAAATGAATATTAGTAGACAACTTACAGTCGTCTTCATAGCTGCCATGATTAGCAACGTGGTCCATGACAGGGGCTGATGCCTTAGTTTGTGCCCTCCTGGTAGGTTTAAGAGGCAGGGTTTACAGGTAAGTAAGAGGTGGGTTTAAGGGTAGGTATCAGAGCCTATGGTGCCATAGATAGGAATTACCATTCCGATTTTTCTCTTCACCAGGCAATTGCTCAGGAACCCCCACTTAGTGTTCTACCCCAAGACTGTTCTATTTAAAGCTTCCTCCCTTGTTCTGCTCCCCTGGGTTTCAAGGAACACAAGGAGAGGAGAAATATTCAAGGGTCAGATATCAGCCTATATCCAACCAGACTTTCTGTTCTTATCCCCCACATACCCTTATAACTTCCCATAAAGGGTTTCACTCAAATTTTCCCTTACTTTATTCATGTATTCATTTTCTATTCGTTTACTATTTTATTCATTTGTTTTTATTTACTTTATTCATTTAATATTTTATTTACTTTTTTTTTTTTTTTTAGCTCCATACACTTTCCTCCTCCCTGAGATGCCCCCAGGAATAGGTTTGGAGGAGACCAGCACCTAAGCTAAACTGCTACTTGTCAAGAACCAGAAGTACCTTATTTGTGTTTTAATTTGGGGGGTCCAGAGCTGTGTTTTTCCTCCCAAGAGGAGCTATTTCCCTTCCCAAAAGAAGATGAGAATTCAACTTGTGGCTGAAGATCGACGTGTGAAAAGGACATGAGCTGAGATGCACAATTTCTGACAAGAGTCTGGAGACAGGCTGCTTCCTCTGTAGGCTGAGCCCCAATGTTTTAGGGTTGATGAAACCTTCCTGATGAGTTTGGGAGGCTCCAGAACAGAGGAGTTTTGTACCTCCTTCCAAGATGTGGCCTGAGGAAACTGAGAAGGACCCTAGAGAAGCCCCAAGTCCAGCCTGATTCAAGTCAAAGAATTAGCAATACTGAGGACAGTGTCTGGATAAGCAGACCTGACAGCAGCCCCATAAAGGCCCATGTGTGCCCAGGTGGCACAGAAAAGCCTATGGAATTGTCATTTTCCCTGAAGAAGGACAGAGAGGTAGGTTGAGAGAAGGCCACAGATGGAAGAGCTTTCACAATTGGGACAAAGAAGAAGCAACATGTGTGGATTTTCTGACTACAAGGCATGGTGGAGCTGAAGAAGATACACACAAGGGAGTTGAGCAGATGTAGCACATGGCTGAGCCCAAAGGGCAGAGACCAGTGAGGGCAGAGGTAGGCCCACCCACAGGTGTCCCATCCCCAGTCCAGTGTCAGGATACCATTCCAGTCCCTGGAGTCTCAGGCCACTCCCTGGGAGTAGGCAAGGAAAGGAAGCAGAGGGAGAATGCCAAATGAACAGAGTCATTAGACAAAAGTGGTTATGTTTTAAAACAGAAGGTAGTGAATGAAAGTGAATTGATTCTACCACTAGCAAAGCCTGAATTGAGCCTATAGTGATATAAGGAAAAGCACCATTCCCCTTTTTTGTACACCCAAACTGAAATAGTGAATTTCATACCTGAGACAAACCTCACTTCGATTTTTTTCTTATTGGTTTAGACATTTTTTACCACTTAAACTTTCTTGTTCTGTTTTGTTGTTTATTGATCATTTAATTATTTCCTTTTTAAGCTTTTCTGCCTTTTCCTCTATGTCCTTTATTATTGATTTAACTTTATCTTCCCTTTCATTAATGTTTATTAAAATCTCATCTACTTATCTTTTTAGAGTTACATATATTTGCAATGAGTAGCAAATACCATATATAACTAAATCTGTAAGGTAATGTCTTCAATCATCAACACTTTAAAAAAGAAAGTCTTGTAAAAATTATTTAAAATGGAATATAAACCAGGCAATTTCATATGGATGTGTATAATTTGACTTAATCTGTATAACTGTGTAACTGTATAACGGTGTAACTTAACTCCATTAAAGATGGAGTCAGGAAGCCCTGAAGGGGGAGCTCTCATGCACAACTACGTGCTTTAAGGGGCAAACCTCACATTCGACAGGAAGAACCTTACTTTACAGAGAGCAGCAGGAAGAAGGAAGACTCTCTCCTTGCCCAGCAACAGCTCAGCCAATGAGAATGCAGCAAAACAGCGCTGCTCAGCTTTTTTCCCCTATAAAAAAGCAAGCCTGTATCTTCATTCTGAGCCACCCAGGTGCTCTGGCTTTTCTGTTTTTAAAGTCAACACTACATGGCAACCACAAAGGTACCCGAAGGAGATAAACCCCTAAGGGACTAACAACCCCCAGAACTGTGTGAGGTACTCACATGAACTCCTGTGCTCTCTCTCTGCTTCTGTGGGTCATCTCTTTCCTTTTTGTTTGGTGAGTCTCCTCTTAGATCCGAGCTCCTTCCATTTGGTTGACTTTTGGTCTGACCTTACTAAGGATCTGATTTTTGTTGTTCTCATTTTTAGGAAAGCATTGCCCTTTCTGGTGTACACTTGTTTTCTGAACCTCTGGGGTTTTTTCCCTTAAGTTTATTTACTTTGAGAGAGAGAGAGAGAGAGAGAGAGAGAGTGAGCCCACTAGCAGGAGGGGGGCAGAGAGCAAGGGAGGGAAGGAGAGAATCCCAAGCCCTGATGTAGGGCTTGAACTCATGATCTGGGAGATCATGACCTGAGCTGAAATCTAGAGTCTGATGCTTAACTGAATGAGCCACTCAAGCACCCCAGAACCTCTGGTTATGAGTAATGGTACCACAATCTGTTAAAATTTGTCAGGATGACAGGTCCCTCCTTCTGGGACCCTGGCTGGTTTTACATTTAAAAATTACAGTCCCTTCTCATGCACATTTTTAACTAATTGGACCAACTTAACAAGAAATAATTTAGAACTCCAATAGCCATTATGGGGGATTTTGATCTCTTCAAACTTGCTTTTCTTAGAACCAAGTTAGAAGACCATGACTCTAAAATGAAACACACTGAATGGGATGCCTATTTTAATTGGTATCTTGAGGCTTCCAAGAGTATTCAGGACTCTAAAATCAGGTCTTTACAAAGTATCACTTCTAAATGAACCAAGGCACACAAACAATGAAAAGGAATATAAAAAGCTTTCCAGGCCTTTCTCCCTTCTCCCATCCCCTTTGTCATCATCCCCCCCTCCTTTACACTGTCCAATTCCTCATTCTAATTCTCTCATTGAACTTTTCTTTTTCTTGGAAACTTTCCCTGCTCCCTCCTCCTTCAAACACATTAGAACCTTCTCTTTCAAATTCAGATCCTTTTTGGGGAGGCTGGGTGGCTCCGTTGGTTAAGCATCCAACTCTTTTTTTTTTTAATTTTCTTTCTTTTTTAAAACATTTGTATTTATTTTTGAGAGAGTGAGTGCAAGCAGGAGAGGAGCAGAGGGAGGAGACAAAGGATCCAAAGCCCGTTGTGGGACTCAAACTCATAAACCCTGAGATCATGACCTGAACCCAAGTCAGACACTTAACTGACTGAGCTACCAGGTGCACCAAGCATCTCACTCTTGATATTGGCTCAGGCTGTTATCTCATGGTTGTGAGCTCGAGCTCTGCGCTAAGAATGGGGCCTGCTTGGGATCCTCTCTCTCCATCTCTCTGCCTCTCCCCCATACATGCTCACTCTCTCAAAATAAATAATTAACTTGAAAAAATTAAATTCTCTGAGGATTCTAATGTTATGTCCCTAATGTCCTATGTCCCCTGGACTAAGGTCAAACTATGAGCCATAGTCAAAGATTTTCCTAGGATGACTGAAGATCCTTATAGATTTTCCAAAGATTTAATATAGTCATCCAGACTTACTAACCAGGTTTCTCACTTTGTACCAGCTAGTTCACATGCTTGTTGGTGAAGGCCAAGCCCAGCGTGGATGAACTAGAGAATTGAGATGATTATGTTTTCAGAATCTCTACAACTGCAAATGAGAGACCAACCTCCTGCCTTGTTATATAAGGCTCAGCAATCCCTACACTGCTTCACCTGGCAATCTCTAGGGCTTTGTCAAACCCTGTTGATTGGAATAAGATCCAGGCTTGTACTCAGAAGTGCAGTGAACCTGTGCATAACTATTACAATTGACTCCAAGTTGTTTTCAAGGAAAATTCTGGCCTTCCTTTGGATGTTGAATCCACTCAGGTAGACTTCCATTCTATGTTCATTAAGGAGCTGAACTGAGATCTTTCCCTTTTAGTGAAAATGCAAATCATCTCGCCTGTACCCTGGAGGATACAATTAAAGGGAAGTCCACTAAAATCTTTACTGTTGAGTTCCAACAAATGGAGGCCTCTAAAACAAAACCTCTCCTGGTGTCTGCCATTATTGTGAAAATCCAGGATGTCGGAAGAAAGATTGTTACAAACTTAAGCACTCCCAGGTGCTGTCAGCCTTTCCAATGCCCTTGTAACTCCCAATCTGGGGACTCCAAGGAACCATGGGGCCTTCTCCCCATCCTTTCTCATTACCAGCTTGGATAAATAACTCTCAGACTAGGAATGAATTTCTCTGTTACTGGCGCTGGAGCTACACACTTGATGCTCAATCCCACTGTTATTAAACAGCCCCTGACTCAAGTATTGAAATGATTCAAATAGCAGGGGTCTGTATTAAACCTCAACAAGTTTCCATCTCTAAGCCCATTTTTTTCTTTTTTTTCTGGCCCTGTGAAAGATCCTCATCCTTTTCTCCTTAGTCCCTCCAAACTTGTTCATACATCAAGATCTCTTAGAGAACTATCTTGCTAAAATTTATTTATCCCCAAAGGGGGAGATAATTTTAGAATTTGATAGCAGCAACCAAATAGCCAACCAGGTGAATCAAATTGCCCTTCAAAATCTTTTATCTACTCTTTCACTGATGGCACTGGAGCTAACTTTAAGGACACTAACAATTTGTCCCCATTGGATAAGCTTTCACTCTCATTATAGGTCAAAATCTTCAACTGATATTGGCAGAATCCACAGTGCACCTCCTATTAACATCCAAGTATATCCCTCAAAATCTCTCCCAGAATTAATTAATACCCTATAAATAAAGGGAGCCCTTCAAGGCATCAAGCCCACAATGGAATATTATAAGGGTCAGGGCCTCCTCCTCCCTGCCCCAGTCCTTGAAATACTCCTATTTTGCCTGTGAAGAACCCCAATGGCCACAGATAGAGATTTGTCCAGGATGTCTGAGTCATAAACAATATTGTTATCGTTCATTACCTGGCTGTTCCAAATCCTAATACTTTGTTAGAATCATGTCATGCCTTCTTAGCATCCCTGTTGATAAGGCCAGCCAATATCTCTTAGCCTTTACTGGGAAAGGAAAAGAGTACACCTGACAGTAATACTCCAAGGTTTTACCGAAAGTTCTTTCCAAACCTTGAAAGCAGTTTTAGATGATATGAAGTTACCTGGAAGCTCTACTTTATGACAATATAGAGACCGCTTCTCTGCTCCCCTTCTCAGCCCTCTTTGTAGGAAGATAGCATCCACTTTTTAAAACTTCTAGCCTTGTGGGCACACAAAGTCTCCAAGGAGAAACTGTGGTTTACTTAAACTTAGGTTTGATATTTGGAGCACCTGATTTCAGAACAAGGACTACATTTAGGTCCAAATGTGCTTCATGGCATCCCGAACTTTTATAAACTCATAACTAAGTGCCATTTATGAGGTTTTCATGGGCTAGCTGGTCACTGCCAAAATGGGATTCCAACTTCTCTCTTATGGCCCAAGCCCTATATGTTTCATCAAAAACAACAAACTTGATCCTCTTGTTTGGGAATATCAGGGTGAACCTAGCCTTGAAAGCCCTAAAGGAAAGCTTGAGAAATTCCCCTACCATTCGACATACCAATTATCAACTTCCTCTTTTCCTTTTTGTATTTGAAAGGAAAGGGAACCCCCTTGGGGTACTCACCCCAAAACATGGAACCACCATCAACTGATAGGGTATTATAGCCAACAGCTAGACCCTGTGGCACAAGGATATCCTCTTGCCTCAGGGTCATTCCTGCCACCACTCTGTTACTCAAGACCATTGAAAAGCTAGTCATGGGATCCCTTCTAACAATCTAGCACCCATGCAGTAGAAGCGCCACCCACCGCCCCGAGTTCTCATCACACTCAACACCTTTTGGCCCGTCCTCTCACCTCCTATGAAATCCACTTGTTAACCACTACTCATTTAACTCTTTGTCACTAGAATAATTTTAATCTTAACCATGTTACCCTTCTTCCCTCTGCTACAGATGACACTCCTCATGACAGACAGATTACCTCTGGACCTCCTGTGACAACTTACAGAAAACTCCTTTGGATAATGCTGACTTTTTGTGATTTACCAATGGTTCTCATTTAGAAGGTGAAAATGGTAAATATGCTGGGTATTCTATTACAACTCCCTACAAAGTTGCTGAAGCAGAACCTTTGCTCTTGGCTACCTTGGCCCAACAGGTTGTATTGTACACTTTTGCTTGGGTCTGCATTTTACCAAGGGCAAAACTGCAAATATTTATACTAATAGAAGTTATGCCTTTGCGATAACTCATGACTTTGGAATACCATGGTAATAGTGAGGCTTCTTCCTTTCCAGTGGGGACAAAAAAAAATAGCCTTTATGTCCAGGAATTATTAGATGCCATATCCTTGCCCGCTGCTTTGTTCATATTCAAGGTACCTTGGCATTCCATACATGATTACCTGGAGGCTAAAGGAAACCACCTTGCTGATATCTATTTAAGAACTGCTTTTAAAGGAATGAACAACCAAACCTATGTCATGGTCCAAAGGGATGTTCCCCCAAATGATAATCTAGAAAAATTTACTAGAGATTCTCAAATTGGCCCCCCAAAAGGAAAAATGATATTGGGAATTTGATAACTATTGATTCTATTTAAAAACAAAAACAATAAAAGAGGTGTCTGGGTGGCTCAGTCAGTTGAGCGACTGACTTTGGCTCAGGTCATGATCTCATGGTTCATGAGTTTAAGCCCCACATTGGGCTTGCTGCTGTCAGTGCAGAGTCTGCTTGGGATCTTCTGTCCCCCCACCCCCACCCCACCTCTCTCTTTCTCTCTCAAAAATGAATAAACCTTAAAAAAAAAAAACACCTTTGGCTTGGGTCATATTCCAGTTCTGCCAGAGACTCTAAAGTTCCTATTACTACTGTATAGACATTGAATTATTGGTCTATTGACAAAATGATGAACTTCCTGAATGAATACTGGTGGGGATATATTAATAAGGCTGCAAAGACTACCTATTTTGTTTACCCCACTGGCCTAAAGTACAATCCAGAAAAACCTTTCACACTGTTCCCAGACACTTTAATTATCCAATGGACCACTTGAGATTTGGCAAATAGATTTTATCTGGCTACTCCCATTTCATGGATATAAATGTCTTGACAATGATTTGTTTGTTTTCTCATTGAACTGAAGTCTCCTCCTGTGAATAGGCCATAGCTACTTCTGTGGCTAAACTCCTACTAGGAAAGATCATCCTTATTTGTGGAAACTCCCTCAAATCTTAGTCCTACCCCCTTTGAAACCCATAAATTCTTACCCTTTGAGATAATCATAGCATGTCCAATGTACTTGGCCCCTGCTTCTTCCAATCCACAGCTGGTAAAGGGGGCATAATTCAGTATTGCAAAGGCTTAATAGTTTCTGTTGAAAATAACCAAGCTTTAGTAGAAGAATCTGCAGCATGTTCTCAAAAGACAAAGTTCTTAAACATCACATCTTGTATCCTGGAGATTTCATCTTTTGGGAAAGACCTCTCCAGAAAGACTCTTCAACTCCACTGGAAATGCTCCCATCAGATACTATTAACCCACCCTTGTGCTATCAAACTCCAAGGAACAGGCTCTTGGATCCATGTGTCACATCTGGAGAAAGCACTAAACCCTGATTTGACATGCATACCAACTGATGACCTAAAAATGAAGATTTTCAGGAACCAAGGTGGATAACAGCTGAAGGGGACATTTTTCCCAAGATGACTGGACTAGGCCTATATACCTTTTTCTCACTGTTGCTTCTTATTTCCTTTCTTTCTTGGCCCAATATATTGCAAAAGGGGAAAACCTTTCTGACTATTGTATCTGTCACCAGAAACTCCAATCTGTTCATAATGCCAAATATCCCTTAGTCTTCCCTATTTAAGTACTATGTTCCCCTGTACCCAAGATGAATACAAATGAGCTAACTCATTTAACAGTTGCAAGGATTTTAGAAAAGGCACCTCTAGGCTGGGATGATTCCTTACAGAATGTCTGCTTCTCAACTTCTTCTGTATAATCATTACTAAGCTTTACACCTGTTGTCTGACAAATCTTAATAGAAATTATAAGCCCAATAGGGTGATGCTAGCTCAGTGCTTTGAGATAATATCCAGTGCTTACCCCAGATAGGAAATGCCTGAGTGTCCTCCCTCCTACCTTTCTCTGTTACTCAAATGTGGCTTTAGTGCTTTCTTTCTTTTTTTTCTTCAAATTTTTAATGTTTATTTATTTTTGAGAGGGGGGAGAGGCAGAGAGGAAGACAGAGAATACAAAGCAGGCTCCAGACTCTGAGCTATCAGCACAGAGCCTGATGCAGGGCTCAGACTCACAGACTGCAAGATCATGACCCGAGCTGAAGTTGGATGCCCAACCAACTGAGCTATCCAGTTGCCCCAAAGTGCTTTCTAATTTATGTACTTTCCCTCTGATGTGGGATGTGACAAACAGGAAAGGTCCCTCCTGGCACTAAGGGATGAAACCTCTAAATACAAAAAATTGCTCTCAATCATCTATGCTTTTGAGGAAAAATCTTGATCAAAAAAGGGAAATGTGAAAAAAAAGGAAACAATTTAAAATGGGAGTCTGGCTGGGGTGCCTGGGTGGCTCAATTCATTGAGCATCTGACTTCGGCTCAGGTCATGATCTCACGGTTTGTGAGTTTGAGCCCCACATCACACTCTCTGCTATCAGTGTAGAGCCTGCTTCAGATCCTCTGTCCCTCTCTTTCTGCCCCTTTCCCACTCATGCTTTCTCTCTCTCTCTATCTCTCTCTCTCTCAAAAATGAATAAACATTTATTTTTTTAAAAAGTTAAAAAAAAATAAAATGGAAGTCTGGAAACCCTGAAGGGGGAGCTCTCATGCACTACCACATGCCCTAAGGAGCATACCTCACATTCCCCAACAGGAAGAAGCTTACTTTACAGAGAACAGCAGGAAGAAGGGAGAATTTTTCTTCGCCCAGCAACAGCTCAGCCAATGAGAATGCAGCAAAACAGCCCTGCCCATCTTCTACCTTCCCCCTACAAAAGCAAGCTCCTCTCCTCTGTTCTCTAGATTTGCATATGGTTTGCCATAGTTTGCTTGTCCCAAATTGCAATTCCTCTGGTATTCCCAAATAAACTCATTTTATGGGTAAAATAACTGGCTTTTTAAAAAATTTTAAATAACAACAGTGGCTTTTTTATAGCAAACAAATATCCAATATAAAATTTAATGTTCAGAAGTAGCACCTGCTATCTGAAAGTTAATATATATATTGATATGTAAAGTACTCTATACAAAAGAGCACTTTTTATGATTTAAAATTTATATATTAGAGTTTTTATTTTGTTTGCAAAATGCTGATTCAGTGAGGTCACAGTCAACTGGTTAGTCATAATAAGTTGGTGAGTGACAACAGCTTTCTTTTGCAAACACAGTTTACAACTTTAAGTGAATAATCCCGGTTTCTACAGCACAAATTCCAACAGATGTGTTATCAAACACTCATCTCTCAACTGTCCTTGAAACTATTAACACAAACTTTGCCCTCTTAGTAAATAGACTTAGATGCAACTGCAAATTTATGATAAACAGAGTAATTACAGATTTAACTCACACTCTATGGCAAATCACATTGTGAATATTCATTCACCATCTTCCTTACCTATTTACTTTAGGAGCTAATTATTAATCCAATGCTTTCAATGCTTTCAATTCACAAAAGTACTTCTATCTGGCTTCTCAAAAGTTTCCCTACAAGTTTCTGTTTCAAAACAATTTGTCTTCTGATGTTAACTTCAATCTTAAATCAAGGCTGAACCAAAAATATTGAGATGGATAACAATTTGTTTCCATATATACAATCTTAAAACAGTTTACCAGCACAATGTTGATTTCATTAGTTGTGTTTCAGAATCAAAGAATCAAAGAATACACATGATGGTGTATGTTTTACCTTGTCCCTGTTATTATATACACACGCATATTGTTATGGTTAAGAGGAGTCAAACATGAATACTGTAATTCTCTCATCTCTTGTGTCCTGGAAACCAAAACTTCGGATATAGACAAAAGGAGATATAGATATAACAAAATGAAGAGACAAAGTAAAAAACCCAGAGGCCTGAATTTGAATTTCCAGTATCATTAAGACCACATGAGGTATTTTATCTTTATATTATATTTAGGATGTCCCAGTTGGGCAATTGTAAGACTTAAAATTTCAGAAATATAAGTGTTACAGCTTTATAAAGTATATCATTTAAAGGTTTAATTATTTAAATGTATTTAATGTGTACTTAGTTTTGTGAATTTTGGATAATCATTTGCCACCTTTAATTAGGGGGACTCCTGATGAAAGAACACCGTACCTCCTGTGGCCTTGTCAAGGGGGGTGAGCCTGAGAGGGATCAAGCCTCTAGATCCAGCTGTCACTTTGTAGGAACTACAGAGGACAAGAGGGATATGTTAAAAGTCACTGTGAGCACGCAGTCAGCAACATTGAGACTGAAAAAGCTGTCTGTCAGAGGTGCCTGGATGGCTCTGTAGGTTAAGCGTCCAACTTCAGTTCAAGTCACGATCTCACAGTTTGCGAGTTTGAGCTCCGTGTTGGGCTCTCTGCCATAAGTGCAGAGCCCACTTTGGATCCTCTGTGTCCCTCTCTCTCTGCCCCTCCCTGACTCTCGCATGTGTGCTCTCTCTCAAAAATAAATAAACATTTAAAAAATGTTTTTAAAAAGCTGTCTGTCAAATGGTCAATGTTCTTTAATAGATAAGTTGTCAGGAAAAGAAGGGTACAGAAGGAGAATTTATAGATTATAAGAGTCTTCAAAGAAGTAAACTTCAAAAATAAACAAGTCTAAATTATAGTGATGAGGGCATGCACCTAAGTGATAAAACTATAAATAAAGACCAGGAAATGATGACTATGAAAGTCAGGATGGTAGGAGGGAAGGGCTTATGATTAGACAGGGCTCCTTGGTGGCTGGGAAGTTCTGTTTTGAGCTGCTTATTGATTACAAGGATATTTGTCTTTTTTTAATGTTTGCTTATTTATTTATCTATCTACCCACTTATTTTTTATTTATTTACTTTGAGAAAGAGAGAGAGAAAGCATGAGAAAGGGACAGAGAGGGAGAGAGAGGGAAAGAGAGAATCCCAAGCAGGCTCCGTGCTGTCAGTGCGGAGTCTGATGCTGGACTCAAAGTCGAACTGTGAGATCATGACCCAAGATGAAATCAAGAGTTGGACACTCATCCAACTGAGCCACCGAGGTGCCCCTCTTGTATTGCACTTTTTTTTTTAGTTTTTTTTTTTTTAAGTTTATTCATTTTGAAACAGAGAGAGAGAGAGGGTGCGCCCATGCACAAGTGGGGAAGGGGCAGAGAGAAGGAGAAAGAGAATCACAATGGGGCTTGAACTCACAAACTGTGGGCTCGAACTCACAAACTGTGAGGTCATGACCTGGGCAGAGATCAAGAGTCAGATGCTCAACCAACTGAGCCATCCAGGCGCCCCTTTTGTGTTGCACTTTATAGTCAGTCCTCCCTGCCTTGGTCCCTGGCAACCACTGATCTTTCTATTCCTATAATTTTGCCTTTCCCAGAATGTAATATAAATGAAATTCCACAGTGGGTACCCTGGGGCATCTGACTGCCTTCATTAGCATACTGCACTTGAGACTCACCCCTGTCGTTGGTGCATCCATAATCATTTCCCCTTAGTAGTGGCTGCTCCCTCTTTTACTGCTGAGTAGAATGTTTATCCATTCACCAGTTGAAAGACTTTGGCTCGTTTTCAGCTTTTGGCAATTATTAACAAAGCTACTGTCAATATTTATATACAGAATTTCATGTGCACATAGGTTTTCATTTCTAGCGAGTAACTTTTAGGTTTTTCTTTTTAAATGCTATTCCTAATTTTTTGTCCTTTAGTTTATCAAGTGAAATGAAAGCCCAGACAGAAAGGGGGCAGCTGGGAGGATACTTCAGGTCCTGCAGAAGAAAGAGCTGGTTCATTTTCCCTTTTACTCTGTCTGGTGGCAAGCCTTTTAAGCCCCTTTAATTGACTTCTGATTTCTTTGAGTATTAAACCCCTGTCTCTGTTAGAAGTGGGACATTATAAGACACATATTTGAAAATTTAGCCTTGGCCAGGAGCTATAGCTGAAGTAGAGGCTAGAAGTCTCAATTAGGACTTTATTGATGAACTTCAAGAAAGTAGATTGTGTGGGCAGCTGCTTTGAGGAGACAAGACTGAGCCAGCCCTTTGCCTTACTAAATAAGAGTAAAAACTGGAGAATATTTAGAAAAGCCTTACCTTGAAAACATTATGAATATAAATATTAAACCACATTAGAGTCATGATCCCATCTTGTCAAATGTATACATATTCCGTATGTTGTTTCCATATTTTTCTCTATCTAGTTATGACTGCAAGAGTTCCCTTTAAATCCTGACTTTTAAGTAATTAGTGTTGTCTTATATAACCCTAATCTTGTGGCTAAGCTATATTCAGTTATTTGTTACAGAAATATTAAATTTATTCATTATATGTCTGTTATAGGAAATTAAATTTGTTAAAATATTGTTTTTGTAGCCTATTAAATTTAAGTAAGCAGATTCAAGAAAGTGCTTAGATAAGTTGAAACTCAAGAGAGAAGTGTATTTCTGTCTCAGGTAATAGTCCAGAGGTAGGCAGACAGTCTAGGTAAATAAGAGTTTCTATTCCACCAGGTCATTCAAGGGTCATTCAGGGAACCACGCACCTCTCTTATTGCTCCATAATCACATGAAACAGAAGTCAGCAAACTTTTTCTGTAAAGGACCAAATAGTAAATATTTTAGCCTCTGTGGGCCATATGTGCTTTGTCATAACTTCTCAAGTCTGCTAATATAGCAGGAAAGAGGCCACAGATGATATGGTGGTGAATGAGTGTGGCTTTATTCTTATAAAACTTTATTTACAAAAACAGGTGGCAGGCCAGATCTGGCCCACGGATCATGGTTTGACAAGTCCTGTCCTAGCATGTGGTCTTTGTGGTTGAAGCTCCATTCATGTTCTGGTCTGTGGGAAGGGCTAAGGAGGCAGTAGAAAGCAAGACATTATCCGGAAACGGACACATCATTTCTGCTAACATTCATTAATCAAAACGTACTCATCCATCCATCTACTTCCAATAGAGGCCCAGAAATGCTCTAGCTGAACGATCATGTGCCTACATAAAATGTGGGGGTTTGATAATAGAAAGAAAGGAGACAGTGTATATTAAGGAACAATTTTAGTTTGGGGATGAAATTCCTTTTCCCTATAAATGCCGAAGGCCTTGCTCCACTAGCATCTAATTTCAACGTTGAAGTCAAAAAGTCAAAAGCTCCTCTAATCAAGCCTTACCTTTAGCCTCTGTGATCCAAAATTTCCTAATGATATGCTCTGGCGTGATGTTTTTTCAACCATTTGGCTGGGGATTAGTGGGCACTTTACATTTGAAACTTGTATCCTTCAGTTCTGGGAAATTGTCTTGAATCCTTTCTCTGACAGTTTCTTCCCTTCCATTTTCTCTGTTCTCTCTTGCTTTAGTACCAATTCAACTGATGTTGGATTTTCTGCATCGATTTGTAATTTAATTTTCTTTTCTCTCCTATTGTCTATCATTTAGTTTCTTTGCTCCCCTTTTAAAGTTGATGGTATCCTCAACTTTCGATTAAAACCCTTTAAATTTTTATTTGCTATCTTGTTTTGAATTTCTAAAACATTCTTTTTTTTTTTTTTTTTTTTTTTTTGCTATTTCTGAATGTTTTCTCTTTAAATCAATCTTAATTATTTTATTATGGATAGTATATCTTCCCTAACCTAAAGTGTTCTGTTGCTGGTATTGTCTCTACTGCCTCTGAAATATTTCTCCTTGACTATTTTATTTTCTGTCTTAAATGTTGGAGGGTGTCCTTAAGTTTCTGGATGTCCCACAGATGTCTATTTGTAGTTTAGAATGAGGTAATTTAAAAAACAGATTGCAAAAAAAAAAAAAAAAAAGAGTGATTGTAAGCTCCATGCAGATGGACCGGACTTGTCTCATGAGGCAGTTTACTTCCCTGCAGTGTGACCAGGGGAATGCTGCTTTTATTTCAGGAAATTACCATGTGTCAGTGTTTGTAGGTCTTTTCGCTTGAGATTGCCCAAGAATGAGATTATGTGTTGTGTTTTAGAAATGAATATTCTTTAAGCTCCATTTTGTTTTCCCACTTTCACAACTGCAGAGAGAAATACCTAGAGAATTTACATAACTTCTACATTGGAAAAGTTAAGTGTAACAGGCAATTATGGTGATGATTAGTGGTTAAATTATAAGAAAACAGGTCAGAAAATTCAATTTCCCATGATGAATAAAGTTTATAACTTAAGTGCACAAACACAATTCTATCTAGCAAATAGAATTTTCTACAGTGTACATAGTATATACATAATACAGCTGTTGTATTTAGAGGTTAAATACCAAGGAGACTCTCTGCCCTTAGTAAGCAAATATGTACCAGGAAGTGTAACTATATTTTAAAGAGTCAAGCATGTGTAAACTAAAATATAAACTTAGAACTTTGCCCCTTTGGCTCAAAATTTTCATTCCTGTTCTTGATACAATCAAATATAAGAATCCTTTAATTACACATCTGATTAACATGAGACAAATAACTCTGAATCCAAAACACTTGTTTCAACCAAGTTCTTCTTATTCCTTGTTTCTCATTATATATATTTATACCTTGTAACCTGTTCTTTTTAATTTTAAACAGGACCAAATTCAAGTATTTTCAAGTTAATCTATTTTCACAAGCCAGTCATTTTTTCCAGAAAGGCTCCCAATCTCCTACCTGGTAGGGGCAGGGGGAAAATGGGGAGAGAGGTAAAGAGGTAACAAATCCAACAGCTATCGCATAGCCAAGAGAAGAAAGAGAACAGGAAGAGACCTCACCATACAGTTCACAATCTTCCACTTAATCCTGATTTCAGTTAGGTACCTCACTCTCTACTTTAAATTTATTGAGTGTTGGGGCACCTGGGTGGCTCAGTTGGTTAAGCATACAACTCTTAGTTTCTGCTCAGGTCATGATCTCACAGTTTGTGACACTGAGCCCAGCATCTGGCTCTGTGTTGACAGCACAGAGCTTGCTTGGGATTCTCCCTCTCTGCCCCTCCCCCACTTGTGCTTGCACTCTCTCTCAAAATAAATAAATAAACTTTAAAACAACTTAAATTCATCCAGTGTCATCCTAGTGGAGTTTTGGGAGATAGGAAAAATAAATCTGTCCTCAGTGTAACATACCTAATTGGTAACACTGACAGATTTCTTTGGAAATAGGCAGCACTTCACTAATTATTCATGAAAATAAAAAACAGAAAAAAAAATGAATGCTTAACTGTTCATTCTGTCAAAATATAAAAAACCACAAGTGCCACAATTATGGAGTACTACACTTATTCTCTATGAAAAATTGTTGGTTTTGTCTTAGCAACTATTCTCCCCTTTTCCCTTAAGAATTCTATTTTTTTCCAGTTTTCTTGAAACATAATTGACACACACCACTGTATGAGTTTAAGATATATAACATAATGACTTGATATACGTATATTCTGAAATGATTACAGTAAGCTTCATTAATGTATATATATCGCCTCATGTAGTTACCAAAAGAATGTTCTTATGTTGAGAACTTTTTGGATCTACTCTCTTAACAACTTTCAAGTATACCATACAGCAGTGTTAACTACAACCATCATGTTGTACATCACATCCTCAGTACTTATTTTTTTTATAACTGTAAATTTCTATAAGAATTCTAATTTTAATTGGGTGTCTTGCCATACAGCTAAAGATGGCATTTCCTGGCCTCCTTTATAGCTACATTTAGCCATGTGAATAAGTTCTGACCAATGAAAAGTAAAAAGAAGTGATATATAGAACATCTGGGGTGTCTCCTTAAAAATGAAGAAAGCTTTGGGGCGCCTGGGTGGCTCAGTCGGTTAAGCGTCCGACTTCAGCTCAGGTCACGATCTCGCGGTCCGTGAGTTCGAGCCCCGCGTCGGGCTCTGTGCTGATGGCTCAGAGCCTGGAGCCTGCTTCCGATTCTGTGTCTCCCTCTCTCTCTGTCCCTCCCCTGTTCATTCTCTGTCTCTCTCTGTATCAAAAATAAATAAACGTTAAAAAAAAATTTAAAAAAAAATGAAGAAAGCTTTGTCCTTCTTCCCTTTCTTCATCCCACTTTCCCATAATCAGATGAAATGCTGGACCATCAATAGCCATCTTGGACAAGAGCCCTATCCTAAGATCGGTGGACTACACATCTTGAAGGGAGCTAGATCCATGGCATCTTCTAAATTAAAGGGTATAACTGAGTGAGTTATCTGTCTTTGTTGGGTTCTGGCAAATAAAATCTCCATTAATTGTGTAAAACCCTTGCTTTATCTTTTTCAAACATCTAGGCTGCAGAGGCTTATACTCCAGGCTGCCTCTTACAGACGTTTAATTCCCTTCCTCAGTGCTAACTTGTTCTTTTGTCCTGAATGACTTCCCTGCCTCTCTAGTAATCTTACATCCCAAGTACAACCCAGTCACACTGTGTTCAGATCAGATCAGTTAGATGCACCAGAGCTGTCAAATATTGACTCCAGACTCATCAACCCCAAAGCTGCAGCTACTGAGTTTTTCTTTAGCCAACACTCACTAGACTGTGCCTTTCAGTGACTCAGATTCTTCTCCTAAAGTGTGGGACATACTCATAGTTACCTGCTCACCTTTCTCCACTCTTATAACAGAATCTCAATTTTGTTTGAGAGATGTATTAGTTTCCTATTGCCACTGTAACAAATCATCACAAATTTAGTGGCTTAAAACAACACAAATGTATTCTCTTATAATTATGGAGGTCAGAAGCCTAATATGGAGGTTCTAGGGGGAAGTCCATTTCCTTGCTTTCTCTAGTTTCTAGAAGCTGCCAGCATTCCTTGGTTTGTGGCTCTGCATCATTCCAGCCTCTGCTTCCATTATTCCCTTCTCAGACTTTGACCTTCTTGTTTTCCCCCTTATAAATACCCCCTGTGATTACACTGAGCCCACCTGTTAATCTAGGATAATCTCCCCAACTCAAGATCTCTAACATACTCACATCTCTTAAGTTCTTTTTTCCATGTGAGGTAACAAAGTCACAGATTCTGGGGAGATTATTCTGCCTATCACAGGAGGCAATGAACCCAGTCCCAAAGGATGAATCACAATTAGCCTAAGCCAGCTATGGCAATTCTATTTGTTTACCTTTGACAGTAACGTGTCTGTGAGGGGAACATGTGACTCATTGTGTCCAACGAGATGTAAAAAGTCTGGGGTGCCTGGGCAAGATTTTCTTCCTGACAGGAGAAGTGCAAGAGAAGAGAGCCTCACTTTTCTGACTATATACTTCCTCATCTTTTGGATGCTATCATGTGAGGACATGATATGTAATGCGATTCCAAATACCTTGTCACCTAAAGAAAAGGCCAAGACAAAGGTAGAGATGCTGATTTAACAGCTTGACATAGTTTAGCCACTAATGCAACTCTGGAATCACTTACCCTTCGACTTCTCTTTAAATAAAATACTGAAATGTTTTTAGTTTAAGCAACTGTTAGGATATTTTGTTACTTGCAGCCAAAGGCATTCCAACTCAGTCTCTCAATTGCATAACCCTTGGATTCTGTTACTTGCTTGCAAGAATCCTGGCTCCTAGAAAACAATTTCCAGCCATACAGGAAAAAAATCAACATAAACAAAGATGGATGTATTGGTGATTGATTTTTTATCTCAAAGGAATCATATTTGAGCTTCCATACTCATGGAATCACAAGCTATCTTCTTTTTATCTTGTCTCATATTCTTCCCACCCAAACATACACAGATGGTTTCTATGTCTGGTCTCAATACATATATATACTCAATACACAATATACTGGATGGTAAGTTAAAAAGGATAAGCCCCATAAAGTACCTAGAATGAGCTATATAGTAAGTGTTCAACAAATTGTAGCTATTATCATATATTTTCTGTGCTTGATGGCTGGCATTTTATTTTGGCCTATTAAATCCCATGATTAATAATAGTGTCACCAAAGCCCCACCTTGAGACAAACTGGACTAAGAAGATGCCTTCTACATACCCTGATCCTCTCTTGGAGAATTCATAATCACACCCAATACTGAATAATCTCTGAGAAAACTCTGGGAAATTTTCACTTATTTTCCAATTGAGACCCCATGTTAGAAATTAATAATAATACTAATTTAAAGATGGGTATTTTCAGTAATGTTGAAGCCAGGCATCTCCCCCAAACAGATCTAGTGAGTACCTGTTTATACCCTCAGCCAAACCATCCCTAGATGAAGGTAGCACAAGAAGGCCCTTGGTCCATAAAAAGCTACATTATCCGGTGATCTAATGTTCTTCTAAAAATACCTCTTGAGAGAGGCTTTGCAAATCTTTCAACCCTACAGACTGAAATCAGTCCTATCTGTCCCTCCTTAGGCAAATATGGGACTTGCTGTTATAATTCCTGGTTGAATAGACTGTTAAGAAGAATTCATCATCCCGTAACAAAACTTGGCAAGAATGCATGTAAAATAGCACCCAGAGAAATGACTTCTCCATGTCATGCTCAGAAGTCTAATTGGATTCTGGTTTCACACAACGACATAAAGCATTTGAGACAAACCGTTCCATGAACACTGACCAAGAAATGTGTATTAGCCCATTTTAGAGAACTACATCTAGCCAATTCTGCTGATACTGGAAATATTGGATAGCTCTCATGGTTGCATTCCCCTTGCCTAGAAGGGTGCCTGGATAATGACTGCCAATAATATTTTTTGAATGAAATTTTTAAAACTTAGAGGGACCAGGAGGCTGCACTACAATGGTAGTCCAAAGGAAGTGAACTCTGAGCCCTAAAGTCTTCTTTCGAGGCAAATAGAATTTTATTATACTTCTTCAGGCTAATTTGTTTAAAAGTTATCTCATTGATGCTTAACTCCTTTGCTAATGTATCCTCAAACCTTTAATGTTCTATTATCCTGCGCTATCCCTTAAAGAAAAAGGCTCTTGTTTTTAACTTTATACATATTTTATGTATTTTCATTTTCTGCAAATTGATTTTGTACAGCCACTGGGAAAATGGACACTAGTTCACTTGTAGGTTGCATGTTTCACACAATATGGAAAAACTGTTTGACTTAATTTTTCTATTGAATTGGCCTGCTCCAGAACCATGTGGCAATACCCTTTACTCAACTCACCAGATAGACCTAAAACTCAATCCACATTGCATTTGGCATTTTAAATCCAAAGCCCTTAGAAAACCTCCCCACACCACAGGAAAAGCATGAGCCAAATAGACAAGCTATGTAGAGAATCATTTAGCTGAGGCCAGAGAAGGGAACTCTTCCACATCCATCCTTGAGAGAGCAGCCCACAAAGGGATTAAGCAAGATGGTGTTTCAGTTCTCCCTGGGCTGTTTTCATGAGACTTCTTCATTCCTTTCTAAGTGCTATCGGGTCCAGGATTCTAGGTGCACAGTCGCTGCTTAGCTGAGCCCCACCTGTGCAAGGAGCTACCTCACCATCGTGGCAGGTATCACTTCTCGTCCACCCAAATACCAGTCATGGCTGCACAATGGGCTGGTGTGTTGCCACATGGATATGGGTGGTGTGATATTTTGGTCACATTAACAGTCCTTTACATAAACCCCCACCCCTTGCTGGCTGTGTCCTCATCAGCAAAACGGGTATTTGTAGTACTCAGACTTCAGTGGAAAACTCAACTTTTCTTCTTTTGCTGTGCTCAAAATCTCTGGGCTCATCCTTGGGAGGATTAGAATTATTGTTCTCTCTCCTTCAGGGAAGGTAACTGTCCCCGGCTTCCAGGGACAATCAATAGAGCTCATGTGTGAGAAACCAGGGCTCTGTCAGACCTGCCTTTCCTGAGGGACTGCAGCCTACATGCTCCATTTGCTCCCCTTTTCCTCTCTGCACCAGGAAGGTGAGCATGGCCGAGAGACTCACATTGGCCAATGAAGTGGGGGCAGAATGATGTGTCACTTCTGGAAGGAGGCATTTTTTTTTTTGAAGGTGTAAGCACCTTTTTATTATTTATTTATTTCTTAATTTTATTTTTAATTTTTTTAATTTACATCCAAATTAGTTAGCACACAGTGCAACAATGATTTCAGGAATAGATTCCTTAGTGCCCCTTGCCCATTTAGTCCATCCCCCTCCCACAATCCCTCCAGTAACCCTCAGTTTGTTCTCCATATTTATGAGTCTCTTCTGTTTTGTCCCCCTCCCTGTTTTTATATTATTTTTGTTTCCCTTCCCTTATGTTCATCTGTTTTGTATCTTAAAGTCCTCATATGAGTGAAGTCATATGATTTTTGTCTTTCTCTGACTGACTAATTTCATGTAGCATAATACCCTCCAGTTCCATCCACGTAGTTGCAAATGGCAAGATTTCATTCTTTTTGATTGCCGAGTAATACTCGATACCTCATCTTCTTTATCCATTCATCCACTGATGGACATTTGGGCTCTTTCATACTTTGGCTATTGTTGATAGTGCTGCTACAAACATTGGGGTGCATGTGTCCCTTAGAAACAGCACACTTGTATCCCTTGGATAAATGCCTAGTAGTGCAATTGCTGGGTCATAGGGTAGTTCTATTTTTAGTTTTTTGAGGAACCTCCATACTGTATTCCAGAGTGGCTGCACCAGCTTGCATTCCCATCGACAATGCAAAAGAGATCCTCTTTCTCTGCATCCTTGCCAATATCTGTTGTTGCTTGAGTTGTTAATGTTAGCTATTCTGACAGGTGTAAGGTGGTATCTCATTGTGGTTTTGATTTGTATTTCCCCGATGATGAGTGATGTTGAGCATTTTTTCATGTGTCGGTTGGCCATCTGGATGTCTTCTTTGGTGGAAGGAGGCATTTTATTGCAGGTACTCAAACTCCAGTGTGCTCTTCTCTGCCTTGGTCATCAGAGTGGCACATGCTCAGCCCCAGCCTGTGTTCTTACATGACTATGACAAGCAGAACCCTCTTGCCCACCATGCAGGACAAGAGAAAAATAAGTCATTGTTATTTTAATTCACTTAGATTTTTCTTAACTCCATTCAACCTAGTTCATTCTAACAGAGGAACGTTAAGGATTACTGTGTGTGGAAAAAAGGCAAAATGAGGGTTTTGTGAAGGAAGGACTAAAGAGAGAAGTGGCAGCCCCAGGGAGAGCCTGAGGGGCAGTTTAAACAGTGGGTCCCAGTCCAGAATGGGTGCGAGGCCTCTGTTCCTGAGAGTGCCCACAGGCATTGGTGGCCAGAGAGTTTTGGGGCCAAGCATAGGACACTTCTTTTTTTAAATGTTTATTTATTTTTGAGAGACAGAGAATAAGCAGGAGAGGAGCAAAGAGAGAGGAGGACACAGAATCTGAAGCCAGTCCGAGGCTCTGAGTTGTCAGCACAGAGCCCGACGCAGGGCTCAAACTCACGAACTGGGAGATCATGACCTGAGCTGAAGCTGGATGCTTAACTGACTGAGCCACCCAGGTGCCCCAAGCTCAGGACATGTCTAAGGGAAGTGTTCCCATGCCTGGGAATAGAGTAGGACCAGGCAACTGACCTAGTGCAGGAAGCACATGTCAAGGGAGCTTCCGGAGTCCAGTGGGGCAGAGGAGGGGGGCGCTGTCATTGCCAACAGCTCTAGGTGCTGTGGGACATTCACAGGAAGTTAAATGCAAGGTCTGTGTTTGTCCGAGTCCAAGAAGCAGATGCTAAAACAAGATGAAGACAGGCAGGAAGTCTATCAAGGAATGAAGACCAGCAACCCCAGTGGAGGACAATGAGGAGGGAGGTCCAGAGGGCAGGGAGGACAGTCAGACTGCAGTGACTTCTGGCTCCTTTGAGGGAATGATGGAGGGGAAAGTGAGGAGGTGAAGCTGCTGACAGTTTCTAGGAAAGTTTCAGCAAGATTTATGAGGAGTCCTCAGCCAAGTTCACCCTTCCAAGGAGCCTGTGTTTCCCACGTTAGACTCCTTAGACACTCAGCCATTGACTCAGTTTTCCCTGGAAAACACGGCCTGGTGCTGACTCTATGCTAGATGTCAGAAAACAGCTGCTGGGATTCCCAGGAAACTCTGTTCCCACAGGGGGAGGTGTCAGTGGAGAGCTGCCCTAGCCACCACACAGCCACCACACCATCTTTCAAATAGCTTATAAAAGTCTTAGAGGGAAGAAGACCAACGATCACGCACAACATGGGCTCGTAGTATTACCTTATATTTGTTTCAAGGTATACAGCTCATTTAGTGCTTTTACACATCTCCTCCCATTGTATGGTTGGGGTGACATTCTTGACATTATAAGGTTGCGAAGCCTGAAGCTCCAGCACACCTGTGCAAGCAGAGGGGCACTGACCCAGCACTCAACGGGCTCACTCTTAGGGCTCCATCCACTGTATAACGAAAACACCCGCCGAAACCCAGTGCCCCAGAAATGTCTGTAGTGTCGATAAGCAAAAATTAATCTTAGGCCACTTGCATATGAAATGCTTAGAAAGAAAACTGACTCTGAAGAAGGCTCTTCCTGTGTTTACCCTTTCAGGATGAGATTTGTCCCTAGCACGGACACCCAAGGGTGGGTCACAGGAGATCCTGTTTACCAGGAAATGCCTTCCGGGGGTGACCATAGGCTGGTGTCTCCAAATGCTGGAGCAGCCCAGTGTGGCTTCAGGATGGAGGACAGGCCTCCAAGCTGAGATGCCTGGCTGTATGTGAAGAGGAGAAGGTCTGGCTTCAAGATGCAGACACCGCAGAGAAAACCCTCCCCAAACCATGGTAACTTCCTCAACTTTACAACAGGCTGGTTTATGTGGGACAAGACCAGCACCTAATTTTCTTTAACATTAATGGAGATTTTCTTCTTCCAAAGAGAAATTAAAACAAAAATGGTGAGGTGAGAATTACCCAGACTTCAGGAAAAACCCAAATCACAATTCCATTCTCTGAATTGGTGCAACTCAGTAAAGAGGGAGAAGGTACAAGCTTTGTGCCAAGCTTTTGGGTTACACCTAAAATCAGAGACCAGGTAAAGGCAACCCAATACTGGAAAAATGGCACATGAGATGAAAATAAGTGTGAAATCTTCAAGTTCTAAGAAAAAAAGTGTTACAACATGTTAATTTTAGGATTGCTTATTATATGGAAACCATTGAGAGCATCAGTATTTTCACTGGCTGTCAGAAAAATACCCAGAACCAAAGACTTTTTAAACTATGAAATTATTTCCTAGGGGAATATATGTGAAACATTTCCATAGTGCATTTCTGCATGCAACTTCCTTTCAGAGTAAGATAGAAAGCGAAGTGCATTAGACCTCTCTGGGATTGCTTCCAGCACAGGAACGTGTTCTGGTGAAATGATACTCCATTACATAGCACTGGACCTTTTATTTTATACTTAAGAATCATCTACTCTGGGGTTGGAAACTGCTTTCCCTTCTTAGCAGAGGCAACTGCCCCGGGCAGCAGCAGAAGAAATAGCAGGGTGATGGGCTGAAAAAAGGTCTCTAAGGTTTAGTCTTGCTGTTGTCACTAACTAGGGCTTGTGGGGCAGGTCACATAACTACTCACAGTCTGTTTCCGTATTTATAAAGTGAGGTGGTTGTTAATGGGTCAAGGTCTTTTTGCTCCTCTAATTGACCTGGGAAGCTCTCGAAGAATACAGATGCTTGGGATCCTCACACAAACTTATCAAATCAGAACCTCTGGAAATGTAGATTTTGAAAGCCCCCGATGATTCTGATGTGGTCACTCCATAGGCCCATATTTTAGGGGTAACTATACAAGATTTTGGGGATCCCTTATGGTTCTAAAATCTATGATGGTGAGGAGGTAGGAAAAGGGGGTCAGGTAGAAGCATTCTTCTGTGCCACAGAGCAGAAGGGTCTACATCACCTGGGAGCTTATTAGAAGTGCAGACTCTTGGACCCTAGTCAGAACCCTACTGAATTAGAATCTATATGTATTTTTATAAGTTTATTTTTATGTATGTATGTATTTATTTATTTCTATTTTTTTAGTAAGCTCTATGCCCAACATAAGGCTTGAACTCATGGCCACAAGGTCAAGAGTCACATGATCTACCAAATGGGCCAGATCTATATTTTAACAAGATTCCCCACAAGTTCCTAAAACAAAAGTTAGACAAAAGCTACACAAAAGTTAGACAGCCCTGTCCTATTCTACATAATCAGGAGTGAACCTGTCTATTGATACATGCTCATTGGTTGTTCTCCTGCCCAAGCTTGGTGGTGTGGCCGACCCAGAAATCCATCACAAGGGAAACATTCAGCTTCAGATGATATCTCTTCCTGGTTCTCAAAGAATTGAATTTGGGACATTGCCACCTCTCCCCTTTCAAACTTGTCTTAAAATTTTTTTTAATTTTTATTTACTTTTGAGAGAGAGAGAGAGCGCACGAGTAGGGGAGGGGCAGAGAGAAGGAGACAGAATCTGAAGCAGGCTCCAGGCTCCAAGCTGTCAGCACAGAGCCTGACCCAGGGCTCGAACTCGTGAACCTTGAGATCATGACCTGAGCCGAAGTCAGACGCTTAACTGACTGAGCCACACAGGCACCCCTTGTTTTAAATGTCTATGGAGGTAAAACAGTGAGGCCAAAGGGAGAGAGAGCTAGGCTGTGTGTGTGAGAACACATGTGTGTGGGGGGTGGGGAGGTGGCGTTATTCTTCCTCTTATCAACGAGGCAAAATATCCCAGGTGAGTTACCAGAGGTGAGGTTAACCATTTGGGGGAGAAGAAAATTTTAACTTGTGTTCAACTGCTAAGCTCTGATTAAGATAGGGGGAAATTTTAAAGTAGTGCAGCTCACTTTCTCAAGGTTTTGCTATTCTTTTCATTTTTAAGTTTATTTGTTTTGAGAGAGAGAGAGTGAGGGGGGGAGAGAGAGAGAGAAAGAGAGAGAGAGAGAGAGGGCAAAGAGGGAGAGAGAGAGAATCCCAAACAGGCTCCACACCATCAGCACAGAGCCTGATGTGGGGCTCAAACTCAGGAACTCTGAGATCATGACCTGAGCTGAAACCCAAACCCAGAGTCAGATGCTTAACTGCCTGGGCCACCCTGGTGCCCCAGGGGTTTGCTATTCTTATCCACATCCTGTCTTGAGAGTCTATTTTCAAAACAAGAGAAAAAAAACACCTCTACCCAGAAAAGACTTATTTCTGCTATTGGGGGAGGGAGAGAAGTTCAATTTACAAAACTCAGATAAAGCATGTAAAAGACAGAATTTAAAAGCCGGGGGGAAAAAAGATTTAAAAAATCTTCCCACAAAGAAGAATTCTATTGGTATCTTTTTTTTCAAGAAAATAAATACCCAGTTTTATTCTTTTATGATACTCCACTGAACTAAAATTCTTAAGAGAAACCCTAAGTCCTCTGGGTGCTGTGTTGGTAAGTGTTCATTATAAGAAGCAGATGATGTCCTTCCTGTGAACACATACATTCTTTCTGCTACTTTCAAGATGTGACATTTTTACTTTTTCTTCCAAGATTAAACTGAACTTCCTATGGGATTTTTTTCATAAATATTCATTTATTGTTCATAGGAATCATTCCTGATATAACACAGGAATAATGTGTTTCACTTGCCTATGTTTATAAAAGAAAGAAATCCATGGCCAAGAAGTGTAGTTGTTTTTTTTTTTTTATCTCTATACCCATAAATAAAATTAAAATTTGTAAATGGGCTTCCAGGTTGCCTGGCCCTAGGACTGAGGACAAGAAGAAGGCTCTCCCCAGGCCTGTCCATGACCTCTGCCCTCCAAACCCATAACAAATATCCCAAACCACTGCTATTTACATTCTTATTTTCTAAAGATAGGTCAGTCAATGGTCATTCATTCAATATAAATTTCTCAGATTGTCATCTTCAGAGACTAAGCATACTGGAAAGTTTGGAAGAGAATTTGGTGGAGAGGAGAGAGCAAGGAGAAGGACCAAGTTTTCTTTTGTATTTTTAATTTTTTTTTAATGTTTATTTTTGAGAGAGACAGAGTGCAAGTGGGGGAGGGGCAGAGAGAGGGAGACAGAATCCGAAGCAGGCTCCAGGTTCTGAGCTGTCAGCCCAGGGCCTGATGTGGGGCTCAAACCCACGACCGTGAGATCGTGAACTGAAGATCTTCAGATGAGCTGAAGTCGGATGCTTAACCGACTGCGCTATCCATGTGCCCCAAGGACAAAGTTTTCTTAGGGACTTCATTAAAGTTAAATCTCTAGGAATGAGGAAGTCAGGGAACACAAAGTCTCCTCAAACCTCTTAGTAAACCACAGGTTCTTTGATGGTATCAGCCTCTAAATTCCAGGTGCAGATTAGTACAAAAATACCGCTTTGACCTCACAGGCTGGTAGATGGAATAATACTCTCTGACCCAAAACATCACCGGCACGAAGGCCAGGAAGCCGAGGAGCTGCTTACACATTAGATTCCAAGAAATGAGTGTGAGGGATGTGTCCACACGGTTCCTGGTTGTGCATCTAGGTCCCAGGTGATCAGTCCACCCCAGTTAAGCCTCAGGTCTAGGTAATCTCATTCATACCATAGACTCCTCTCGAGCTGTGAATGGTCACGGAGCTTCTGGTAATTGTCAGACCCCATGCCATCAGCCAGGTATTGCTTCTAGTTTTCTATCTGCATATTATACTTTTTGGCAGCCTCAGCTAGTTCTTCTGGGGTCTTGGGATAGGGACCTGGGGAGCATGTCCTTCGTGATGTGGGAGACTGTGCACCCATGTACCAGCTGCCCTTTGCGGCCACAGTTTTCCCAGGACTCGGGTCCTGGCCACCACCTCTTCACCTTATTTATTAATTTATTATAGTTTTTTCTGAAAACTATTTACAAGAGTTCTACACCTACCATCTATTTAAGTAAGACCCTATGTAATTCTAATTTAAGCTTTCGATAGTTTGCCTAACAAGCAAACAGATGAGCATGATTAGCAGTGTTCTCTTTCCTTCAGGGAGTTAGATGGTGCATCGGTCATACTTACTTTTCAGACTATGGGATATCAAGCTTGTTAGTACATTAGAATTACCTGGGGAGCTTTTAAAAATCAGGCAATACTTCAGACCATTTAAATCAGAATTTCCGAGGCAGTGAAAGTCAAGCATCGGTATTTCTTAATACTCCCCAGATAATTCAAATGTGCATCCGAGGTTGAAAACCCACCAGAAAGGGAAAAAGTGGAGGAGGAGCTCTACGTGAAAGGCCACTTGCGAAATGTGAGTTTTGGGTTGGTTGATTTGATGGCTAGTTGAATAAACGGTTGTTTGAGAGGGCAGAAGGCACGACTTTCCGTGTGATTTAGGACTTAGAGCAAAGTTGGAAAGGATATCAAAATACCCACTTTCAGAGCACATGGGAGGAGCATGGCCCTTTCCTTCATAGACATCTATACTTATCCCTTACCTGAGCCTGTTCAGAGCCTCCCCTCATCAGGGGAATTTCTCTGTCTGCCTTTTTTCCCTCCACTGCAGGCCCTTTTGCTGACCTTGCCACATGCCAGCCTGAGGTGGTTCCCAGAGCTCTCAGCCGCCCCCCTTGAAATGGTAGTCCATGTGATGCATGGCTTTAATGGTGGCCAGTAGTAGGAAGACAGGAGAGAAATTTCTGCCCCTTCCTCCTGATGATCCTTGACTCATGCACCAGAGAGACACAACTGGTTTACTCACAACTTCAAAAAACCCCTACATTTTAGCTAGTGCTTCACTTCTCTCGTGGGCAGCTGATCTACTTCCCAGTTTATGTAATTTCTATGCTTTGCACAAAGCAAGAGGTGGTCAAGAAATGTGTGTTGAGTAAATTAACTTGACACCACCTTTTCTTCGTAGCGCTTGTAACACTTATGTCTGCCAACCTTGCCAGACTGAAAACTTTGTGTTTCATTTCTTTCCATTATATCCCCAGCACCTATCAGGTGGCTCTCAATAAATATTTGCTGTGTGATAAATGTATAACTAAATAAGTGCTTCTTTTGGCTCTTACACAACATCCACTATAATACTAACTCTAGATAATATTTGGTTAATTGATGTTAATCCAAAGCAATGAAATTTGGTTTGCAGACTGTCTCAGTGCCAGAGGGCAAGAAGAGACCAAATGAAGGGGCAGACCACATCACATTGGCAGGTGGCAGGTTCAATAAGCAAGGGAATTTACAAAGCTTGTTGTGGACAGCTACAAGATAAGTAGATGGTTATACTAAAAGTTTACATAGAAGCCTTAACTGGGATCAATCATGTATTCAGTCTAGGGGGTCTGAACAACACATTGCTCTCTTAAGGCTATGGCCTTGGAACAACCTTCACTTTGGGAATAATAGGCAGAGCATATATTCAAGGGCAGGGGAGGGAGTAAGTAGTCTCTAGTTGTCTGGGTCCAGCTTGAGGGTCAACTGGCAGTCACATCATCTGGGTGACCTCCAATACTCTGCCCCTTGTGACTGGCTTTTACAGTCTTACACCCCTCCTCTTCCACCATGTGCCGAGTGGTGTGCAAGGGGTTTTGCTAGCACGGAGGTGGCCTGTTTTGTGGCTATCTGACTGTGTTGGAGGTGGACACCACAGCAACAATAAAGACATGCAAGAGAAAACACAGACTATGTCGATTCCCAAAATAAGTAACAAGAGCCAAGAGCCCTATGATTCAAGCTATTGATTTACTAAGTCCCCTATACTGGGGGTTGGATCACTCATGGTGTTCACTTGTGCCCTCAATGTGATTTAATAGAGATGATACATTGGCAGACTCATTAGGTATGAACACACAACCTGGGTAATGACACAGGTGTCTCTTTGTGAGGCAATAATAATATCCAAGGCCGTTCTATTTTGGAGGAGAGCTTTTCTCATATGAGCCATTTCAGTATTCAGTAAAGGTAGTGTTTGTTGGCTATCATTTAAGGCTTGCTGGGTAAATTTAGTAACGGCTCCTAAATATATTATAATGTCCCTAGGCCAATGGAGGGGACAAACATTGTGGATAAAGTTACCAGTGGAAAATGGAACTTGCCCTCCTGGCCTCGAGGAGAGGTAGGTTGGCAGCTTGGGGAACTTGACCTGGTTGAGCATATCAGACACGTTGGCCTGGGGAGGCAGCATCATCAGGCATGAGGAGACAGACTGGGGACAGGACCAGGACCCCACCTTCTTTCCTCCTTTAATAGTACTTGTTCCATTCCAGGTATAGTGTGTTTCAACAGTCCTAGCCTGCAGCAGGACAGTGGGATCTCAGTGGGCACTGAGCAGTTTCCCCTCACTCAGGAGTTTGAAGTAATTAATCCATCCTGGCAGGATGTCCCACTGCCAATTCCAGTCAATAACTCCTTTCCCAGGCATGACGAGGCTTGGTGTTCTTAGCAGCATGGCACATTGATCAAAGTGAGACTCAGGGCAATGGCTGTTTCTCTCAACTTCCATAATTTTTCAGTATCAGCTGCCTCAGCAGGGGTCCCCTATCTAGCCTAGGGGACAACAGGCCCTACTTGTTGCTCATCCAAATGCATTAAAGCCTGGGTGGCTCAGTTGGTTAAACAACTGACTCTTGATTTCAGCTCAGGTCATGATCTCACGGTTAAGCACAGCGTTGGGCTCTGAGCTGGGCATGGAGCCTGCTTAGGATTCTCTCTCTCCCTGTTCCTCCCCGACGTGTGCTCTCTCTCTCTCATTCTCTCCCTCAAAAAAAAAAAAAAAAAAGCCTGGGAAAGTACTTCAGTCCACCTGGCCAAGGTGGTTTTGCCTGTTAGTAATTTAATCTGCTGCTTTAATATTCCATTTTTCCTTTCTACCAATCCTGCTCCTTGCAGGTTATATGGGAGATGGAGCTTCCATTCTATGTCATGTTCTTTTTGCCCAGTCATACATGTAATGACCTTTGAAATGTGACCCCCAACCACTGTCTATTCAATGAGGGTATCTATATGTGGAACTCAGTTTTTCTAATCCCCTAAGGGTAGCAGTATGGTTTGCACAGCAACGGGAAAGCTTGGGTTTGGCCAGACATAGTGTCCATGGCACCAGGGCACATTTACAACCCTCACTCAGAGGGAGGAAGGGAATATAGTTAATTTGCCAATCCATCACAGGTTGGGAGCTCCAGTGGATGTCCTCAGTTCCCTTTGACAGCTGCCTTGGGCATTGTTTAGGCTATACATGACAGTATGACGACACATGACTGCATTACCCAAGTCACTGTGTTTCAAGGACAGTCTGGCATTCTCGACAACATGCCATCCCATCTGGGCATAATGATGGCTGTTCTTCCTATGCAACCAATCTGCTGTATCTACTGAAGGGTAAGTTGTTAGGGCTCATGCCCAGTCTAGGGCATTAGCTTTCTGATTTCTAGGGGTGTCAGTGCCTTATAAGCCTGGATGTGGAAGACACTGAGGATTGCTGCAGCCCCTTGTAGGCAAACCCCAGTGTCTTTCCACATATCCTGACCCCACAAGGGCTTAGTCACGATCATCTACCCTTTGCCATTGTCCAAGCCATAGGGTTAATCCCTTTAGAATAGCTCAACAGTCACTGCAAAGGGTTAATGTCCAGGGCTTATGAGTGATCAACAGCCAAACTGCTCCCAGTTTGGCCCACCACCTGCTTTGGTTTGTTCCTACTTCCAGACATCTGTGCACCAGGCATCAGTGGGAATTTCCCTCCCTCCCTCCCTACAGGCTGCAGGGGCCACCACAGGAATAGGAGCAGAGGTGTTCGGAGCATCTACATACTTTACAGGGGCTAGCAGCACCCACATTTCTGAAGACAGTGGGCTGGCAGACAGGGTGCTCCTCTGCTGTAGATAGGCATGCCACTTAGTCCAAGTGGGATGGAGGGATATTTTCTCAACCCACCCCTTGACAGGAAGGGAAGTGCTCACCACAACATGCTGTTTATCTGTGAGAACACTGTGCACACTGGCAGGAGCCATGGCTCTGTGGAGGTCCACCCCTTCCAGAGCTGGGGCCAAAGTCCTAAGGATACTCTTTCCTTCTGTTATCTCTGCCACAGTGCCTAACCCATCCGTTCTGGAGTCACAGACATTTCTCACTCAAATGGTAGCACTGTGTGGGAGATGCCCAGAGTTTTAATCTGCTTCAGCAGTATTTATTTACCTTTCTAAATCTGCCTTTTTGCTCTGATACCCAGTCCCACACATGCCCTCTCTTCACCAGGCAACATAAGAGAGAGAGGCATTGTGCCAGGTGGGGAATAAAAATCTTCCCAAACCCTCAAATCTCTGCAGAGGCTTGCACCTCTTTCGTGTCCTTAGGGATTGGATAGGCTTGCACCTTATCAATCACAGCTTCTGGGACAATGCACACCTCACCTGACCAATGACTCCCCAAAACTTTACAGCTGTGCCTGAGACTTGAATTTTATGTGGGTTCCCCTCTGATCCTCTGTCTCATAGATATTCCAGCAAAGCCTGCAGAGTGTCCTGTGGCTGACATGGAGAAGGAAAACAGGGACGGGTCTCGAGCTAACATCCCATGATATACTGTGGGGTTGTACAGGTGGCCTTGGAGAGGACCTTGAAAGGTCCATTGTTGCCCCTCCCACAGGACAGCAAATTGATCTTAGCTATCAGAAATCTGTACTTGTCAGTGTCTTTTTCATGAATCTCTGAAAGTAAAGCACTTTTGCAGGAATACTTTTGCAAAAGTGTCAGAGTAAAACAATAAATGTCTGTAAATTAAAAAAGACTTAAAATAACCATACTTAAATATCTAGTAAAAGTTCATTATAATGCAGTTAGCAAGGAAATTTGGTTATTTCTGTGACATACATTTTAAAATTATGACTGATAAAATTATACCAAGACAGATCAGATTTTTAGGGATTTCATACAAATATACCCTGAAGAAAGTTTAGCATCACTTCTTATTTGACTGTTTCCCATGTAATTTAACATATCACATAGGATTAATCAGTTTAATCCCTCTTTTATATGGAGAGAGAATACATCTTACATGATTTTCCAGGAATCATCTGGAAAATCCTGAAGTTAGTTCAAGGTCAATGAGACTTCATTAAGAATTTCATTTTTAGGAAGCTTGTCAAAAATACCAAAAAGTTTTAAAACATGTGATCAAATAGAATCCTAAATCACTGTGACACAATACTTAGTTATCTATTTAACGAAAGTGACAAAGACTTCAAAGGCAAATACAGAAGGTTACATTATGGTTAAAAAAAACCAAAAAACAAAAAAACTTTGCTCTTTTAACATAGAAGACTCTTAGGTAATCAAAGACCTAATAAAGACAACATGAAGCACAGGAAATTATTTTGATAAAACACAGAATCTTTGTTTTCTATGTGGATTCCTTAAAAGGTGAAGGAAAACCTTTCATTATCCTAGGAACTGACCAACAGTCCAAGAAAATCTTGTCCTTATAGCTAAGTTTTAGTTTTACATAAGCACACTATTGATATTGAAGCTTATTTTTCTTTAAGCCAATTAAATAGAGCTCTTTTACAAAATAATTTTGGTAATATCCTCTGCAGGCAAAGAAACATCATATATACATTAACATGTAGCCAAAGGCATATGTAAACATCTCAACAGACACAAACAGGGACCCTCATTCCAAACAGCTCTCATTCCAAAACCTTATCCATGAGTCAGGTACCCACTCACAGAGCTAAAACTATTTTTTAAAATATTTATTTATTTTTGAGAGACAGAGAAAGAGAGAGAGAGAGAGAGAGACAGAGACAGAGAAAGAGAAGGAGACACAGAATTGGAAGCAGGCTCCAGGCTCCAAACTGTCAGTGCAGAGCCCGATGTGGGGCTTGAACTCACCAACCGTGAGATCATGACCTGAGCTAAAGACGGATGCTCAACTGACTGAGCCACCCAGGCGCTCTAGAGCTAAAGCTTTTTATTAATATATGTGAAGACTTTTAAGATTTGAATTTGCTCTTGATGAATAATCTTATGGAGCTGTGGACTAGATTTCTGGACCAGGGAGCTTCTATAACAGTCTGTATTTTACAAAGCCTATTTCTCCCTCTTTTCCTCTTCAGTCTCTGAGGGCATTGTTTTGGTTACCTTTTGGGGTGTTTACATCTCAGACACAATAAGATTTACAAACAACTTCAAAGGACAGAGAAAGAATGCAAATTTTCTTGTAGGAGTTTTGGGGTATATTTCCCTATTATCAGAAGTCTAGGGAAATTGCTAATTTACAATTTTTCTTTGTATTAGGAGTTAGATGACACAGAGCACTCTGGCCATTTTATTGTTGATCACAACATCTTTCCCTTTGCTCTCCTCACTTTTCCAGAGATTCCACCTCTTGGCGTTCTAATCAGGCTTTGTCTCAAATGCTCAGACCTTCATCTGTGGAAGCTTGTGCCTTCCTAGTTTTGCAAAATGGCACACAAAGGTCCCCAACTTACTTTCCTATTCTCCCACCTTGCTTGCTAGCTCCAAAGCTAGCTGAGTGGCAGACAACTGCACATCCTTCTCTAACCTCAGCTCTTCTTCCAACTTTTCCAACTTGAGATTCAACATCCAGTTGGGCATCAGTGACCAGCTGAACTGCCCACAGCAGAGGCCAGCGCACTGCAGCAACCATTCACTTCCCTTCTTTGCTGAAGTGTGCTGTGTGTGGTTTCTCAAGCAAACGCATTAAGGCAGCAGGCATTTTGGGGGTGCTCCTGTACTCATGGAGCAGTCCACAAGTATCTAACATACAAGCTGCTCCTGCCATGTAGAGGTGGATGGCTAACTCAGGATATCTTTTGCGGTTGCTTCTTTCCCAAGGCCCATTGCTTTGGTCTCCTGGCTGGCTCACCAACTGTTGGTTCACAAACTGGCCCCACACACAGAAGGCAAGGAGAGATGGAAGAAAGAAGCAGACACACCAGGTTGCTAGCTGACAGGTTTAATAAACAAAGAAACTTACTTACAAGGTTTGCCTTGGGTGGCCACAAGATGCGAAAATCTCCACACCCACTTGCCAAATCTTAAACGTTTATATGGAGGCCTTAACTGGGTTCATTCACATATACTGTGCAGCCGGTCTCAGAACATTGCTACCTCAAGGCTATGTCCTTGGAACAACTCCCTCTGGGAAAAATAGGCAGATTTTTATACATTCCAAGGACAGGGGAGGGGATGAGGAGCCTCCAATTGTCCAGGAGTCAACTGGAGGTCATGTCCTCTTTATTACCTCCTTTAATACTAAAGCTACTGGAAACTAAGACCTTTCTAGAAAGTGCAATGCCATGAGTCTCCATTATATCTCTGTCTCCAGCTCACTGGTGATATTTTGCAATTTCCTCAAATGTAAAGCAGCAGTAGTAATGCGCATTAGGCTTGGAGAAGCACTAATAAAATTAGTGTAAATGTGAAATTTAAAAAAAAGAAAACATGTGGCAAAAGAAACCACAGAGCACTAAATGATAGTGGTCCGTGAAGGATCATTTCCTGCTGCTTCCTGCCCCATGATACACGCACTGAAAATAAACAAAAGAAAAGCCATATTTTAGAAGAAAATATGAAGAGATAATAACTTGGTAGTATGCTTGAAATACTAATGACAGGGCAAGAAAAACAGACTAAAACAAAGGAAAATAAGTGTTGTAAGAAATGTTGTGCCAAACTATGTGCTGAAGTGTGACTCTGGTGAGGATGGCAGTATTTTGATTCCTGACCAGTATGGAAAATCCCAAAAGCACAGGTTAGTCTGCATTAAATGTTAACATTCACGTAATCATAAAGTTAGAAAGCCCCTTAAACAATCAGGGGGCTTTTGTTCCTTTCCCCTCAGTAGGACAAGAATCAAGCGTGTGTGTGTGTGTGTGTGTGTGTGTGTGTGTGTGTGTGTGTGTGAGACAGTGAGAGACAGAGACAGAGAGACAGAGAATGGCACCAAACACTAAAAAAAACTCCCACAATAGTGTTCAACGTTTTCTTTGGAAATATGCTTCACTCCCGGGGCACCTGGGTGGCTCAGTCGGTTAAGCATCCGACTTTGGCTCAGGTCATGATCTCGCGGTCCGTGAGTTCGAGTCCCGCATCAGGCTCTGTGCTGACAGCTCAGAGCCTGGAGCCTGCTTCACATTCTGTGTCTCCCTCTCTCTCTGACCCTCCCCCATTCATGCTGTCTCTCCCTGTCTCAAAAATAAATAAATGTTAAAAAAATTTTTTTAAAAAGAAATATGCTTCACTCCCAAGCAAAACTTATATTAACACACACACACACACACACACACACACACACACACAAACCTTTGTTTAACTGAAAGCCATGTTGCAAGTTAAACCTATTTCTTTATTTGGTTCTCAGTAGCAATGGAAAATAGTTAATTTCTTCTTCATGATACATCAAGCCAATGTAATACCCCTAAACCATTCAACCTTTTCTCTTAAGACCATTACCTATAACCCTTTTTTACATTCTGAATACTAAAATCCTAAATCCTAAATCCCAAAATACTAAAAAAAATTAAAATGCTTTTATAATCCTTAATGACTTAGAAAGCATTATTATACGTGCAATAAAAAAGATGTTAAAAATTATTTACAAAAAGTTAAAGTTCACGCAGAAGATTTTACATCTCAGATATTAAAACATTATATGACACTGCATGAAATTAAAGCAGGACAGTCCTGGCACGGGTATAAATGAACAGATCAACAGAACAGAATACAGTCCCATCCAAAATCTATTAATCCTGCTACTACTACTAAGCCAACACAATGACATTAGTAAATGCCCCTTTGGTGTCATTACCACCTATAAACTGTCTCCATGAATCCCCACTGCAGCAGAGGACAGGCAGAATGGGCACTCACTACACAGACACAGACCTCTCTGACCCCAAACTCTTGTGCTTTTAATGAAAATATGCTAGAGACTTCACTGCAAAGACTTCAGTAACAGTTAAAATTGGAGAAACGGCATTGGAGCAATTAGCTATACACGTGGGAAAAAGTAAAGTTAGATTACTTCCTCACATCATTAAAAAAAATGGACTAAAATCTGAAGTGTAAAAATCAATTAATTGATAATTAATTAATTATATGTGCTATATTAAGTATTGAACATTTTATAATCTTAACGTGAAGAAGGACATTCTTAGAATGACACCAAGGTCAGAAGCCAAAAAGGAAAACAGACATATTTGACCACTGGCATGGAAGAAGATGCTGTTAAGACAGTTAAATGAACCTAGAAAAGCACTTGCACGTGAATATGAGAAACAAAGAGTTTCTCATCAGGTAATGCCCTTAGTTATAAAATGCACTTACAAATAAGTATGAAAAATATCAACATCCCAACCAAAACTGGGAAAAGGATAGGAACAGACATTTCACAAGTGAAGAAAGATATATTGCCAATAAACATAAAAGTACACCCAAATTTATTCTCAGAGGTATAAGACGCTGAAAGTACCCAGGCTAGTGAGAATGTGTGTACAGGAACAGGAACTCTCCTACATCACTGGTAGACACACAAATGGGTACAAAGAAAAATATATTTCTCTATCCAGAAAATAAAGGAGATGCATTAAGTGATCTCCATGATTCAGGATTTAAACTTGTGAGAATCTGTATTTCTCTGAGTTGTGCCAATGATGTATAAGAGTTGTAGCAATCAATAAAATAGAGTTTTACAGAAATAAATTCTTAAGATATGCTTCTCTCTCCAGTGAGTCAAATGTATTTTGAGAACTTATATGACTCATATTGAAAGCCTTACTGCACCCAACATAAATACCAACACAAACATTTACCAAGCCATTATGTGCTAAACATATGGAAGCACTGGGAATACTGGAGGCAGCCAGGAGCTGACGGGACAGGGGAAACCACAAAGTAAACAGATATGGATGCACAGGGCGAAGAGCTTTACAGGAAATAAGCTCTGGCTGAGGGAAAGCATGAGACAGACATTTAAAACAGACTTGGAAATAAAGGGGGTGCAAAGATTCCTCATAGGCAACTCCTGAGATGTGTCTGAAAACTTAAGCCAACATCACACATCTGAAAAAGGGGTGCCTTCCAGGGCAGAGAACAGCATCTGCAAAGACAAGGGCACACATGGTGGGTCCTAGAACTCTTGGTGGCTCCTGAGGCTGCAGAAATGGATGGCCAGAGAAGAATGACAGGTGTCACAGGTTACCATAAGAAACCTGCATTTAATTCTCATGGTAACTGTAAACCAGCAAAGGATTTCACGTGGGGGCTAATCAGATCCACACTTGAGAAAAAATAGCTCTCGTGGACTCTCATTTCCAGTAAGATGGTAGACTGAGTTAGCCAGGAAAAGAATTCCAAATATAAAGCCAGAAAATGGGTAGAGGTTTAAAAATTAGTTTAAAAGCATAGCCAAAATCACAAACAGCAGGCTGAAATCCCTAGACGCTGAACATAGAGAGGGAACTGAAAATTGGACTGGAGAGTGCTGGGCTGATGCAATGGTCTCCGTGGAAGGGTGGGAAATTGTGTCCTTCTATTTCAGGGACTTGAGCTTAACTGACCCCCATGAGGCTTGGGCCTGGGAGAAGCAGGGAGTTGGAGCAAAGACGCTTTGCAGAGATTCACCGTCAGTGACCTCATCCTTTCTTACCTACTTCATGACCTCACTCCTGGTAGCGCTTCACTCTCTGCTTACAGGTACCATCATTTTTAAAAAATCTTTACTGGATCATTCCTATTAGCATACTAATACGCTGTGATTTCTCACATCGTAAGAACACTTTCTTTGACCCCAATTCCCATGCAGGCTACCACACCATTTCCCAGTTCTCTTTTGCAAAATGTCTCCTCAGAAAAGTTGCCTATGCTCAGCATCTCCAATTCTTGTTTTCCCATGATATCTTGTTTTTAATTTTTAATTTTATTTTTGAAAATTAAAGTGTATTTGGCATACAATGTTATATTAGTTTCAGGTGTCTAATGTAGTCATTTGACATCTGTATACACTGCAAAATGATCACCACAACAAATCTCATTGCCGTCTGTCACCATACAAAGTTACAAAAATGTTTTTTTCTTGTGATGGGAACTTTTAAGATTTATTTACTTTCTTAGCATCTTTCAAATTTGCAATACAATAGTATTGACTATAGTCACCACGCGGTACATCATATCCCCATGACTTATTTATTTTCTAGGGGGAGGTTTGTACCTCTTAATCCCCTTCACCAATTTTGCCCACCTGCAACCCTCCTCCCCTCTGGCAACCACCAATCCAACCTGAGTTTTTTGTTTTGTTTGTTCATTTGTTTTGTTTTGTTTTTTTGGATTCCACATATAAGTGAAATCATATGGTATTTGTCTTTCCCTGTCTGACTTAATTCACTTAGCATAATATCCTCAAGATTCATCCATGTTTTCCCAAATGGCAAGATATCATTCCTTTTATGACTGAGCAATATTCTTTTTTTTTTTTTAATGTTTATTTGTGGGAGAGAGAGACACAGAGTGTGAGTGGGGTAGGGGCAGAGAGAGACACAGAATCCAAAGCAGGCCCCAGGCTCCAAGCTGTCAGCACAAAGCCTGATGCGGGCCTCGAACTCACAAATCGCGAGATCATGACCTGAGCCGAAATGGATGTTCAACCCACTGAGCCACCCAGGCGCCCCTCAGTTGTGTGTATCTTCAGTGGACATTTAGGCTGTTGAAAGTTTTTATCTTTAGTTTATCTTTATTTTATCTTTAGTTTTATTTTATTTATAAATGAACGTGGAATTTTATCAAATGATTTTTCCGCATCTATTGAGATGATCACATGATTTTTATCCTTTGTTTTGTGAATGTGGTTTATCACATTGATTGATTTGTGCATATTAAACAATCTTTGAATCCCTGGAATAAATCCCATTTGATTGTGGTGTATGAATTTTTAATGTATTATTGAATTAGGTTTATTAATATTTTGCTGAATATTTCTGCATCTATGTCCGCGAGAAATATTGCCCTGTAATTTATTTACTATTATTTTTTTGTAGTGCCCTTGTCTGGTTTTGGCATCAAGGTAATGACAGCCACATAAAATAAGTTTGGGGTATTTCTTCCTCTTCAAATTTTTGGTTTCAGAAGGATGGGTATTAAATATTCTTTGGCTGTTTGATAGAATTCACCTGGGAAGCCATCTGCTCCTGGCTTTTTGTTGTTGTTGGGAGGTGTTTTTTGTTTTGCTTTGTTTTTTTTGTTCTACTAATTCAATCTCCTTACTAGTAATCAGTCCATTTAGATTTTCTATTTCTTCATGATTCAGTCTTGGGAGATTGTATGTTTCTAGGAATTTATCCATTTCTTCTTGGTTATCAAATTTATTGGTGTAAAATTATTCACTCTTGTCTCATAATCCTTTGTATTTCTCTGGTGTCAATTGTAATTTCTCTTCTTTCATTTCTGATTTTATTTTTTGAGCTCTTTCTCTTTTTTTCTTAATGAGTCTAACTAAAGGTTTGTCAATTTTTGTTTATCGTTTCAAAGAACAGCCCTTAGTTTCACGAATCTTTTCTACTGTCTTTTTAGTCTCTATTTCATTTCTTTCTAATCTTTACTATTTTCTTCTTCCTAACTTCAGCCTTCATTTATTTATTCCTAATTCCTTTAGGTGCAAAGTTACATTACTTATTTGAGATTTTTCTTGTTTCTTGAGGTAGCTCCGTATCACTATAAACTTCCGTCTTAGAACTGCTTTTCCTGCATCCCATAGATTTTGGTATATTGTATTATCATTTTCATTTGCCTCAAGACATTTTTAAATTTCTCCTTTGATTTCTTCATTGACCCATTGGGTATTCAGATGTAGGTTATTTAATCTTCACATATTACACATATTTGTGATTTTTCCAGTTTTCTTCTTGTGATTGACTTTTAGAGTCATACCATTGTGGTTGGGAAAGATGCTTGATATAATTTTAATTTCCTCAGATTTATTAAGACTTGTTTTCATCTGTGATCAAAACATATGATCTATCCTGGAGAATGTTCCATGTGCACTTGAGAAGAATGTGTATTCAGTTGTTTTTGGATGGAATGTTACTTGTATAACTATTAAAATCCATTTGGTCTAATGTGTCATTCAAGGCCAATGTTTCCTTATTGACTGGATGATCTATCCATTGATGTAAGCGAGGTATTAAAGTTCCTTACTATTATTATATTGCTATCAATTTTTCCTTTAGGTCTGTTAATATTTGCTCTATGCCCCTATGTTAGGTGCATAAATATTTACAAATGGTATATCTTCTTTCTGTTAAATTTTTTTTTCAACGTTTATTTATTTTTGGGACAGAGAGAGACAGAGCATGAACGGGGGAGGGGCAGAGAGAGAGGGAGACACAGAATCGGAAACAGGCTCCAGGCTCTGAGCCATCAGCCCAGAGCCTGACGTGGGGCTCGAACTCATGGACCGCGAGATCGTGACCTGGCTGAAGTCGGACGCTTAACCGACTGCGCCACCCAGGCGCCCCTTAAATTTTTAATGTTTATTTATTTTTGAGAGAGAGAGAGAGAGAGACAGAGAGACAGAGTGTGAGTGGGGGAGGGGCAGAGAGAGAGAGGAAGACAGAGTCTGGAGCATGCTCCAAGCTCTGAACTGTCAGCACAGAGCCTGATACGGGGCTTGAACCCACAAACTGTGAGATCGTGACCTGAGCTGAAGTCGAATGCTTAACTGAGTCACCCAGGTACCCCATAAATGGTATATCTTCTTGATGAATTGATCCCTTATCATTATATAATGCCTATATTTGTCTTTTATTACAGTCTTTGTTTTAAAATCTACTTTGTCTGATATAAGTATAGCTACCCCAGCTTTCTTTTGGTTTTCATTTGCATAAAACATCTTTTTTCATCCCTTTAAGTATGTGTGTATCCTTATATCTGAAGTGAGTCTCCTGTAGGCAGCATATAAATGGGTTTCGTTTTTTTTTTTTTTTAATCCATTCAGTCACTTTATGCCTTTTGATCAGAGAATTTAGTCCACTTACAATTTAAAGTAATTAGTGGTAGGTGTGTACATACTGCCATTTTGTTAATTGTTTTCTGGCTGTTCTACAGTTCCTGTCTGCTCCTTTCTTCTTTTGCTTTCTCCCTTTTTGTTTGATGACTTTCTATAAAGTTATGCTTAGATTCCTTTCTCATTATCTTTTGTGTATCTACCATAAACTTTTGTTTTATGGTTACCATGAGATCTACATGTAACAACATATATTTATATATATATATGTGTGTGTGTGTGTGTGTGTGTGTGTGTGTATAATTGTTTTAAGTTGATAGTAAATCAAGTTTGAACACATTCTAATACTCTACATCTTTATTTTCCCCTTGTTTTTAAAAAAAAATTTTTTTTAACATTTATTATTGAGAGACAGAGAAGACAGAGCATGAGGAGGAGCATGGGAGGAGCAGAGACAGGGAGAGACACAGAATCCAAAGCAGGCTCCAGGCTCTGAGCTGTCAGCATAGAGCCTGACGTGGGTTCGAACTCACAAATGCGAGATCATGACCTAAGGCGAAGTCGGACACTCGACTGAGCCACCCAGGTGCCCCTTTGTTTTTGGGTTTTTTTTTTTTTTTTGATGTCACATTTTACATCCTTTTATTTTTTGTATCCTGTGACTAATTATTGTAGTCATAGTTATTTTTACTACTTTGCCTTATAACCTTCATATTGGCTTTGTAAGAGATTAATCCACTACTATTACCATATATTTATCTTTACCAGTGAGATTTTTCACATTTTTTTCTTGTTACTAAATTAGTGCCATTTCTTTTTAGCTTAAGTAAGCCCCTTTAATATTTCTTGTAAGGCTAGTGTGGATGAACTCTTTTAGATTGTGTCTGGAAAGCTCTTTATTTCTCCTTCAATTCTGAATGATAATCTTGTCTATTCTTAGATGGGAGTTTTTTTCCTTCAGCACTTTAAATTTTTTTTTTTTAACGTTTATTTATTTTTGAGACAGAGAGAGACAAAGCATGAACAGGGGAGGGGCAGAGAGAGAGGGAGACACAGAATCTGAAACAGGCTCCAGGCTCTGAGCTGTCAGCACAGAGCCTGACGCGGGGCTCAAACTCACGGATTGCGAGATCGTGACCTGAGCCGAAGTCGGCCGCTTAACCGACTGAGCCACCCAGGCGCCCCTCCTTCAGCACTTTAAATATGTCATGGCATTCCTTTCTGGCCTGCAAAGTTTCTGCTGAGAAATCTGCTGGTAGTCTCATAGGGGTTCCCTTGTATGTAACAAGTTTTTCTCTTGCTTCTTACAAGTTTCTTTCTTTTTCTTTAACTCTTGACATTTAATTATAATGTGCTTTGGTGTGGTCTCTATGGGTTCATCTTATTTGGAACTCTCTAGATTTTCTAGATCTGGATATCTGTGTTAGGAAAGGTTTCAACCAGTATTTATTAAAATAATTTTTCTGCCCCTTTCTCTATTCCCTTCTGGGGCCCCTTAAATGAGCATATTATTCCCACAGGTCCCTTAAGCTATCTTCTCTCTCTTTTCTAAATTCTTTTTTCTTTTCTGATGCTTTGTTTCAGATCCACTGCCCTGTATTCCAGATCATTGATTGTTTCTTTGACTACATTTAGTCTGTTTTCAACCCTCTAATGTATTTTTCAGTTCATTAATTGTATTCTTCAACTCTGTGATTTCTGTTTAGTATTTCTTATATTTTCTATCTCTTTGTTAATGTTCTCACTGTGTTCATCAATTTTTCTCTTGAGTTTGGTAGAGCATCTTTATGACCATTACTTTGAACTTTTTATCAGGTAAATTACTCATGTTTATTTCATTGTTTGTTTGTTTTTTTCTGGGTTTTATCTTGTTCTCTTGTTTGTCACATATTCTTCTGTCTCCTCATTTTGCTGTTGTTTCTATGCATTAGGTAAAACAGCTATACCTCCTGCTCTTTAAGAAGTGGCCTGTGTAGTAAATGAACCTTATTCTTTAACCTTGTCCTAGCTCTTGGTTGTCTCTTGAACCTTTGCAGTTTATCTAAGCATCATGATTTATTCTTGGTAGGTCCCAGTTGTTGAGAGAATGTCAAGACCTATGTGTTCCAGAGGGAGGGATCTTAGTCAGCCCCTAGTTTTAGCCCCTAGTTTTAGCTGATTGGAAGCTGATTGGAAGCTAGGCGCTCAGGCAACTTTTAAGGTAGGCAATATATACAGTCCTGTGGGACTGTAATTGTAAACCCTGCTGGCCTCCAGACTAGACAATCTGAAGGTGTCCCCTTGGCAATAATTGCAAACATTGGGGCTCTGGATGAGTATATGAGCCTTCCTGGGAGGTACCAGGGAGCTGTTGGGAGGCCAGAGGAGAGAATAAAGATGATATCTCCCAGTCTATACTCCCTAAGAGCACCTCCATAGCCTCTAGATATATGGTAATACTGGAGCATGCAACTCAGGCTGAAACTCCAGGACAAGTAAACAGGCTTTTTTTCATAGGAAGACTTGGGTGTGTTTTGATCTGCTGTCTGCTGATTGGGGGTGGTAGCCTGCCAAGAACTGTTCCTGATTGTTTCAGACCCATGGGGTCCAGAATCACAATCCCTCTTGGCCACTAGAGCTCAATGGGAGTCCCCCGTATGGGTGACACATGCCTGATGGCTTTGATAGGGCCACAGGGGCAGTAGAGGGACAGGGCACTTGACTGCCTGACTCTGATGGGATTGCTGGGGTGGTGCTAGCAAGTTAGAGGGAGAATGTAAAATGGCACCTACCAGTGCTATTAAGGTGGAGGGAGAATAAGAAATGGCACTCACCAGTGCCTCCATTCCTGGAGTCCTAACAGACCCCTACTCCTCCAGCAGACACTTTAAGATTAACAAATGAATCTCATTCATGTATGGTCAAGTGCTTTTCAAACTGCTGCTTTTTTGCTGGATGCTGGGTTGAGTCAGTCTGCCTGTGAGCCTTTTAAAGGTGGAAATTCCATTCTCTACAGCCCTATGATTCTCCTTGACATAAGTCCCATTGGTTTTCAAAGCCAGATGTTTTGGTGCTTGTCTATCTGATACAAGTCCCAAGGTTTGAGGTGCCTGATTTGGGACACAGACCCCTCAATTTCAGGGAGAAATTCTGTATTTGTAAGCTCCTTCATCATAGTGAGTCATTGTACCAAGGGTGGGGTTTTTTTTGGTGGGACCACATCTCTGCCTCTCCTACCCATCCTTTTATGTGGTCCTTTTATTCTTTATAGTGGAGGACCTACAGCTAGTTTACAGATCTTTTTTAGAGAGAATTATTTCACATGTACCTGTAGATTTGTTGTGTCATTGGAGAAGGTGAGTTCAGGACCTTCCTTTACCACCATCTTCTCCCATTGTCTCTTAAACACATTCCAATCAGGTGTCATCCACTGAACTCCACCTCAACAAAACTTCTCTTGTCAAAGTCACAGTGAGCTTCACCTTGCTAAACTCCATGATCCTTAGGTTACATGATCAGGCAGCATTTCATATAGTTTCTTCTCTTGGTTTTGAGGATATCACATTCTCTTGGTTTTTCTTCTACTTCATCGGCCACCCATTGTGAGTCTGTTAATTCCCTCTTCTCTTTCAGTCTGAATTCTGGAGAACACAGGAGTTCAGTTCCCTTCTAGTTAGTTTCTTTCTTTCTTTCTTTCTTTCCTTCCTTCCTTCCTTCCTTCTTTCAGAGGCATGGGAGGGGCAGAGGAAGAGGGAGAGAGAGAATCTTAAGAAGGCCCCATGTGCAGCATAGAGCCTGATGCAGGCTTGACCCCAAGACCATGAGATCATGAATGACCTGAGCCAAAACCAAGAGTCAGATGCTTAACCAACTGAGCCATCCAGGTGTCTCCCCTTCTAATTTCTCTTTGCATTCATAACCTTGACAATCTCATCCAGTATTATGGTTTTATTTTTTTTTAATTTTTTTTCAACGTTTATTTATTTTTGGGACAGAGAGAGACAGAGCATGAACAGGGGAGGGGCAGAGAGAGAGGGAGATACAGAATCGGAAACAGGCTCCAGGCTCTGAGCCATCAGCCCAGAGCCTGACGCGGGGCTCGAACTCAGGGACCGCGAGATCGTGACCTGGCTGAAGTCGGACGCTTAACCCACTGCGCCACCCAGGCGCCCCCAGTATTATGGTTTTAAATACCAACTGTTAGTTATGGCCCTCCAAGAAGCAGATGCCAATATGGGATTAGATGTGCAAGAGATTTATATGTTGTGATGTATAAAGGAAGAAGGAATAACTGAGAGAGCTTTCAGATCATGATGACACCTATGGAAAGAGAGGAAGAAGGAGGGAGGTTTGGGCAGAAAGAGTCTCAAACTGCAGTACAGTTCTAAGAAACTCTGGTCAAGCCTGTGGGGAGTCTTGGAGCCAAAATTTCCCATTAGAGTTATTCCATGACCTACAGGAATGGGTTTGCACTAGTACCCCAGCTGTGCCAGTCATGACTGGAACAGCCTAGGGGAATCAAGGCTTCTGTGTAAACATGGTGGTGGATATGGAGGGCTTGTTAGTCAACTACATTCCCCAGAGCAGATCTGAGTGGCTCATTTCCATGGCAGCCATAGTCCACCCTTAAGCTGCACAGATCTGCTTTTCCATATAAGTTTGGGGAAGAGTTCTTCCATAGTTTCCATGACCTCTAGTCTTAAGTAAAAACTTAGAGGAGGGGGTATTGTTGGAACTGCTACCAAGGCATGATTGGCACTCATCATCTCCTCTCTCCATTACCCATTCTAAATTTTTCTCACTCTCAACTATCACCTCAGCAGCTCTTGGTGGCTTCCCTGGTGGGATGAGCCCTTTCATTTCAGGTTGGGGTTACTTCATGTGTCCATTCATGGTTACAAAGAGCTAGGGAGCACCAAGAGACTTCCCAAGTGAATTGTCTAACAACAGCTATACCTTTCACCAAGACAGTGATGCTTCTTGCCTGCTTGGCCCTGGATACAAGGAATCCAGGGTGCTTTGATAGTGGCTGTAGTTTGTAGTTCAAGAGTTCCTTAGTAATGGTGAACCTCTTTGGAGGACCACAGTCTCTGACGCTGCAAATCCCAGTGTTGTAGGGACAGGAAGCACAAGCTCCCCAGCTGATCACTGAGAATGATGGGGGAGAGGGCATTCATGCTGCCAACTATTGGCTCCCCAACCTGTATATTATTTCTAATGGGGACATAGTGCTATACAGAGATCTCTGATTTAGCACATAGCACTGCATCTTAAATGATAATACCCATCCTCTCAGCAAATGGTCTCTGAGGTGGTGCTTCACCTACGCCTTTGGAATACTGTTTCAGAATTCTGTGAGGCCTGCTTCTTCTGGGAGATATGGTATTTGGATCCCGAGGGCATGGGTTCAGTCCCACACATTCTTTTTTTTTTTTTAATGTTTATTTATTTTTGACAGAGAGAGAGAGAGAGAGAGAGAGAGACAGAGCATGAGTGGGGGAGGGGCAGAGAGAGAGGAAGACATAGAATCCGAAGCAGGCTCCAGGCTCTGAGCTGAGAGCACAGCGCCCAATGCAGGGCTTGAACTCACAGACTGCAAGATCATGACCTGAGCCGAAGTTGGATGCTCAACTGACTGAGCCACCCAGGTGCCCCATTCCCACACATTCTTAATGTGAAACGAATCCCCTGTGTTATGTGGGATCCCATATCTGTGGGTCAAGCATTCTATAAGCCACCAGATAAGAATGCTGGCTGAGGATCACTCTATGGGCAGGAAAGGCAAAGAATGCCCAGAAAAAGCATTCGTCCCCCTTATGAAAACCAGTTGCTTATCCTTTCAGGATGAAAGAAGCCTAATGACTTGCCACCAGTTGGCTGATTGGTCTCAAGGAATAGTATCACATTCAGTTGCTCAGTATTGGTCTCTATTGCTGACAGGTCAGGCATTCAGAGGCAAGAGTAGCTAAATCAGGTCATTAGCCTCCATCTCAATCACCATGGCCACTCCATTCATGTGCCCATCATGCCATTTCTGGGGTGGCTGATGATGAAGCCTGGCTAATGTCAATTGGTTGAGTCAATTTGTCTGCTTGGTTGTTCAGTGCCCCTTCTATGGCAGATGTTTTCTGGTGACCATTATATATGACACAAAGATCATTACACTTCATGACTTCTTCCATAGGTCCATCAGATAGCTCTATAACAGCCTTCATTATCTCTGATTTTCCAGTACATTTCTTTTTCAGACAGGCAGGCCATTGGCCATGGCACAGGAATCAATATGCATTCTCAGCTCAGGCCACTTCAACATAAAGTGGATGACCAGGTACACCTCTCACAGTTCCACCCACTGGAAGGATTTTCATTCTTCACTGTATTTCAAGACCACTCCTGAATGTGACTATAATGCAGCCACTGTTCATCTTCAGCTTATACAACATACCAACCCAACTCATCTGTAAACCAAGCTTGGGATTATGCCTCCTCTTTCAGATAGTCATATGGGTTTCTCCATATGACAGAAGTATGGGGGGAGGTGCACTGGTGCAACTGTGGGGGTGACCTGAGGGTCTGGGTAAATGGCTAATACAGCTTATTCATGCCCTTTGGTTCTACTTGGGTTGATCCCAGATATATCATTTCCCTTTTACAATGCAGTGCTCCTGGGCTCATCTGACTTAAGACTTGGTGGGTTTAATAACAGGAATCTTGGTCAGTTTTGTTCACTGACTTATTCCAAGTGCCTAGCACAGTTTTTGGAATATAATAAGAGCACAACAAATATCTACTGAGGAAATAAATTAATGTAATAGAAAGGAAAGAAAAATTTTAAGCATTTTTTAAAAAATTAGTTCCTTAAAAAGGCTAATGAAATCAATCAAAAGTTAGTAAAATTTATCAATTTAAAAAGGGAGATGGTGCAAATGAATAATATTATAAATCAAAAAATGAGACAGAGGAACAGCTATGATAGTTTTAAAAATGAGTAAACCACTTCTTATCTTTACTGCTACCATCTTTACTCTTCCAAACCCCCTTTCCTGAATGTCTACTTGTTTTCCTTGTGTCCAGTCTCCTACCACCCCAAGTCTATTTTCTATACAGCTACCAGAATGATCTCTTTTTTTAAACTTTTTACTTTAAACTAATTTTAGATTAACAGAAAAGTTACAAAAATAGAATATTTCCCATATACCCTTTACCCAGTTTCTCTTCATGTTATGTAACAATAGTACAAAGATCAAAACCAAGAAATTAACATTGGTACAGTATTATTCACTAAATTTCAGACCTTATTCAACTCTGACTTGCTTTTCCACTAATATTCTTTTCCTGTTCCAGGATCCTATCCAGGCCCAATGTTGTATTTAATTGTTATTTTTCCTTAGTCTCTTCCAATATGTGACATTTCCTTAGACTTCGCTTCTTTTTTATAATATTGACACTTTTGAGGAGTATAGAGCAATTAAAGAAGGTAAATTATATCACGTTTTGAGAGAGAGAGAGAGAAAAACTACTAAGAAAAACTTTATGTCTACAAATTTGAAAACTTGGATTCAGGAACCATTCCTAGAAAAACAAACTAGTCAAAGGAGACTCAAAAAGAAACCCTAATGAAGCCTAGAGCTATTAAAGAACAATATGACGGTCAATTCCTCCATCTTATGTTATGAGGCAAGTATATGCTTGATACTAAACCTAAGGAAGAGCAACATGAGAAAAGAAAAATGTAGAACAGTCTCCAAAATAAATAGAGAAGCATGATTCTTGCCAATCTATGTGGGTCAAAAAATGTGATCATCTCAAGATATTTAGAAAAGGCATTTGATAAAGATGACACACATATATGACTTAGAAAAAAAATCTATTAGCAGGCTAGAAAAAAATGGGAACTTCCTTAACTTGATAAACAGTATCTACCAAAAACCTAGAGCTAATTTTATACTCAATGATGAATCATTAGAAACATTTCTTTTCAAGAAGAAACATGATATATGCCATCACTATTTCCATTTAACATTTTACTGGATGTCCAAGGAAAATATGAAAAGGCATAATGACTGGAAGGAAAAACAACCATAATGGTCATTACACATACAGATGATATCATTCTCTGCACTATAGTTCAAAACAAGAAAAATCTATGGATGGGGCACGTGGGTGGCTCAGCTAGTTAAGCATCTGACTTCAGCTCAGGTCATGATCTCGTGGTTCACGAGTTCAAGCCCCACATCAGGCTCTGTGCTGACAGCTTAGAGCCTGCTTCTGATTCTGTGTCTCCCACTCTCTGCCCCTCCCCTGCTTGTGCTCATTCTCTCTCAAAAATAAGTAAACATTAAAAAAATTTTTAAAGCTACAGATAAGTTATATGAAATAAGAAAGTTCATTTATTTTATTTTAAAAGTTTTGGGGCACCTGGCTGGATCAGTCAGTTGAACATCCAACTTCAGCTCAGGTCATGATCTCGCAGTTCATGAGTTCAAGCCCCACATTGGGCTCTGTGCTGACAGCTCAGAGCCTGGAATCTGCTTTGGATTCTGTGTCTCCCGTTCTCTCTGCCCCTCCCTGACTCATGCTCTGTCTCTCTCTCTCTCTGTCTCTCTCCTTCTCTCGAAAATAAATAAACATTAAAAAAGAGGCAGGAGGGGCCAACATGGTAGAGAAGTAGGGGGATCCATACTTCCCACATCTTTCACACAAAGAAGTGCTGAAGCCAAAGGTCTTTGAACCCCAGAGTCGGGGAGGAAAGGAGACTGAATCTACCAGAAAGAAAAGTGGACAACTTGAGAAAACACAGAGCTACTCCAAGGAACAAATCAAAGCACACCTGGTGGAGGGTCCCAAATATCACTATGAGTAGGGTAATAAAATAACCAAAGTCACAACAACAGAAAGCTAGTAACAATTTCCAAAAAACACATCTCCTGAAGGGCCAGGCCCTGGACATTATATGACCCCCACTTTAATATAGCATTGCTTGCAGGTGCAGAGCACAAAACAAGCTTTTAAAATGCACAAGGGACAGAAAACTAGCCAAAATGATGAAACAGAAGAATTCTCCTCAAATGAAATTCCAGGAAGTAGCAACAGCTAACGAATTGATCAAAACTGATTTAAGCAATATAACTAAACAAAAATTTAGAATACTAGTCATAACATTAATCGGCTGGGCTTAAAAAAGCATAGAGGACAACAGAGCATCTATTGCTACAGATCAAGGGACTAAAAAATAGTCATGACGAATTTAAAAATGCTATAAATGAGGTGCAAAATAAAATGGAGGTAGCAACAGTGCGAACTGAAGAGGCAGAGGGGAGAATAGGTGAATTAGAAGATAAAATTATGGAAAAAGAGAAAGCTGTGAAAAGAGAGATTAAAAAAATCCAGGATTACAAGGGGAGAACTAGATAATGAAGCAATGCAATCAAATGGAACAATATCCGTATCATAGGAATCTATGAGGAAGAAGAAGAGAGAGAGAGAAAGGGGCTGAAGGTATACTTGAATAAATCATAGCTGAGAACTTCCCCGATGTGGGGAAGGAAACAGGCATTGAAATTCAAGAGGCACAGAGAATGCCCTTTAGACATAACCCAAATCAATCTTCTGCATGGTATATCATAGTGAAACTGACAAAATACCAGGATAGAGAAAGAATTCGGATAGCAGCTAGGGATAAACGGGCCTTAACATACAAAGATAGACACATAAGGGAAGTAGCAGACCTATCTACTGAAACTTGGCAAGCTAGAATGGGATGGCAGGAAATCTTCAATGTGATGAACAGGAAAAATATGCAGCCAAGAATCCTTTATCCAGCAAGCCTGTCATTCATAATAGAAGGAGAGATAAAGGTTTTCCCAAACAAACAAAAACTGAAGGAATTAATCACCACTAAACCAGCCCTACAAGAGATCCTAATGGGGACTATGTGAGTGAAATGTTGCAAGGACATCAGAGACATCACTACAAGCATGAAACCTACAGACATCACAATGACCCTAAACCCGTATCTTTCAGTAATAACACTGAATGTAAATGGACTAAATGCTCCAGTCAAAAGACATAGGGTATCAGAATGGATAAAAAAAACAAGACCCATCTATCTGCTATCTACAAGAGACTCACTTTAGACCTGAGGACACCTTCAGATTGAAAGTGAGGGGATGGAGAACTATCCATCATGATTCTGGAAGTCAAAAGAAAGCTGGAATAGCCATACTTATATCAGACAAACTAGACTTTAAATTCAAGGTTGTAAAAAGAGATGAAGAAGGGCATTATATAATAATTACAGGGTCTATCCATTGGAAGAGCTAACAATTATAAATGTCTATGCACCGAATATGGAAGCCCCCAAATATATAAAACAATTAATCACAAACATAAGCAATCTTATTGATAAGAATGTGGTAACTTCAGGGGACTCTAATACCCCACTTACAACAATGGATAGATCATCTAGACACAGAATCAATAAAAAAACAAGGGCCCTGAATGATACATTGGACCAGATGGATGTGACAGATATATTTAGAACTCTGCATCCCAAAGCAACAGAATATACTTTCCTCTCAAGTGCACATGGAACATTCTCCAAGATAGATCACATATTGGGTCACAAAACAGCCCTTCATAAGTATAAAAGAATTGAGATCATCCCATGCACACTTTCAGACCACAATGCTATGAAGCTTGAAATTAACCACAGGAAAAAGTCTGGAAAACCTCCAAAAGCATGGAGGTTAAAGAACACCCTACTAAACAATGAATGGGTCCACCAAGCAATTAGAGAAGAAATTAAACAATATATGGAAACAAATGAAAATGAAAATACAACAATCCAAACACTTTGGGATGCAGCAAAGGCAGTCCTGAGAGGAAAATACATTGCAATCCAGTCCTATCTCAAGAAACAATAAAAATCCCAAATACAAAATCTAACAGCACACCTAAAGAAAATAGAAGCAGAACAGCAAAGACACCCCAAACCCAGCAGAAGAAGAGAACTAATAGAGATCAGAGCAGATATAAACAATATAGAATCCAAACAAACAGTAGACCAGATCAATGAAACCAAGAGTTGGTTTTTTGAAAAAATAAACAAAATTGAAAAACCTCTAGCTAGGCTTCTCAAAAAGAAAAGGGAGATGACCTAAATAGATAAAATCATGAATGAAAATGGAATTATTACAACCAATCCCTCAGAAATAGAAACAATTATCAGGGAATACTATGAAAAATTATATGCCAAAAACCTGGACAACTTGGAAGAAATGGACAAATTCCTAAACAGCCACACACTTCCAAACCTCAAACAGGAAGAAATAGAAAATTTGAACAGACCCATACCCAGCAAAGAAATGGAATCAGTTATCAAAAATCTCCCAAAAATAAGAGTCCTGGACCAGACGGTTTCCCCGGGGAATTCTACCAGACATTTAAAGGAGAGTTAATACCTATCCTTCTCAAGCTCTTCCAAAAAATAGAAAGGGAAGGAAAACTTCCAGACTCATTCTATGTAGCCAGCACTACTTTGATTCCCAAATCAGACAGAGACCCAGCAAAAAAAGAGAACTATAGGCCAATATCCCTGATGAATATGGATGCAAAAATTCTCAATAAGCTACTAGCAAATCATATTCAACAGCATATAAAAAGAATTATTCACCATGATCAAGGGGGATTCATTCCTGGGCTGCAGGGCTGGTTCAATATTTGCAAATCAATCAATGTGATACATCACATTAATAAAAGAAAAGATAAGAACCATATGATCCTGTCAATCAATGCAGAAAAAGCATTTGGCAAAATTTAGCATCCTTTCTTAATAAAAACCCTCAAGAAAGTTGGGATAGAAGGAACATACTTAAACATCATAAAAGCCATTTATGAAAAACCCACAGTTAATATTATCCTCAATGGGGAGAAACAGAGATTTTCCCCTGAGATCAGGAACAGATAGGGATGTCCGCTCTTAATACTGTTGTCTGACATAGTGCTGGAAGTCCTAGCATCAGCAATCAGACAGCAAAATGAAATCAGAGGCATCAAAATTGGCAAAGATGAAGTCAAGCTTTCACTTTTTGCAGATGACATGATACTCTACATGGAAAACCCCACAGCCTCCACCAAATGTCTGCAAAGTTGAAGGGTACAAAATCAATGTACAGAAATCGGTTGCATTTTTATACACCAATAATGAAGCAACACAAAGAGAAATAAAGAAACTGATCCCATTCACAACTGCACCAACAACCATAAAATACCTAGGAATAAACCTAACCAAAGATGTAAAAGATCTGTAAGCTGAGAACTATAGAAAGCTTATGAAGGAAATTGAAGAAGACACAAAGAAATGGAAAAACATTCCAAGCTCAAGGATTAGAAGAATAAATATTGCTAAAATGCCAATACTACCCAAAGCAATCTACACATTCAATGCAATCCCAATCAAAATTACACCAGCATTCTTCTCAAAGCTAGAGCAAGCAATCCTAAAATTTGTATGGAACCACAAAAGACCCCAAACAGCCAAAGTAATCTTGAAGAAGAAAACCAAAGTGGAAGGCATCACAATCCCAGACTTTAGCCTCTACTACAAAGCTATAATCATTAAGACGGTATGGTATGGGCACAAAAACAGACACACAGACCAATGGAATACAATAGAGAACCCAGAATTGGACCCACAAATGTATGGCCAGCTAATCTTTGACAAAGCAGCAAAGAGTATCCAGTGGAAAAAAGACAGTCTGTTTAACAAATGGGTATGGACAGCAACATGCAGAAGAATGAAACTAGACCACTTTCTTACACTATACACAAAAGGAACTCAAAATGAATAAAGGACCTGAATGTGAGACTGGAAACCATCAAAACCGTAGAGAAGAAAGCAGGCAACAACCTCTTTGACCTAGGCCGCAGTAATTTCTTACTCGACACATCTCCACAGGCAAGGGAATTAAAAGCAAAAATGAACTATTGGGACCTCATCAAGATAAAAAGCTTCTTCTGCACTGCAAAGGAAACAATCAACAAAGCTAAAAGGCAACGGATGGAATGGGAAAAGATATTTGCAAATGACATATTGGATAAAGAGCTAGTATCCAAAACCTATAAAGAACTTACCAAACTCCACACCTGAAAAACAAATAATCTGGTGAAGAAATGGGTAGAAGACATAAATAGACACTTTTCCAAAGAAGACATCCAGATGGCCAACAGACACATGAAAAGATGCTCAACGTCACTCCTCATTAGGGAAATACAAATCAAAACCACACGGAGATACCACCTCACACCGGTCAGAGTGGCTAAAATGAAAAAATCAGGAGACTATAGATGCTGGAGATGTGGAGAAATGGGAACCCTCTTGCCCTGTTGGTGGGAATGCAAACTGGTGCAGCCGCTCTGGAAAACAGTGTGGAGGTTCCTCAAAAAATTAAAAATAGATCTACCCTGTGACCCTGCAATAGCACTGCTAGGAATTTACCCAAGGGATACAGGAGTGCTGATGCACAGGGGCACTTGTACCCCAATGTTTATAGCAGCACTTTCTTTTTTTGTTTTTTTTTTTTTTTTTTTTTTTTTTTAGCATGAGATAGGTATTTTTATTTATTTATTTTCAATATATGAAGTTTATTGTCAAGTTGGTTTCCATACAACACCCAGTGCTCATCCCAAAAGGTGCCCTCCTCAATACCCATCACCCACCCACCCCTCCCTCCCACCCCCCATCAACCTTCAGTTAGTTCTCAGTTTTTAAGAGTCTCTTATGCTTTGGCTCTCTTCCACTCTAACCTCTTTTTTTTTTCTTCCTCTCCCCGATGGGTTTCTGTTAAGTTTCTCAGGATCCACCTAAGAGTGAAAACATATGGTATCTGTCTTTCTCTGTATGGCTTATTTCACTTAGCATAACACTCTCCAGTTCCATCCATGTTGCTACAAAGTATAGCAGCACTTTCAACAACAGCCAAATTATGGAAAGAGCCTACATGTCCATCAACTGATGAATGGATAAAGAAATTATGGTTTATATACACAAAGGAATACTACTTGGCAATGCGAAAGAATGAAATATGGCCTTTTGTAGCAATGTGGATGGAACTGGACAGTGTTAATAAGTGAAATAAGCCATACAGAGAAAGACAGATACCTTATGTTTTCACTCTTATGTGGTTCCTGAGAAACTTAAGACCATGGGGGAGGGGAAGGGAAAAAAAAAGTTAGAGAGGGAGGGAACCAAACCATAAGAGGCTCTTGAATGCTGAGAACAAACTGAGGGTTGATGGGGGGGGGGGGGTGGAGGAGAAGGGAAAGTGGGTGATGGGCATTGAGGAGGACACCTGTTGGGATGAACACTGGGTATTGTATGGCAGCCAATTTGACAATAAATTATATTTAATATAAAAAAATAAACATTGAAAGAATTTTTTAAGTTTATTAATTTTGAAAGAGAATGTGCAAGCAGGGGAGGGGCAGAGAGAGAGAGATGGAGAGAGAGAGACTCCCAAGCAGCCTCCATGCTGTCAGTACAGAGCCTGATGCAGGGCTTGAACTCATGAGCAGTGAGATTATGACCTGAGCTGAAATTAAAAGTCAGACGCTTAACTGACTGAGCCACCCAGGTGCCTGGAAAGCTCATTTATTTTAGAAATTAAGAAGCAGATCCGATCTGGAGACTGAGTACGAGAAGGAAGAAATAAGCATGATACCTAGTGTTCCAGCTTCAGAAAATATGTAATGTGTTAACATTTACTTAGATTGCTAATTCTGTAGGGAAGTGAGCCTTGAGTTAGGGCAGAGTCATAGTAGGTGAGTGACTTCCGGGAGTATTTAATATATGGGGCCCTAAACATCACTGGAAATATAAGGAGATGGAGAAAACTGTTTGCAGAACTTCTGGGAGAGAAATTACTACATGTAGTTGTAAGGAATACTCTGATAAGCCACTTCAGATGGAGATAAGACTCCTCTCCTTCCAAGAAAACATTCTTTTAAAGGTGACAACTCACTTGACTGACTCCACAAAAGACAGGCTCTGATTAGCCATGTTGGTTTTGTTTTTCTGAATGGGATATCCAAGTTTGGGACCAAACCGATTTGGTCAGGAAAACAGAAAAGAGGCCAGGTTTTTGGAACAGTAACAATTCTTTCTCTAGCCTTCCTTGCAAAAGCCTCCATTCTAAACAAAGGTTGAAAGGATGAAGTGGAGTGCCAAGTTAGTAAGTTAACTACGAGATGCCTGTATCTCAGGCTAGGTGGTGGAAACTGATAAATTGAGCTCAGTTGTGACAAGTAAGTTGCAAATATTTCAAGTAGGTGGCTGGATGTGTGTGTGTGTGGAGCCTAGAAATGCATTATTTGAGAGTTATCACATATGAAGGAGAGCTGAAACCATGGGCATGGATGAATGGATGAAGCCCAGAGGGCGTAGAAAGCAATAGAGAGGAGAGGCGCTCCAAGAATGGAATGCTGAAAAGGAGAAACTGAGAATGGATGGCCAGAGAAGTGGAAAACTGTCTTGAAAGTATCTTGAAAGAACCCAGGAAGAACTTTGAGGAGAAAATGTGCATGGGTGACAAATATTAGCAGAGTGAAAAGTACTCACTGTCAAAGTCACATAGGCAACTTAACCAAGTTCAATCTACTCCATGAAATACACGGATATTAAAACAATATTTTACCCTGCCAAATACATTCCTTAATTCACTTGTTCACTCGCATTTAGGGAAGACCCACTGTGTGCAACACCTGTTCCAATATCTCTTCCTTTCTCTCCTATTGAGCCAAATTCAAACTCTCTTGCTTGTTTCCTGAGTTTCTGAGAATAGGTATGAATGGACTCAATATACAGATTTTCCTTTTTTACTTATTAATTCCTAAACCCCTCTGATTCAGCATTTAATTCCTGTGTACATTAAAATCAAATAGTTTTTCTAAGGTTACAACCTTCAGTTTCATATGTATTTCTCCCAGGGTTTCATATTCATTAAAAACATAAGGAATCCATCTACTCATTCTTTTATGTTCCCCTGTAATCTTATTTCAGACTCTTCTAGTTGAACTCCATTCAGTAGTCTTCTGAGATGACGTAAATATTTTGTAAAGATATTTCCACTGAATCTAATGTAACATTTTCCTCACTGGATTAGGATACATGGTCCCTATTAATCCATTTGTGACCATCTACTATTCAACACTGATGAGATATTTTTTTTGCCATCAAAGAACTTAAAATCTTGTAAGGAAGATAAATCACAGAATTAAATATTTATAATACAAGACCGACTCTGCCAGAAGAATGAGAAAAAGACTGTGAGACTTCACTGGAAGAGAAAACAGCTTTGGCTTGAATGACCTGGGAGGGCTTCATGGAAAAGATGGCATTTAAGTGGGGTCTTAAGGAAGTCAAAGGATTGCAATAGGTGAAGGGAGAACCTTCTAGGGAGAGGCAATGTTGTGAGTAAAAGCAACAAGACAGGAAAGCACAGAGAAGTCCAGGAAATGGCACGTAGGTATGCTTAGTAGAAGAAAATATATCAGAGACAAGAGGAGACAGATTAAAATGCTGACAGCTAACTCAGAGCATTTATTACAAGCCAGGCAGCCTGTAAAGTGCTTTTATTCAACATGCCATGGAATGTTCACACAACTCAAAGGGACAGGTACCATTCCCATTTCTGTTTACCAGATGAGGAAGCCAAGGTAGAGTAGGATACAATGACTTGCCCAACATTGCACAGATAGGAAGTGGCAGAGCCAGGATTTGAACCCAGGAAGTCTAATTGCAGAGCCACACCATGCCCAATGTGACCAGAGAAAGCAAGGAGACTGTGTGAGAGGTGGGGTGGGGATCCAGGAGAACACTGTGCCATGGATATGAAGGGAGGAGTTTCAAGAAGGCAAAGGTCATAGCCCCAGACTGAGAAAAAACCTTTGAAGGGATGATTAGTTGGCCTCTGGAGACTTTAGGAGCATATGTTCAGCAGAGTACTGTCAGAGAAGTCAAAACTCGGGGGGTAGGTGATGCGGCTGTGAGGCAGCCTTCCTAGAATTTTGGTGCTTAAGGTAAGGAGAGAGAGACAGAGAGAGAGAGAGAGAGGACAGTAGCCAAAAAAGAGGGATCAATCGGTAGTTTTGCTTTTCAGGCTAACTATACTCATGCTTATTTGTGTTAGAGAAAGTTAACGCAAGTGTTAGAGGGGGGATAACTGAAGTGACAAAGCCCATTTTAAGGTGGGGGGGGGCGGAATAAAGAGATCAAGGACACATAGGAAGGCTCAAGTGCTGAGGAAAGCAGGAAAGATAATGTTTACTCTGAGAAGACAGGAAGTGAGGTGGTGAGGTAGAGGTTAAGCAAGTCCACCCCTGAGGACCTCAGTCACCCTGGTGAAGTAGGGGGCCAGGGCCAGGGTTGAAAGAGGTAGACTGGTCTGGAAGTAGAGACTTAAGACTTGCGGTAGTGATTTCAAAGAGTCAGCAAAAGGTTAACAAAAATTGTGTTGAGTCTGGCCTGGTATAATTAACCTAGCAGGCTCACACCACCCCTGCTATGATGCCAGGCCTGGTTAAGGGCTCACCTGTAACAATATCACCTCCGTGTTTTCCTTCCTGAGCCGGCTGCCTCTGCCAATCCAGCCCTCTACATCATGCTCACTCCTGCTCTCCTTACTCCAACTCCCTCATCCCTTCCTCTAAACGCCTCACTCCCTGGATTTATGTTTGGTTTTACTTCTGCAGCCAGCTCTGACTGCTAGCTTCCATACTCACTACAATTCCAACTCAATCCTTTGAATTCCCTGCTTTGTAGCTAAGCACCTTGCTCAATCCAGCCAAAGCCCTGGAACCCTTCCTAGCATATGCTCAAGCGGCATGCTCCCTTAAAGAAAAGCATGTCGAAGGGCTGCAAAGCATCCATGATGGCTGATTCTGATAGTCTCTGGGCTAGATAGTCTCGGTTTGCCCTCCACGTCCACTCTCCATGTTTTTCTACCTGCCCCATGCCCCAGAAGGCTGACCTCTATGGATAATATCAAACAAGTTCCCTCACCCACTGATGTCCAGTTGGGACAGGCTACTGGGAAGGATTGATAGGATTTTAAGGGCAGATGGGAAGAGAAGGCAGGGAATTTATCCTCAAGTTCCATCTTGTGTGCCTGCACTCTGGCCATGGCTGTGTCCCTGCATCAAAGACCACAACTTCTCTCCAGCAGCCTCACCTATAGCGACAGCTACAACGTCAGTTCCGGCTCTACCCTCATAAATTCCAGTAACCACTCCTTGCCTTTTCAAGACCAAGAAATTTATTTCCGTTAACATCTTTGTAAGTAGTCCATTAACCCTTTTTCAATTTTCCCACTTAAATGTGCTCTTTCCTGCCACAACCCTAACTGACCCAGTCCCAACCTTGGATAGATCCAGTCAGCATCATTTCAAGACACATGCAGCAGGACACGTGGGATAACTTAGGTGATGGAGAATTTCTGCCGGAATGCCCCACTGTATCCTCGAACTTAATGTATCTAAAATCAAATTCATTTTTGCCTCCCCCTTATATCTAAAATTGTTCCTCTTCCAGACTTTCCCACTTTTTTCCCATTCGTTTACTTAAGTATTCACCATTTATAGGATGCACATGCTGGGCACCGTGCTAGGCACTAGAGATTCCAAGACCCCCAGAACAATGTTCCCTTCTTTAGAAGCAAACTACTAATGGGAGAGACCCAAAGTTGACCATAAAATGATATGATATATGCCTTTCTTTCTTCTTTCTTTCTTTCTTTCTTTCTTCTTCTTTCTTCTTTCTTTCTTTCTTTTTTTTTGAAACAGTAGGGACTACATGCTAACAAAGCACAGAGGAAGAACCTAGGACAGGCATAGACCAGAAGATTTCTCCAAGGAAGTAATATATAAGCTGAGCCTTAAGGACTGAGTAAGCTTTCAGCAGTGGAGTGATAAGAGAATAGAGGGGCATTCTAGGCAGAAACACCATGAGCAGAGAATAGAGGCATGTAAGTGCATAGTATGTTCGGCAAATGAAAACTGCTCCCTATAGCTGGGCCATAGGATAAATAGTGAGCAGGCAGGCAGGCTGGGGTGGGGGTAGGGGGAGAAAAGGAATAATTTAATAAGGCTAAAAGGGGGGAGGTGCTTGGGCAGATTATGAAGGGTGTTAATTGTACTGGTAAGATCCCTAATGTGGTGGACTTTTTACCTGCCCCCAGAACAGATAGGGCTTTCTACCTTTGTCTCCAAGAAAGAGACAGAACAAAAACAGTCAAGGAACAATGAAAGGAAGGCCTGGCTTTTGAGTGTCTAACTAGGATTTTGCCTCATGTTAGAGCTCATAGTTCTAAGAAAGGCCTTCTGAATTTCTAAAATCTTGGGCACTCAAGGATTTAGGGTGCAACTTGTGCCATCAACTCTTCTTTTCGGTAGCAGAACAGTTGGAGAGTCATGCTGGCTGGTCTTAGAGCTCTTCCTTCCCATTGCAGATGGCTGAGCTACAGGCCACAGCTGGGAATGGACAAGACAGGAGAACAGAGGCGGCCTAATGTGGAGGAACACATACTTTCTTGCTTACACTGATGTTAATCATCAGAGGAATACCCAGATGAAATGGAGCAGGGCAATGAGCAAGACGTCTGGATGGGATATAGCTACATACATTAAGAAAGAATAGAGATTTTTTACCCACAGATTTCTTTCTTGCCTATTTAGGTATGTCTAATTGGAAATTCATAAATTACTCTAAACTGGTGTAAACTTTAATCAACATGGAAATGGAGCGCCTGAGTAGCTCAGTCAGTTAAGTGCCCAACTTTGGCTCAGGTCTTGATCTTGCAGTTTGTGGGTTCGAGCCCTGAGTCAAGCTCTGTGCTGACAGCTCGGAACCTGGAGTCTGCTTCAGATTCTGTGTCTCCCTCTCTCTCTCTCTCTGCCCTTCCCCCACTCGTGTACTCTCTCTCTCTCTCTCTCTCTCTCTCTCTCTCTCAAAATTAAACATTAAAAACACTTTAAAAAAAAACGAAGTCACTTAAAAATAATAATAAATGTGCAAAACTATACACACTAGAAGCCACCTATAAATATCCCCTGGGGGCACCTGGGTGGCTTAGTTGGTTAAGCATCCCCACTCTTGATTTTGGCTGAGGTCATGATCTCACAGTTGGTGAGTTCAAGCCCTAGGTGCAGAGCCTGGGATTCTCTCTCTCTGTCCCCCCCCCACCACTCTCAAAAATAAATAAATAAACTTTAAAAACATATATATATATTTAATTATCTCCTGAAAATAAAAAGTTGCAAATGCAATATAAGTTCAGCACTTTTTTTTGTTTCGTATCATTTACTCTAATTGATAAGTACATGGAAAATACTATAAAATTGCAAACTTTATCCAGTCAAATCGAGTTGTGCTTCCTTGAGCCAAAAATTACTGCAAGAGTTCCTTTTCAATGATATTTTTGTTGCTTGGGGTCCAGATGTCTATAAATAACGTGACTTAAATAAGCAAAGAACTTTTGCCTGTTTGTATCTATTGTGGATCAGGCTTAAAGGACCACATTAGATGAGGCAGCCTAGTCTCTAGCTTTAGCCAAAATTCTAATTATTTGCCAGGACTTCTCCTCTCTTTTCTCCCATCATCTTGAAACAAATAAGGCTTATAAATTTTCCCTGAACATACCTGTGGGATTTTGGAGAAAATTAGCCCGAGTCACTCTTCAGATAGCATCTATTCTCTATCCTGGCCCCCTTCTCTTAATACTTGCCATTCGGTCCTGCCCTGGATTAATTAGACATCAAAGCAGCTCAGGACAATGTTTTTGTTGTTTTCCTTTACACAATTATTATTAAATGTAGACTTCACGCATCATGATTCCACCTTCATGGGTTTTTTTTCAATGGGCTGCTGCCACTCTTTTCAGTTAATTTGCCTTACAAGCTTCTTGGAATTTCAAAGCTACAGGTTTCGGAAAGCCGGAGCCATTAATTGAGGTTGCCATAACAGACCTATTTCCATTCCCATTTTCCCAAAAGCAACCGTAATGGGAAGAGGTGAAAGTGGACAACTACTAGTCCATATGCATACTTTTGTTTCAGTTGAACAGAACACCCTTTTCTTTGGGCACATGCAGATCACACTAGGAATCACAGCTTAGGGGCAGAGTTACCAGCTGGATTTCAACCCCTACTCACTCCCCCAGCCAACACAGCTTCAAAGACTGCAACCCAACATCAAGTCAGCTCTGTCCCTGAATAAGGTCATTTGCCCTTACTCTAGCTACCCACTAAAAGTTAGGTCAGCCCGCTCTGGAGAAAGATAACTTCATCAAAACCCCTACAGTATTTTTTAAAAATGTTCATTTATTTTTGAGAGAGAGAGACAGAGCATGAGCAGGGGAGGGGCAGAGAGAGAAAGGGAGACACAGAATCTGAAGCGGGCTCCAGGGTCTGAGCTGTCAGCACAGAGCCCGATGAGGGGTTCGAACTCATGAACCGCAAGATCATGACCTGAGCTAAAGTCAGACGCTTAGCCTACTGAGCCACCCAGGCACCCCAGCCCCTATAGTATTTTTACACAGTGTCTAATATCAATAAAAAAAAAAAAACATTAGGCAGGACCAAGAGAAAAAGCAGACAATAGAAACATACTTACACATGACTCAGGTGTTAGAATGATTCATCACAGACTTCAAAGTAACAGTAGTTAAAATGATCAGTAAAATCTATGATAGGATAGAGAATTTCACACAAAGACTGGAGTATGTAAAAAACACAAACTAATTGTTGCAAGTTATGAAGGACTCATGAGAAGTGAAGAGAAAAAGAAGGTGAAGTGTATGATAGAGCCTGGGAGGAGGCCTTTGGAAGGCAGCCATGGGAAAGTAAAAGAATCTGAAGCAGTCTTCCTGGGTCTTGCACCTGCATTCCTGACAGCCTGGTGGGGAGACAGCTGAGCCGCCTCAATAACAGTGTGCCAATGTATGCTGGAGGGAAGTTATCAGGGGAGTGCCAAGTTTTTTAAATCCTAGGAGCAGGGAAAGAAATTTGAAAAATATACCCACATACACCCAGAGAATTGTTAAATAAAGGGTTCTAAACCAAAGCCCTCAGGCCATGATGGGGTCCAGGAAGAAGCTCTGAACAGTCCCAACCATAACACCCAAAAGGTAATGAACTTTTGAATAAATGCCCAGACACAGGCAAAGAAAGCATCTCTCAGAAGCAATCAACTTCTCCAATTCATCTACTAAATTGTGTTTGAAACTCCTATTTTTCATTTCAGAAAATCTTTTTTGAGCTATACTTGAATCTCCTTAAATGCTTTCATTATTTTTGTTCAAATTATCACAATCCCCTTCCGTGCCCCTGGTGTGTGACAGCTTGTGTTGGTTGTTCTTCCTCTCCACTACTGCTTGGCTCTCCAGGTTTGTGATTATTTCTCTTGGAGCTTCTCATAGGGCCTCAGTTTACCTACATGCCCTAAGTGGTCTGCTGCTGTTTTATAGCAGGCAGCTTCCAGGAGGAAACTTTTTTGTTCCTTGATTTTCGCTTGATCCCTTAAAGTTAATGAGGTTATACCCTTCTCCATCTCCTAGGGTTCCAAAATGTCTGGGTATGCTGATGTTCATCTTCCTTAGAGCATCAGAGATTCCTTTGAGCCAAGATACCTGAAGCATGAATGTTTGTAGTTGCTTGCTTGGGACTCTCCCACAGTTGTCTCCAACTGAGGAGGGAACCCAGCTACAGACCACAACTTAGTTTTGAAGATGATGAACCATGATCATCATTATATATTATTTTTCCTTTTTAAGATGAACTCATTTTAAACTACAGACCTATTATTCTGATGGCTCAGTTTTTAAATCTACCTACCACAAAGTATAAATTTAACTAAGAGGTCTTCGCTGGGGTTTTACTACTACATTTTTTAACGATGACCTTTGTGAAGTTGGTATGCCAGATCTACAAAAAAAAAAAAAAAAACATATCTAACTCAAAATATGATTATGGAATTGACTATTGCCTTGTATATTCTATTAAGGTCGTGGCCTGTATCACTATGTGCTGCATGGTAAAGCAATTCTTTTACAGCTTTCCTTTGTTGTAACAAGGGTGAAACATTTCTTCTTATACTGACCCATGACATCAGAAGGCGTTGGCACCAATGTGACATGAACAGAATCACATGGAAACAATGTCAGGTCATACTGACTATAGAAGACAGAATAAGTTTACATACATTTAAAAAATTATTTAAATGAAGCATAAAATCAAAACTTCTTGTGGAACTTATTAATCTTTAGGAATATGTATGGGAGTCCAAGTCAGAGAAACTTTCAGTAAAGATTGATCCCAAATGGTCTCTACCTAGCCATGAATCTTAAGAGTCCACACTCAAAAAGCCTTATTAATGTTCATTTAATGTTCACAGATTTGATGTGATTTCTCATTTCATTTCCTTTTTCAATACCTTGAAAATATTAATTACCTAATTCCTATTCAAACATTTAAGGACCAGCCTTTCACAAAAGCTCTAGAAGCCAATTTTTTAAAGAGTTGTAAACCCTCCTCCCCTTCTGGCTTAGTTTCCTCTGATTCGTCCATGTCCTTGCTGCTGACTTCTGTTTCAAAACCTGGTAGACCTCATATGGAAATATAAGGGATGAAAGAGATGTCTGATTTATCTGTGGTTTGCAAAACAATATTCTACTTCTAACCTCATTGTAAATGATGCATAAATAGATTCCTAATTTTCTTAGTTTCACTGTACCTAGTCTGTGCTATGTGCTTCCATCCGGTGAGGACCTGCTTAATTTCTTTTTCAAATTAAAAATCTGTAATGACTTTAGCTCATTTACATTTAATATTATTGAAAACATATTTGGATTTCACTATTTTATTCTTTATTGGTTCTATCTGTTTTATATTTTTTCTTCTTTTGAACCAGCTATATATTTTGTGTTACTGCATTTTCTTCTTTGCTAATTATATATTCCTTGACTATTAGCGGTTACTCTAGAGATTATGGCATATGTTCTTGCTACTGTAATATATATTAATACTTCTACCACTTCCTAGATAATGTGAAAATCTTAAAACATTTGAACTGCATGTACCCCCTCATGCCCTTTGTGCTATTGTTGCCATGAATTTAGTTCCATATATATTTAAACTACACAAGGCATTATTATAACTGTTTTGTATAGTGCGTCTTTATTTAGATTTATCCACGTTTCCTCTTTCTTTCCTGCAGTTCTGTTTTTCTGTCTGGGATCAGTTTCCTTATGCCTGAAGAATTCTCTTTATTATCTCTTTTAGTGTGAATTTCCTAGTAATGAATTATCTTAGCTTTTCCTTGCTGAGAAATCTCTTTGTCTCTGATTTGAAGAATATTTTCACTGAGTATAGAATTCTAGGTTGGCGTTTGGGTATTTCTCAAACCCCTTTCTCTGCTCCTGTGATTTAAAAAACTTGGGGGGCGCCTGGGTGGCTCAGTCGGTTAAGCGTCCAACTTCAGCTCAGGTCACGATCTCACGGACCGTGAGTTTGAGACCCGCGTCAGGCTCTGTGCTGATGGCTCAGAGCCTGGAGCCTGCTTCTGATTCTGTGTCTCCCTCTCTCTCTGCCCCTCCCCCGTTGATGCTCTGTCTCTCTCTGTCTCAAAAATAAATAAACGTTAAAAAAAAATTTTAAAAATAAAATAAAATAAAAATAAAAAAATAAAATAAAAAACTTGGCACTCCCCTGATAACGTCCTTCCAGCATACGTCGGCACACTGCTGTTTACGCGGTTCAACTGTCTCCCCTCGGTGGTGTCAGGAATGCAGACGCAAGACCCAGGAAGACTGCTTCAGATTCTTTTACTTTCCCATGGCTGCCTTCCAAAGGCCTTTCCCAGCCTCTGATATACACTTCACCTCCCTTTTCTTGTAGCAACTTTCCCATTAATCTTTAATGTCAGTGACTGGAAACCCACAAACACATTATCCAACTTTTCCACAATCATAGAAAATGTATTAAGTAAATTGGTATGTACTCAAAGTTTGTGTAATGTAAGGTGAGGAAGGGCTTGCTATGTTTCAGACTGGCTAACTACGTTATTATTAAGTAAGCCCCCTTCTCATGTGTTTACTAATTTGATTAGTTAGGGAAAGAAATGCCAGCCAGTTGCTATAACAAACAAACCTCAGAATTTCAGAAGCCTAACGCAATAATTTACTCTGTACTCAGTAGAGTTCAACTGGATTCTCATGCGGAACTCAGTGAGCCTGGCTCCTTAAACCCCTGGGCTTCAGAGTCCTCCACTGGATGCCCCCTATTCAGTCAGCAGGTGAAAAAAGAGGTGAGCAGAGGATCATGAATGGCCAGTTTTCATAGGTTGAGCCTGCAAGTGGTGCACGTCATTTCCACCTACATTCCATGGGCCAGAACTCAGTCAACAGCCACATCTGAATGTAAGAGAGGCTGGGAGATGTCATCTAGCTCAGTGCCCAGGAGAAAGAGGAAACTGAGTTAGTGAGCAGTCTCTACCACAGTAATTCAATTTAACATCATTAACTTTTTTCATACCATGCGTAAGAAATTAATAACTCTTTAATGTATGTTCAATCTGAGCTCAAAGTAACTTGCATATGATAAAAATTAATGCTTACTAAAGTGTAACTTATCCCTATTGGTATTTTTTTTCCTTTCTATCTTCTACAAAGATAATAAAACCAACAGATTTTAAATAATCTATTGTATAGAATTTTCACTTCTTTGGACCATTGTTCCAAAATTTTACTACACTTAACATTAGAAACAGAACACTCCTTGAACTGACCTAGGTGTTTTCTTTCCATTCCTGCCTTCGGGTCACAGACTATGAATGCTGAGAAAGTAGAGAAGTATGCTAAGGGACCCACTACAGGTTCATGCTAACTTCAGCTGTGCTCTCACTGCTATTTGTCAGCCACCACCACTGTCACCACCACCACCATGTATTAATGATGCCTTAGGGCCTTCCCCACACCGGCTGCTCCATTTCTCTCATTTTTATACCCCTGACACTCCTTACTTTCAAGACAAACTCATCACTTCACACCTCTTGTTTAAATAATTTATTGCTCAATGATCATCTCTCCTCTTTCCATGTAGGGAAGGACTGCATTTTTCACGTTTACAGCTCTGTCTAAATGTGGTATTTGGTGAATGAACAAATGAGGCTACTTAGGGTCAGCTCCATCATTTACCCCACTTTTCACCTCAAAGTACCTGTCTTTATACGCACTACCTTCACTTTCTCAACTCCCATCATGGGAGAAGATCATTATTTTCTTTCTATGGCTCGTCTCTCCCTTCCTGCTATGTCCCATCCCAGTATCCTCAAGGATACTCTCAATCATCTCTCAATCATCTCTTCTTCTCTCAATCATCTCTTTATCCCGAATTTTTACTCTCCTTTTCTACTGGTTTTCCTTTGTCAGGTCTAAAAGTATAAATAATTTTACACCAGTATGAAAGCCTTTATTTTTCCCTCTGCCACTCAAACTTTTAATTTCTTTCCTTCCTTTCACAGCCCAAACTCATTGCTGTTTCCAATGACTCATGGCCCATGTACTCCTCCATCTTCTGCAATCTGATAATGACTCTGCTCTAGGCTCCTGAAGGTCATCAGTGACTTCCTAGTTGCCAAGCTGAATGATCTTTTCTCAGTCCTCATTTCCCTCAATCACTCTGCAATATCTAAACTATTACACATTGTGGCAGAGACTGCTGGTTGACCACCGAATGCCCCACTCTCCCCTTCTTATCAGCACAACTCCAACCATATTCCAAGTGGTGATGTGTCCAACTAAAGGACAATATTTCTCAGCCTCTCTTGCAGAAGAGTTGGCCTTATGAAATGTAAGCTGACAAGCTTGTATTTGTTAGATTAATGCCAGCTGCTCTAACAGATAAATTCTAAATTTTCATCAGCTTAGACAACAGCATTTTTTTTTTCTCACACAACCCCCAAAATGTATGTTCCTGGCCAGCAGGAACCTGGCCAGCCTTTTCCATGGTCATTCAGGGAGCCAAGCTCTTTCCATATATTGGTCTACCTTTTCCTAGGACCTCAAAGTCCTTTACACTCAGCTAGCAGATGGGAAAAGTGTATGGAGGATGGCATGTAGGGCTAGAGCTCAGCTGTATGGCAACACATAATGACAAGGGAGGCAGAAAAATGTAGTTTATGTGAATACCCAAGAAGAGGAAATGGATGTGGCAGGCAACTAGCAGTCTCTGCCTCAGAGCTGAGCTAATTCAATAATTGATTCTGGCTCAGCCAAATCAGCAGGCATGACTGGCAAAGGCCACAGGCCCTCTCCCTGACAGGGCACATTCCAGGCAGAAAATTTCACTTCATCAGCCCTTTAAGCCAAAGATGAACATTTCTTTTAGCCAAGTACAAGAAAAGTACAGATGAGGTTTATAGGACATATGGAAATCACAGTGTCTCACTGCCCCGATCAACAACTCTCCTGTTCATTTCATTCACTTGGTAGACTCTAAATCAAAGTCTTCTCCAACATTCCCTTACCATATTTCCTCACTTAGATAATGTTTACTGACTACTCTTGATCCACAGGTTATAAGCGGCATGTCTGTGGATTATCCTTTGTTCAATTCCTATTACTTTGTAACAGGAGCACCTTTATCACAAGGTTCACAGAAATATGTAAAACAGATAATTTCTCCTTCTGTCTCCCCAGTCACATTGAGAGCAATAATTCATTCTTAAAGTTGGAAGTTTCCAACTCTCTCAGTTGTTTGTTCTCAAGGTTTTCCTACTAAGAATGAGTGTTATTTTAAATGATTCATTTTTCATATAAATTAGCATGGACACAGAGAAAGTCAATCACAACTATTTCCTTTTGGTCTTCCTTCAGAGCCACAGACAGGTACATGAAGCACTTTTGAGACCCAGACTTGTATTTGCATACAACTGATACTATATTTATTTAATCTGGGCTTTCTGCCTGGTACTTGAATAGAGAAGAATATCTTAGTTCTTAGAATAAGAGATCAAAATTGTTTAAGACTCAAGAATAGAGTCTTTCAGGAAAAGGAAAAATAGAAGGTATTATGGTTATTCATTCATTCAGCAAACATTTACTGAGCGCCTATTGTGTGCCTACCAGTGTGTGCTGGGACGTGGGGGTGGAGGGACCAAGTTGAACAAGACACAGCCCCTGCCCTTGCAAGACTAACGCACAACATGCAAGCACACAACACAATGCAGTAAAATGCTATAGAGCATTTGAGGGAGTTCAAGAGAGTGGGTCACTTAGTTTTGGGGATAAGGGTGAGGAACTTCTAGGAAGAATCTGAAGAAGACTGCGGAGTGATCAGAGATGAAATAAAAATCCAAGACTATGCTGAGGAAAACTAGATCAAAAATGGTATGAATTTAAAAAAAAAGCATTGAATGCTGTGTAGGCATGGGCCCATCTTGCGTGAGGTCAACAGAAAGGTGTTTAGGGAGGCTCCTTTAAACCTGAGGTAGGTATAGGTGGAGCTTAAGGGCCACTGTCTGTGGATCTCAGCTGAAATGCCCATCAGCACTGTCCTGGTAGCAGTCACTGTGATGTGCTGCGCAGATCCCCTCCTGGACAAAAGGACTTATTCCTCCAGCTGCCGGCATGCAGCCCTTAGCTGTCAGCCTCCTCCTGCTTTGCCTCAAGAGAGTGGCTGCACCCACGGCCATGTGCCCTTCCCTTGGGCCCCAGTGCCTGGCCCACCCAAGGGTATTAAGGCCCTCATCCCCAACTCAGGACAATCCAGGGACCCATTAAGCTTCTGAGTTTCTGGGTGGTTTGGGTAAAGCCTTTTTTTTTTTTTAATGTTTATTTATTTTTGAGAGACAGCATGGGGAGGAGCAGAGAGCTGGAGAGACAGAGGATCCAAAGTGGGCTCTACAGCAATAAGCCTGAGGTGGGGCTCGAACTCATGAATCACCAGATCGTGACTTGGGCCGAAGTGTGACGCTTAACCAGCTGAGGCACCCAGGCGCCCCTGGGTAAGACCTCTTATTAAAACTGTACCACAGTGTGACTTCTCTCTCTACCCAGTCCTGCTTCTGTTCCTTCCCTTTCACAGGTGTTAATCCAAAAGCCCTGCCTAATAAATACCCGACATGCAAATCTCCATCTCAGAGTCTGCTTTACAGGGTACCTGCCAACAACTTCCTTCAGAACCACAAGCAAAATGCCAGAAAATCTCTGTATTCAGCGAACCATCACAACCTACAGTTGAGTTAGTTCACAAATGTTATTATTCCACCATTTATTTACTCACAGTTCATCCCCCAAAGACATTTTCAAAAATTCATGCCGATCTTTAGGGTTTAAACTACAGCCAAGCTAAAACTGAAAATATGTTTTCGCCCAAGTTCTGAACATACAGATTCTGATCCTGATTTACACATGGACACAAAAGGTCAGCCACGTTTGGCCAAGACACTCCCACTCCCTAAACTCTCTGAAGGATTTAGTCTCTCACTTTGGCAGCCAAAGATATCAAAATGGACTCTCTTGCTAGATAAAAGTTTGGGGGACCCTAAAAAGCTGGAACCAGAATCAGACAAAATGAAGGCTTTACTACACCACCTGCAAATTTTAGCAGACAGATGCTGAAATGACATTTGTGCAGAGTTGGCCACAAGACATCATGTGGCCCACAGAAATGTCGGGAACTGGCATGCTGTCTGACCCTGGCAGTAGTCCTGCCCCCCGACCTCTGAGCACATACAGGCTCCCTTCTTGCTCTCTCACTATACTGCCTTCCCTGCTCTTCTTTTTCTCCAAAGCAGAGGCTTACGGAATCCAAAAGACCTGGATGCCATTCAATCCTCATGACATATTAGCTATGTGAACTTGAAGAAGGGATTAACCTGAGTTTCATTCTCCTTACCTGCAAAAACGGAGATAAAACAAAACAAAAAACTTCTCTGGTGCAGTTGACAGGAATGAAAACATTAAGCCCACTGCCAGAGTGACACAGAGCCAGGCAGAGCCATACAGAGCACGTCACAGCACCGTGCTTCATGCTAACAGGAGCCAGCAGTGGTTCTCACCTTTGCTGCACAGTGGAATTGACTGGGGAACTTCAAAAGTACTGAAGCCGGGACAACACCCCCAGAGAGTCTCATATAATTGGCTGGGGATGCTGAAGCATCAAAAATATTTAAAGTTGGGGTGCCTGGCTGGCTTAGTCAGTAGAGTGTGTGACTCTTGATCTTGGGGTTGGGAGTTCAAGCCCCACATTGGGTGGAGAGATTACTTAAAAATAAAATCTTTAAAAAAAATATTTAAAGCTCTCCAGATGATTCTAAGGTGCAGCCAAGGTTGAGAACTACTGCTTCCTGCAGATGCTTTTACATAAGCCACGTAACTACCCTGAGTTTAGTGCAATTATCCATCCTCCCCTCATTTTTACACACAAGGAAATTGAGGTTTAGAAAGGTTAGAAGATTACTCAAGTGTACTACAGTATTAAGGGGCAAAGCTGAGAGCTGAATTCACACAGTATGACTTCTAAGACCTTACCGCCATCAGCACACTGCTGTGCTACCACCCCACCTACTAAATGTGGAGAACCTTCCAGCATGGCTTTGAGCGTACAGAAGATACTCCACAATTGGTAGCTAATTTGTTCTTTGCTTTTTAGCTTTCCTCCTCTCCATTCTCTGCTCTTCCCAATCGCCACCTGAAATATTGCTTGCAGTTGATGAAGAGTGAGGGATGGATGCGAACGACTTAGAACCATAGTCCAGAAGGATCTAGGAAAAAACTATTTTTTCCTTCTCCTCCCCTTCCTAAAACTAGGCCATGAGCACACACTTACTTTCTGTTTAAAATGTTTTGAGATAATTATTACAGATACTATACTGGAAGTATCAGAGCTCAAGCCCTGCGTCGGGCTCTGTGCTGACAGCTTGGAGCCTGGAGCCTGCTTAGGATTCTGTGTCTCCTTCTCTCTCTGCCTCTCTCCCACTTGTGCTCTGTCTCTCTGTATCAAAAATAAATTTAAAAAAAAAAGTGTTCCTCCTACCAAAAAAAAAAAAATCGGAAACCCAAAAGAAAGTTTTTCCACCACCCCTTCTCAAGTCTAAGTCAATGTTTCATTTGCTTATGTTAATGTCTAGGCCTTGTCCATGAGGATATATGGTTTTTACAATTACAAAATCATAATTATATATTCAGATTTGTCTGTTCACATTACGCCATGTATACTTTTCCAAATTTGTTTTATAAGCCAATTAAGTCTCCTAATACAGCTCTGCAGATAATGAAGATAATTTCCTACATAAGTAGGCCTAAGATATTTTCATTAAAAGTGTCCCTCCTACTTGGGGCGCCTGGGTGGCTCCTAAGCATCCGCCTTCAGCTCAGGTCGTGATCTCGCAGTTTGTGAGTTCGAGCCCCACGTCGGGCTCTGTGCTGACAGCTCGGAGCCTGGAGCCTGCTTCGGATTCTGTGTCTCCTTCTCTCTCTGCCCCTCCCCCACTTGTGCTCTGTCTCTATCAAAAATAATTTTTTAAAAAAGTGTTCCTCCTACCAAAAAAAAAAAAAAATTAGCCTTAGTACTGTGAAAACTGATATAAAAGTTTGTAACCATGTAAAAGTCACAGGACATGACATTTGCCTTCCTTTATTTGCTATGCGTGGCTCAGTGCCCACATACCTTGCCCCCATTCCTGGAACCAAAGTAAGTGCTCAAAAAATACACAATGCATGAACAAATGATACTTTTCCTGGCTGAACAGTAAATGTGTGAAATCAGGCTTCTTAGGAGACTCCAAAGTGAAGCCTGAAAACTGAGCAGAGTGAACAAGAGCAAAGCGAGCAGGAAAACAGCCGGAAACCCATGGTAAAGGCCAGCTACATTAGCCAGGAGGAAACATGTGGTTTCCTGAATTGCACCCGTGCAAGGCCATCAACCTTTGAGGCATGACATGTAAACACTGTCAAGGATCTTCAGCTCTCTCTTCAGTCACTCTTTGGAGTTCTTTGTAAAAGCTGCTTACACTTTTGGGCTCTTTTCTCCCTGTGCACTAATCTTGGAAGGAGCACAGAGGTGGAGGCAGCTGCAACGGAAGAATAAGGCTTCAAAGAACTGGAGTAGGTATGCTTCAGAGAACCCCCTGGTCAATGTCCTTAGGGGAGGGTTCTTAAGCTAGGCCTCCTCTGGGCACCACCGTGGGATTTCAGGAAACTGGTAACATGTGCAATTAGTGTAAATTGTGAGTGTGTGTGTTTGTGTGTATGTGTGTCTGTCTGGCTTTCTGTCTGGAAAGGAGACTTCAGATGTCATCAGATTTTGCTCTTGGTTTTAGAGCATGCTCCTTCTTCTCCACGTCATCCACTCAAGTGAGACTCTTCTAAACCCATCACTCTTCATCAAGAGCTGGAGGTGGGGATGAATGGGAGAAGGTGGAAGCTAGGGAACTCACCCTGTGGAAGGCCTTCTATTAAATGAGTCAACAGATGAGAACAGATTCAAGAGTGCCTAACATGTATAAGGTCCCATAAATGTTGTTATTATTACTCTCTGCCAAACACTTTGGGCTTTTGCAACTTCACAACCACCCTAGAGGGCAGCATAAATCCCATATTCTATTTACAAGGAGATTTACTTAGGGTGATAGAGTAAACTAACCCAGTGCCACAGCTATCCAATTCCAAAACTATCCAATTCCAAAGCATGGACTTTTCATCTCCACCCCACAGCCCGAATTACCGGCCACACTTTCAGTCTCGGGGTGACCTCTCCAGCCACCCTTAAGGCTTTCACATTGAAAGCTCGAGAGTCTTGCTCTTTCCCTGAGTCCAGCATCAAAACAGGCACTGAGCCTAAGAATGAGCTTCTTTAAGCCAAGCCATAATCTCTACTTGCTTGCATAATATGGTCCCAGTAATCCTACTCAAATTCCACACTCAAAGCCAGTTGTTCACCCAGTTTATCAAGGGCTACATAAGAAAGAAATCACATGTATCACAATGAATTCCCTTGCCTCTACTGATACAGCCAAGTCAAAGGCCAGAAGGGAAATGTTTTCTGGTAGTCACAAACCAGAGTGAGAAAGCTCTAAACAAAGCCTACTGGTTCCTGGTTTCAAAACCCAGGCTAAAAACTGCAGTTAAATATCAGCTACTAAAACAGCCTTCCCCAAGCAGGTGAAAATCCTGACAACTGCATTGCACTGATCACTACCTAGGTGTCTGCACTTTACAGATGTTGTCCCTGTGCCTCAAAAGAGCCAAGCATGCTGGCAAGGTGTTACTTCTAGAGAAGTTAAGCAAGGCTCTCAGGGTCACAAAGGCAGTGAGTAGGAGAATCAGTACTCAAACTCAGGTCTGTATGAGAACAGCATCATTGGTTTTAACCATACTCCTCCTACCGTCTACACAACCACTGTGAGTCATGGTACCCAGGGCCAGCATCTCTTCTTGTTTTTTTCTGGATCTACTTCCCTGATATCTAGTCAACCTCTCAAGAGGAGAAGGCAATGAAGCAAGACAGATGGATGGACTCTATAAATAGAAGATCTGCGTTTCAGGTCCAGTTCTGCCATTTCCTGGCTCTGTAACCTTGGATACAGAGCACTTAGCCATCCAAGGTCTCAGTTTCCTCACCAGTGCAGTGAAGATCACTGTTCACATTGCACAGACCTGGAAAATAATGCGAGCTAAGGCTTAAGTATTATGCAAATGTAAGTTACCCTTACTCCTACTTAACCCACTAATTCAACAACTAGTAGTAGCCCTTTCTCAGCCTCCCCTCCACGCTCATCTCAGAGTTCGTCTTGGGCGCCACCATCTCCTCCTCACGCCCCTCGCCCCTCTCCTCCCTTTTGGCTGTTACTTAATCTCCCTCCACTTCAGCAGCTCTCTCGCCTCGTCGGAAAGACCGGATTTGGACGCTGGGACTTCTTTCTCTCCAACTCTGGGCACGAAGGGCTTATCTCTCCTCAGGACGTCAGGGCAGCCACCTCTGCGCGGCTGCTGCGGGTTCCACAATGCCTGCGCGGGGTGCGCACGCGGCCCCGCGGCCCGCCCCGAGGGGCGGGGTGTGACCACAGAGTTTACATAGGAGGTGCCGGCAGTAGGGAACACCCCTCCGCCCGCGGAGCTTCCTCTGCAGCGCAGCCTGTTGGTCGGGGCCGCGCGCGCGCGCGGAGCCGCCGGGGGTTCCCGCCCGCGGACACCTGGGCCCTGGCCGTGCCGCAGCCCCGCCTGCCCGCCGCGCCACCAGCCATGCGGCAGCCGCTCTACCGCTGCTACAACATCACCTCCGTGGAGAAGGGCTACTCGGCGACCATGGGCGGGGTGCTTTTCAGCGCGGGCCTCCTGGGCAACCTGCTGGCGCTGGGGCTGCTGGCTCGCTCGGGGCTGGGGTCTTGCCCGCGGCGCACGCCGCCCTCGGTCTTCTACGTGCTGGTGTGCGGCCTGACGGTCACAGACTTGCTGGGCAAATGCCTCGTGAGCCCCTTCGTGCTGGCCGCCTACGCGCAGAACCGGAGCCTGTGGGGACTGGCGCCCGCGTCGGACAGCTCGCTGTGCCAAACGTTCGCCTTTTTCATGTCTTTCTTTGGGCTCGCCTCCACGCTGCAGCTCCTGGCCATGGCCCTGGAGTGCTGGCTCTCCCTGGGGCACCCCTTCTTCTACCGACGGCACATCACCCTGCGCCGCGGCGCGCTGGTGGCGCCCGTCGTGGGCGCCTTCTGCCTGGCTTTCTGCGCGCTGCCCTTCGCGGGCATCGGGAAGTTCGTGCAGTACTGCCCCGGCACCTGGTGCTTCATCCAGATGGTGCACGAGGAGCGCTCGCCGTCGGTGCTGCGCTACTCAGTGCTCTACGCCAGCCTTATGGCCCTGCTGGTCCTCGCCATCGTGCTGTGCAACCTGAGCGCCATGCGCAACCTCTACGAGATGCACCGGCGGCTGCGGCGGCGCCCGCGCTCCGGCACCAGGGACCGCGCGGAGCCGGGCGCGGGCGAGAAGGAGGCGGCTGTGAAGCCCCTGGAGGAACTGGACCACCTGCTGTTGCTGGCCCTCATGACGGTGCTCTTCACTCTGTGCTCCCTGCCGTTAATAGTGAGTCGCTGCGCGCCGAGGCTGCGGTTGCGGGACCGAAGGGTGGAGCGCGTTGGACGCCGCGCAGGAGGAGTTGCGCCCTGGGCCCCGAGGGTTTGTTGGTGCGCTCCCCAGATCGGGTCCCCTCCACAGCCCCGAGGACACAGAACCGAATTTGTTGAGCCAGAAGAGGCGGAAACAAAGAAAGGAAGGCAAAGACGGAGTCTGAAAGTGTCTCCCTAGCTCCGCAGAACCTCTCCAGTTAGCAGTACCGTCTCCTCTCTCCTTCCCTCTGGGAGGATCTCGGGGCTATTTTAGCACCTCAGCATTTGAGGAGCAGAATTTGGTTCCTCTTTCCAGAGGGCTAGGTAATGTTTTATTTCGTAGACCCGCCCATAATTTTAGTGGCGTCAGAAATGGGCGAATGCACCTGGGAGTTTTTCCCCAGGTGTTGGCGTGGAAAGACTAAGGGAAGGTGTAATCCTGCCAGAACCTGCCAGAGTGATTTGCAGAGATGAGAGACTAAAGATAGATTTAGTTTTTAAAAATTCTCAAGTAATCTTTGAGGAGTGGCAGCCGCTGTTCCCGGTTGGGGGGGGGGCGGGGTGCGGGTGGCGATAGAGGCAGAGGGGCTGTTTGGACAGGCAGGTGTGTACTCGAGGTTCAGCCTGTCGTTTGGACAACCTGCCTTGACAGGTTTTGTTTTTATCTTGGCAGGCGAGGTGACGGGAAAGCCATTATCTCCGGTTTCAGTTTACTAATGGGGGTGGTGGTGGCAATAGAAGTACCTGGTAGCTGTGAAGGTGTTTCCGCCTGGGATCCCGGCTAAGACATTTTAGGAGCAACCGAGGTTGAGAGAACTTTTTCAGGGTTGCTCCTCTCCCTTTCCCCCATCCTCAGTGTCCTTGTTCAACATGATATACATTTAAGTAAGTTCATTGCCAACAATGCCTTTGAAGGCTGAGACGTCTGTGAGTAGGTAGCAATGTAGCAATTTTGGATGTTATTTTTAAGATTGGAGGAAGGTGGAATATAATGTAATTTTCCTTAAATGAAGGCCTTAACGTGTGGGAAAAGAGTTGTCTGTGGCATCATCATGCAGGGTTAAGCTCAGAATTCCCCAAAAGAAATAAATACATCTATATAGAAGGAGATCAGGTATAGGCATAGATATGTAACAGTGGTTCTGAAACATTGGCTGGCTCAAAGTCACCAACAGAGCTTTTAAAATCATAGATGGCAGGGCGCCTGGGTGGCTCAGTCAGTTGAGCCTTGGACTCTTGATTTTGGGTGTCGTGATCTCAGTTTGTGGGTTCAAGCTCCATGTCAGGCCCTGTGCTAACAGCGTGGAACCTGCTTGGGGTTCTGTCTCCCTCCCTCTCTCTCTCTCTTTCTCTCTGCCCCTCCCCCGCTTGCTCTCTCTCTCAAAAATAAACCTAAGGAAAAAAAAAAAAACAACCCACAGATGCCTGGGCCCTATCCCCCATCGTTTCTAATTCAGATGTTTTTGAAGAATTCTTATTTATTTTTTTACTTATTTATTTTTGAGAGAGGGAATGAGAGAGTGCAGTGGAGGGAGAGAGAGAGAATCCCAAGCAGGCTTCACACTGTCAGTGCAGAGCCCAGCGCAGGGCTGAATCCCACAAACCATGAGATCATGACCTGAGCTGAAACCAAGAGTCCCACTTTCAACCGACTGAGCCACCCAGGCGCCTCAAGAATTCTTATTCTTGACAAGTTCCCGGGTGAGGTGAAAGCAGCTGATCCAGGGATATCATCTGGAGAACCATACTCTAAAACAGGAGTTGGCAAATCACAGCCCACAGTCCAAATCCTTCCTGCCCAGTTTTTGCACAGCTGTGGAATTAAGAATAGTTTTTACAAATGAACTGATTTTACAAATCAATTTGATGATAGTATGCAGGAACTCTAAACCCCAATTAACTCAAATACTGTTCCAAGAAAAAAAAGACTTTCATTTTTCTCAATAGTAGACATCAGTTACCCCAAAAATGTACTTAATTATTATACATTTTTAATTTCATCAGTGAAAATTGTGGAAATGTGTTTACTTGTTATATAAGTACCTACCAAATTCTCACTATTTGCCTCTTGACCTGTAAAATATTTACTGTTGGACCCTTTACAGAGAAAGTTCACAGACTCCTGCTCTAAAGTAATAGCCTTACTTACCTGCGCTGTGAAAAAGCAGACAATAGCCAAATGCATGGATGTTATGTCCTCATTTTGAATGTTTTAGTAACAATAATGTCGAAAAGAACATAATACAGCATAATACACAAGAGCATTGCATTTGGACATGTCTCTCGGGGGAATTGAATAACTTATACGGGATTGTGAGGATGGAAGGAAATAATGGATTTGAAAATGATTTTAGGGATGCCTGGGTGGCTCAGTTGGTGAAGCGTCCAACTCTTGATTTTGGCTCAGGTCATGATCTCAAGGTCGTGAGATCAAACCCTGTGTTGGGGCTCTGGACTGGGTGTGGAGCTTGCCTAAGATTGATTCTCTCTCTCCCTGGGCTCCTGGGTGGCTTAGTTGGTTAAGCCCATGGCTCTTGATTCCAGTTCAGGTCAGGATTTTAAGGTTTGTGAAATCAAGCCCTGCATTGGGCTCTGCACTGACAGCACAGAGCCTGCTTGGGATTCTTTCTCTCTCCCTCTCCCTCTGCCCATCCTCCTCTCCCACCCCACTCATGTGCTTGCATTCTCTCATGCTCTCTCTCACTAAAAAGAAATAAGAAAAGAAAATAAAATTATTTTATTTAAAAACTTGTAAAGTTCCAAAGATATTCAATGCAGACAGGTGTTGAGTTTGGTAAGTTCTTTATAGATTTTTGATACTAACCCTTTATCCAATATGTCAGTTGCAGATATCTTCTCCCATTCCGATGGTTGCCTTTTAGTTTTGTTGATTGTTTCCTTTGCTGTGGAGAAGCTTTTTATCTTGATGAGGTCCCACTAGTTCATTTTTGCTTTTATTTCCCTTACCTTTGGAGACATGTCAAGTAAGAAGTTGCTCTAGCCGAGGTCAAAGAAGTTGCTGCCTGTGTTCTCCTCTAGAATTTTGTTGCTTCCTCACATTTAGGCCTTTCATCCATTTTGAATTTATTTTTGTGCATGGTGTAAGAAAGTGGTCTAATTTCATTCTTCTGCATGTTGCCATCCAGTTTTCCAGCACCATTTGTTGAAGAGACTGTCTTTTCCATTGGATATTCTTTCCTGCTCTGTTGAAGATGAGTTGACCATATAGTTGTGGGTCCATTTCTGGGTCTTCTATTCTGTTCCATTGTTCTATGTGTCTGTTTTTGTGTCAGTACCATACTGTCTTGATGACTACAGCTTTGTAATATATCTGGAATCGTGATGCCTCCAGTTTTGTTTTTCTTTTTCAGGACTGCTTTGGCTATTTGGGGTCTTTTGTGGTTGCATACAAATTTTAGGATTGTTTGTTTTAGCTCTGTGAAAAATGCTGGTAGCATTTTGATAGGGATTTCATTGTATGTGTATATTGCATTGGGTCATATAGACATTTTAATAATGTTTGTTCTTCCAATCCATGAGCATGGAATGCTTTTCCATTTTTTTGTGTCCTCTCCAATTTCTTTCGTAAGTGTTCTATAGTTTTCAGGGTATAGATCTTTTGCCTCTTTTGTTAGGTTTATTCCTGGGTGTTTTATTGTTTTGGTTGAGAATTTTTGCATCCATGTTCATTGGGGAGATTGGCCTGTAATTCTCCTTTTTAGTGGGGCCTTTGTCTGGTTTTAGAATCAAGGTAATGCTGGCCCAATAGAATAAGTTTGGAAGTTTTACTGCTATTTCTGTTTTTTGGAACAGTTTAAGAAGAATAGATGTTAACCCTTCTTTAAATGTCGGATAGAATTCCCCTGGGAAGCCATTTGGCCCCGGACTCTTGTTTGTAGGGAGATTTTTGAATACTGATTCAGTTTCTTTGCTGGTTATGGGTCTGTTCAAATTTTCTATTTCTTTCTGTTTCAGTTTTGGTAGTTTGTGAGTTTCTAGGAATTTGTCCATTTCTTCCAGATTGCCCAGTTTGTTGTCATAGAATTCTCTTACGCTTGTTTGTATATCTTGGTTTTGGTTGTGATCTCTCCTCTTTCATTCATGATTTTATCTATTTGGGTCCTTTCTCTTTTCTTTCTGATAAGTCTGGCTAGGGATTTATCAATTTTGTTAATTCTTTCAAAGAACCTTCTCTTAGTTTCACTGATCTGTTCTACTGGTTTTCGTTGTTGTTGTTTGTTTCTATATTGTTTCTGCTCTAATCTTTGTTATTTCCCTTCTTCTGCTGGCTTTAGGCTTTATTTGCTGCTCCTTTTCTATCTCCTTTAGGTGTAAGGTTAGGTTGTTTATTTGGGGCCTTTCTTGCTTCTTGAGATAGCCCTGAATTGCAATGTACTTTCCTCTTAGGATTGCCTTGCTGAATCCCAAAGGGTTTGGACTGTCGTGTTTTCATTTTCAGTTACTTCCATGTATTTTTAATTTCTTCCTTAATTTCCTGGTTGACTCATTCATTCTTTAGTAGGGTGTTCTTTAACCTCCAGGTATTTGAGGACTTTCCAAATTTTTTCTTGTGGTTGACTTCAAGTTTCATAGCGTTGTGATCTGAAAATATACATGGCATGATCTCAATCTCTTTTACTTATTGAAGGCTTATTTGTGACCCAGTATGTGATCTATCTGGAGAATGTTCCATGTGCACTCAAGAAAAATGTGTATTCTGCTTTAGAATGAAATGTTCTGAGTATATCTGTTAAGTCCATTCGTGTCATTCAAAGCCATTGTTTCCTTGTTGATTTTCTGCTTAGATGATGTGTCTATTGTTATAAGTGGGGTGTTAAGGTCCCCTACTATTATTGTATGATTATCAATGATTTTCTTTGTGTTTGTTATTAATTGGTTTATGTATTTGAGTACTCTCAAGTTGGGGGCATACGTATTTACAATTGTTTGATTTTGATGGATAGATCCCTTAATTATTATATAATGTCCTTCTTCATCTCTTGTTATTGTCTTTGGTTTAAAACCTAATTTGTCTGATATAAGTATGGCTACTCTGGCTTTCTTTTGACATCCGTTAGTGTGATAGATGGTTCTCCATCCCCTCACTTTTTTTTTTTTTAAACAATTTTTTTTCTTTTTTCAACGTTTTTTTATTTATTTTTGGGACAGAGACAGAGCATGAACGGGGGAGGGGCAGAGAGAGAGGGAGACACAGAATCGGAACCAGACTCCAGGCTCTGAGCCATCAGCCCAGAGCCCGACGCGGGGCTCGAACCCACGGACCGCGAGATCGTGACCTGGCTGAAGTCGGACGCTTAACCGACTGCGCCACCCAGGCGCCCCATCATCCCCTCACTTTCAATCTGCAGGCGTCTTTAGGTCTAAAATGAATCTCTTGTAGGTAGCATATAGATGGATCTTGTGGGGTTTTTTTTGTTGTTTTTTTGGTGTTTTTTTTTTTTACCCATTCTGATACTCTGTGTCTTTTGTTTGGAGCATTTAGTCCAGTTACATTCAGAATGATTGTTGAAAGATGTTGAGTTTAGTGTCATTGTGTTGTTACCAGTGATGCTCTCTGGTCCTTTATAGTCTTTGTTCATTTTGGTCCTTTTTTCCCCAAAGAGTCCCCCGTAAAATTTCTTGGAGGGCTGGTTTAGTGGTCATAAACTCCTTTAGTTTTTGTTTGCCTGAGAGATTCTTTATCTCTCCTATTTTGAATGACAGCCTTGCTGGATAGAGTATTTTTGGCTGCATATTTTTCTGATTCAACACATTGACTGTATCTTGCCACTCCTTTCTGGCCTGTCAAGTTTTTTCGGACAGATCTGCTGCAAACCTTATCTTTCTTCCCTTGTAAGTTATGGACTTTTTTCCCCCTTGCTGCTTTCAGGATTCTTTCCTTGTCTGTGTATTTTGTGAATTTGGCTATGGTATATCTTGTCAATGGCCAGCTTTTATTGAATGTAATGGGAGCCTCTATGTTTCTTGGATTTTGATGTCTGTGTCATTTCCCAGATTAGGGAAAATTTCAGCTATAATTTGCTCACATAAACCTCCTGCCCTTTTTTCTCTCTCTTTGTCTTCTGGGACTCCTATGATACAAATATTATTACATTTTAATAAAGCATTGAGTTTCCTAAGTCTGCCTTTGGGATCCCTGATCTTTGATTTCCTCTTCTTTTCAGCTTCATTTTTTTCTATAATTTTATCTTCTGTATCATTAATTCACTCCTCTGCCTTGTCCATCCTCATTTTTATGACCTCCACTTGGGTTTACATCTCAGTTATAGCATTTTTAATTTCAGCCTGACTAGATTTTAGTTCTTTTATCTTTGAAGAAAGGGACTTTCTGGTGTCTTCTCTGGTTTTTTCAAGCCTAGTTAGCATCCTTATAATCATTTTAAATTCTAGTTCAGACATCTTACTTATATCTGCATTGATTAAATCCCTGGCTGTCATTTCTTCCTGTTTTTTCTTTTGAGGTGAATTCCTCTGTCTTGTGATTTTGGAGGAAAGAAAAACAATAATAGAGTGAAATAAAAATTTTAAAATTTAAAAACAAATAAAGAAAGCTAGATCCTAGATGTGTTTTGGTGTGCTTGTTAAGAGAAGCTTGATAGAAAAAAAAGAGAAAAGAGAAAAAAAATGTAAAAATAATAAATAATAAAATAAAATAAAAATTTTGCTCTTCCTGCATCCAAGAAACAAATAAAAGAAAATCAACAAAAACAGAAGCAACAACAACAAAAAGAACAAACAAACAAAACCCAGATGAAGCTAAATCCAGTTTCCCCTAAGGCTGAAACTTTGTAGCAGTCTATGATCAGTAGAGTAAGTGGGTGGAAGGGATTTGTGCAATTCTTCTGGGGGAGGGTCTTGCCACGCTGCAGCCAGGGCAGACTTGTCCCAGGAAACAGGCCACCAGCAGCGGCAGCAGCTCAATGCCAGGGTTTGCTGCCCTCAGTCCTTATCTTTGTTCCTTTATAGTTGAACCTGGCAGCTTGATATGGTGCCTGCCGGGTCTTTTGCCTTCAGAGAGGCTGTATCACCTCTACCAAATGCACTCCAAGCAAGGAAACCATTTCCTTTTATTTATGTATTTATGTATTTATTTAATTTATTTTTTTAATATATGAAGTTTATTGTCAGATTGGTTTCCATACAACACCCAGTGCTCATCCCAAAAGGTGCCCTCCTCAATACCCATCACCCACCCTCTGCTCCCTCCCACCCCCCATCAACCCTCAGTTTGTTCTCAGTTTTTAAGAGTCTCTTATGCTTTGGCTCTCTCCCTCTCTAACCTCTTTTTTTTTTTTCCTTCCCCTCCCCCATGGGTTTCTGTTAAGTTTCTCAGGATCCACATAAGAGTGAAACCATATGGTATCTGTCTTTCTCTGTATGGCTTATTTCACTTAGCATCACACTCTCCACTTCCATCCACGTTGCTACAAAGGGCCATATTTCATTCTTTCTCATTGCCACGTAGTACTCCATTGTGTATATAAACCACAATTTCTTTATCCATTCATCAGTTGATGGACATTTAGGCTCTTTCCATAATTTGGCTATTGTTGAAAGTGCTGCTATAAACATTGGGGTACAAGTGCCCCTATGCATCAGTAGTCCTGTATCCCTTGGGTAAATTCCTAGCAGTGCTATTGCTGGGTCACAGGGTAGGTCTATTTTTAATTTTTTGAGGAATCTCCACACTTTTCCAGAGCTGCTGCACCAGTTTGCATTCCCGCCAACAGTGCAAGAGGGTTCGCAAGGGAACCATTTCTTACTGAGCAACCCAGAGGGTCCTCAGACCCCACTGCCCATGGCTCTACCCCCATTCCTTGCCAGAGCACCACCAGTGGCTGACCTCTAAACCTCAGACTTTGTGCTCTGCTGTTTATAAGAAACTGGTGGTTTTGAAACCGTCTCCTCCCCCGCCCCCAATGCCATCAGTAGTTCTGGGGGACAGTTTTCTTGTGCAGTCCCCTGTCCATATTTTTACTGTTTCTCTCTGCTGCTTTCAGGGGGAGTGCTTTCTTGCACAAACCCGATATGCTGTTCTGTCTCCCCCTCTTTCTCCTCTCTCTGAATACTTCTGCCTCCCCTCTGCGGCACCATGGCTCTTCTCTCCCCTGATTCACCTCTCCACACCATGTACCCTGCTGTGTTCTCTCCCTCAAATATGCAGATTGTTCTGTTAATCCTCAGATCTGTTTCCGAGGTGTTCAGAAGGGTTTGATGTTGAGCTAGTTGTGTTTGCGGGAGGAGACAAGCCCACGGTCCCCTTACTACTCTGCCATCTTAACTCCTCCCCCTGAGCATTATTTTCTAATGCAGTGGTTTTCTAACATTTTTTTAGTCTAAAGACCCCTTTTCACTCTTAAACATTATTAAGGATACAAAGAACTTTAATTTTTGTAGATTATATCTATTAGTATTTATCATATTAGAAATTTTAAATAAGAAAAATTTTAAATATTATTGCAAAACAAGTTAACAAAATATACTTACTTCTTGTGTTTCTGCATTGGTGTAAGGAAAACTTGGGGCTTTCACGAAGATATAATGAATGATAATAAAATTCTAGAGATTATAGAAGATAAAATGAAAGAAAAAGCATGTTAGGAGCACAGAAGTACTGAGAACATTCTCTGAAAATGTACGTATGTGTATATCCAAAATCAACTACCTAAGAAAGGTCTAGCAAACACAAGAATACACAGTATATATTCCATTAGCCATTGGAGTGATGATGTCATTACACATCAGGTATCCTTGGTAAAATTTACTGTACACCTAGGAGTGAAAAAGGCAAATAAATCTTTTTTATGATATTGTACCTTTTTAATGATATGATACCCTGAAGACACACTGAACAGGTATTGGAAACCCCCACACTTTGAAAATCACTCTCCTAAGGAATGGGCCTGGCGACTGGGAAAAATAAAGGCTATATGTGAAGGGAGAAAAAAAAAACCTTGCTCATAGCATGAATAATATATTTCATTAAGCCAGTGAAAAATTTATTGAGGTTTGATTTTTTTTAAATTAATTTTGCTATAATGCTGCATTAGAGCAAGATACTTAGCCAAACTGAATTTTCAGATTTCCATTTTGAAAACTTTTTTTTGGAAGAAAATATAGAGACTATGGGATGAGCTTTAGAAGAAGTTTGTAGCACATTCTCTAATGCATGTAACATATTTTCATCAAAATTCATTTTACCTTAGAGACCCACAATGTATTGGAGGTTGGTAGGTGAGCAGGGATGGATGGAAGAGGGATCTAAGGATAGATTAGCCATAATAGCTGAGAAGTTTATAGGCCAGATAAAGATAAGGACGAGCTTGTATAATTGCATATATCAGAATCCATGGAGTCGGAGAAGTGATAGAGGACATCCTGCCTATATTGAGAGAACTCGTGTGTATTTCATTTTGGTGGGCAAACAGAATGGGTAGGATGCTCCTTTCAAAGGAGGCTGTTAGAGGTGGGCAAAACATGGGTCCAGGGAAAAGAGTTGAAAGTGGATTTAAAGGGGCTAGTGCAGAGGATGAGGCCTGGGTGTTGTGATGGATAAACTGGATAGAAGGGGCATTAGAACCCAGAGAGCTCTCCTCAGCAGGGATGTCCAGCTATTTACGTCTCCAGCAAGTTGGCAACATAGCATTTTTTTCCTGGACTCTTAAGTCCAGTAGAGGGAGCTCTTCTCATACCAATTCACTGTGTAAATTGAACTACTTTAAACATGAGGGGTTTATATTCTGAGGTTATTCATTATTCTGGCCATCTTTTATAGGAGCAGTTTATAAAGTATGTTCTAGAGAATATTACTGAGCAACAGAGAGGTTTTGAAAGTCTAAATTGTGTTTAAATTGATATCTCTTCAGAATTAATATAATATGTCGTAAATGAATACATTTGTCACATTTTTAGTAAACTCAAAAAATAAAAATAAAATAAAAAGCCAGGTATACATTTCTAATATAAATCAAGTGACTTGAAAATATGATTAACCTAATAATATGCGATAGAACAGACATGGACAAATACTGCATAGAAGTAAAATGGTTTGTTTTAGTTATGTAAATCTCATTTAGTTACTCAGCTCCCAGCTAATAAAGTATTATGACATAGTTAAAATTATATTTTGCTGTACTCTACTTTGAGGAGAAAGGAACAAATGTAAAAACAGACTTACATAAAGTATTTGCTTTTCAAATCAACTTACTGTTGACCATTTATCAAATTCAGCATGTATCTGGTACAAACAACATTCAGTGCTGTAATTCACTGTGGGGATATAAAATGAGAAAAATATCACATCTGCCCACATAAGCTATAATACAGGACGAGGGATGGAGTGATTGGGGCCGTAAGGGAGTTTAGAGGAGAAAAGTTATTGCTACTAATGATAAGATAATAATACTGGCAAATTTTTGAGTTCTTACTGTGTGCTAAGACCTGTTGTAAAGGTTTTACTCATATCATCTTATTCAAACTTCAAAACAGTCATGGAAGGTAGGTACACTTATCCCCATTGTATAGGTGAGAAAATGGAATAACTTGCCTAATTTCACACAGCCAGGTGAGGGTTCCATGCAACCTCATGGTCAGACTCTAAAGCTAATGGACTTAGCCACTCCCTGAAAGAGACTTCCCGAAGGGCTTAATGTTTGAGATGGACCTTGAAAGGAGCTAGGATTTGGGCATGTAAAATCCAAAAGGTTTTAAAGTAAAATGCTCAGTTTTCACATTTTTGAAATGGAGATAATGATTGTAATGGATTTTTGTGAGGATGAAACGAAGTTTTAAAAGTGAAATGCCTAGAACAGTGCTCTACATGGGCACTAACCATTATTATTACTATTAGTATTATTAGTGATGATGGGAGAGGGCATTCAGATATAAGTGTAACTTCTTTTTTATTTTTAAAAAATGTTGATTTATTTGAGAGAGAGGAAGAGTACACACATGTGGACAGCGGAGGGGCAGAGAGAGATAAAGAGAGAGAGAATCCCAAGCAGGCTCCATGCTGTTAGAGTAGGGCCTGACTCAGCGTTCAAACCCACAAACCATGAGGTCATGGCCTGAGCCAAAAATCAAAAGTCGATGCTCAGTCAGCTGAGCCACCCAGGCATCCCTAAGTGTATCTTCTTAAGTGCAGTAGATGGGAATGTCTGAGCCCACTGAAATGCTCTATAGAAAATAGAGTAAAAAGTAAGGAAGCAATTACAGGAAGACACATCTCATATTCCTTGATTGCACTGAATGGGTCTGGGCTGGACAATTATTCATAACCCCTCCCAGTAATGTTGAGTTTACATGCTTTCTGTCCCATTCGAGTCCATTTTGTCCCATTATGGATTTAGACTCTCAGTAGGCATAGGAAATATAACGGCTGGCCTCCAGCAGAGTGGGAGACAATGGTAGTGCTGGCTGAAGTGTTGGCCATGGTGGCTCAACAGGAGGAAAAGCCATGGGATGGGACAATTTGCAGGGCTCCAAGGAGGTCAGAACCTCGGGGAAGATCAAGACAATATGAGTGGTCAGGCACAAGTAAGTAGCCTTATATTTCTCTGTGTGTGTGTGTGTGTGTGTGTGTGTGTGTGTGTGTGTGTGTGTGTATCCTAGTCTGAAAAGAGGATGTCAACCACAGAAAGGTAAGCATCTATCCTAAGAATAAGTAATTCACATGAGTTGAACAGGTCCTTGTGTAAGTCTCCTCCTATCTTCCCACTGGAGTATTTCCTGTCTCCTCGTTGATGAAAAGTTTCTCTTTCATTGTTGTCTCCAAACATGCAACATTTCACAAATGAGGCTTGATTCTGGGCTAATAAAAGGACAGAAAGCAGGCAGAAGAAAAAAAAGGAAAACCAGAGAAAAGAGAATCTCTGTGTTTATGGAAACGTGGTGACCCTCTTTGTAAAAGATTTGGTGGCCTGGATTTGTCCCATGTCAGCTCTTCCTGTGTACAGCCTGGCAGGGACCTGGAAACCCCAGCCCTGCAGCATCACAGCAAGTAGAGCAGCCTTCAGGGACTTAGACCCCTCTCCCAGAAGCACTCGCTTCCACTGAGCCTTCAGGTCGACCTTGCACCTTCCAAACTCCTTACTTATTCCTGTCAGTGGCAGTGGTCTTTGCTGCTTATAATTGTACCAAAAATGAATATTCCAAGCCAAGTTGCCATGTTCCTAAAAAATTAATGTTTCTAAAGTGAGGTAAGTGAATTTATTTCTACCATCAGCCTTTCAGTGTCATAACGGGATGTTTTTCTTTAAAACAGTATCGTGCTTACTATGGAGCATTTAAAGCGGTCAATGAGGAAAATGGCACCTTTGAAGAAATGGAAGACCTCCGAGCCTTGCGTTTTCTATCTGTAATCTCCATTGTGGACCCTTGGATTTTCATAATTTTCAGAACACCGGTATTTCGGATGTCTTTTCACAAGATTTTCATAAGGCCTCTTATGTACAGAAATTGGTATAGCAATTCCTGCCGAACTAACATGGAGTCCAGTCTGTGACAGTGTTTTACCATCCAGTCTCTGGTAAGCTGAGGAATATGTCACATCTTCTGTCAAAGAACCATGATTTAAAAAAAAAAAAAATTTACAATTTAAAAGCTATCTCCCATAACAAAACATCTAAATGTGTTTTCAGAAGTATTTGATAACATCTTTAACAATCTGTGGTCACTCTAGTCATGAACCAGTTCAGTCGATTTTTTCATCTTGAGTTATGAACAGCAACTACAATTTCATGTAGTGTAACCAACGTTAACAGTCTTCAAGCGAGGATATTAATTGTTCCAACATTTGGGCGTGGCGTCCCTAATGTTTCAGAGAGAATAATGACACTTCTAGGTGTTTATTTGGATTCCGGTAGAAGCACCATTATTTACAATTATGTGATGTGTGTTCTTAAAATTTCTTATCCTATTCATTTCTGGTGAAACCTGATTTGTTTATTTTGTATCCTAATTGCCTGAATTATAGATGCTCCGCAGAGAAGTGAGGTGGGAAGTACAGCCAGGTCAGGGTTTGGACAGGCCTTTGCCAGCCACCCTCTGGAATGGTGCTCACTGCTTCATGTGGAGAGGTGGTCCATAAATAAGTAGACATGAGGCAAGATGTGACTGTGGTCCCCAGCCTAGAGAAGAAAAACTAGTTTTTATCTTTTGAAGTCTAGTATTCAGGTAGGGATGTCAGTAGGAATCGAAATTTGGGAGTGGGTTACAAAATGTTTCAATTTTTGGAAACTTCATTTTATATGTTTATCATATTGATGGATTCTTTGCGGGAGGGATTTATGTTTCGTTGAAAAATGGTGACATATGACTTCCCAGAGAGTCGTGTTCACTGCGTTTGGCTGTGTGAAGCAGCAGAGCATTTGGCACAGAGAAAAGCCCACCCAGGACTCCCCTAACCTCAATTGAGGATCATGTCAACAACCTTAACATCCACCTATTAACAGCCATATTTTGCTCTTTGTGGGAACTGTAAGATCATATTGAGGTCCCTGAGAGCTATGCTTTCAAAACTGGAGCAGGATGTGGCTCAGATGGAGCACAAGTGAGCACTTTAATCATATGTTTAAATGTTTACAAAGGTTAGCAACACTATGGCCAAAAGGGAAATGTGGGGGAAATATGGTTGCAGCTAATAAGCCAAACAAAAACCTCTAAATCCAGCTTGTAGGTAAGAACTTGCACTTTTGGTAAAAGAACACTGGGGGGCTGTCAGAGAGGTTTCATCACCTCTAGGGTCCTTTTGTACCCCAACACACTCAGAGACTCTGAGCTGGAAATCTGGCTACATTTGAATAGTCCCAAGATCCCCACTCAGCCATCCCTTCCAAAGACAAGAGTGTTTGTCTTATTTCCAGTTTAGCAGCAACCCCATTTTTCATCTCTGGTTTATCTCAGAGATGTGTTAACCTGGATATATATGTGTGTTTGTTTGTTTTTGATATAGCAGAACTGTGAAATGACCAAATTAGGAATATACAAGTTGTAATTTGAGAGGATGACTTCATGAAAAATGCATTTGTTCTCAAGTTTAACTTTCATTTGTATATTTAATGGGTAAATACGTATGTGTTTTATTTTCAGAGGAGATGCCTCTTTTTTTAATTTTTTTTATGTTTATTTATTTCTGAGACAGAGAGAGACAGAGTATGAGCAGGGGGAGGGGCAGAGAGAGAGGGAGACACAGAATCAGAAGCAGGCTCCAGACTCTGAGCTGTCAGCACAGAGCCCAACGCGGGGCTCGAACTCACAGACGGCGAAATCATGACCTGAGCTGAAGTCAGTCACTCAACCGACTGAGCCACCCAGGCACCCCAGGAGATGCCTCTTTTATTGTGCTCTCCTTTTGGAAGGTGTGCTATAATAACTGTCAAGATAATTTGATAAGGTCTCACATGAATCAATAAACATAATTTTATAATATTTTGCAGAGGAAGTTTCTTTAAATGAAAGGAAGAGGTTTAGTTTTTTTTTTTTTTTTGAATAAACAGTTGCCAGTTGTATTTCTTTCTCCAGTGGTTTAATAGTGTGAATTTTTATATGCTCTTCTATTAGCATTTATATTAGTCTACACAAGTTTGCATAGCTTTATCCAAGGACTTAGTGATCCTTTCTGTTTAATACAAAGTGTAGATATACCATCATGATGAAATCCAAATTAAGTTAGATGTCCATTCTTCAATGATCTTTTATTTCTTTTCGTTTATTCAGTAGATCATTAAATAAGTCTTAATTGGCACATACATTGTGCCAGGCAATTGGTTAGGTGCTGAGGAAAAGAATACCTAAGACTCAGCCCTGGCCCATGAGTTTTTCATTGTTTAATAGGGGAGACAGTCATGTAAACAGTTACAATAGCGTTTAGAAGTCCCAGGAGTAAATGTGCACACACAGTCCAGTTAGAAGATGAGGTCTGAACTTGGGGTTGGGTGTGAGATCATCAGGAGAACTTCTCCAGGACAAGATGCTTAAATCAAGTGTTGAAAATGAGTAGGAAGTTTGGCTCTGACTGAATGCCGGACGAAGACCCCAAGAGATAGTTCACAGAAGAGGAACTGCATGTGGTTCATAAATGTAGAAAAATTTCCAACCTCATCCAAGAAATGCAAAATTAAAATGAAATTGTCAAGGACTAAACCAAAAAAAAAAAATTGAGTCTCAATAACAGAGAAGCTTTTATTAAATAAGAGGAACGTGGCTGGTGAGTTTGTAAATTGACTACCTTTTCTGGATAGCAACCTGACAGCACATATCAAGAACCTAAAAGTGTTCTTTTCTACCATTCTAGTAATTCTACTCTAGAATTGCCTAGAATAAACAGAAGGGCTGTCTTGGCGATGTGCTAAACTCTTCTTTGTAACATTATTTACAATTGGAAAAAAATGAAAAGGAAACCATCTAAAGACCAAAACAAGGGTTAAACAAACTCTTCAGATATACTAGAGAGTTCACCTTTGAACGACACAGGTTTGAACTACGCGGGTTCACTTATTTGTGGGGTTTTTTTCTCAACAAATATATTGGAAAAAATTTTTGGATGTTTGCAATAACTTGAAAAAAACCTCACAGTTAAACTGTGTAGACTATAAATACAAAATAAATTTAAGAAAAAGTTATTATTGTAAGAATACAGTATGTTACACATATAACATACAAAGTATGTGTTAATTGACTGTTTATGTTATCTGTAAGGCTTCCAGTCAACAGTAGGCTATTGGTAGTTAAGTTCTGGGGGAGTCAAAAATTACACACAAGTTTTTGACTATAGCTCCAGCTCCTTGTGTTCAAGGATCAATTGTATACACACACACAAACATGAGAATTACACAGTCATAAAAAAAGATGTTTTCAAGTAATTCATAGAAGTTCAGAAGGAATTTTACTATGTAATATTAGATGAAAAAAGCATGATACAGATTTTTAGGTATGACCCATAAATATACATGCATAGAAAATAGTTTGAAAAAATAAAGAATGAGAAGTGTGAACCACAGTTAACCTTTTAATATGGACTTTTCCCCATAATTCTTTGCATTTTCCAAGTTTTAAAATAAGGCCATGTTTCTTTTACATAAAATTATTTTTTTACAAAAATAACTAGAAATTGACCAAGCAAACATGGAGAATAGGCATGAAGGAAAAGCTTCCTATTTTTTTTAAATATTTATTTTTGAGAGAGACACTCTCCTGAGTGCAAGTGGGGGGAGGGGCAGATGGAGGGGGAGACAGGGAATCCCAAGTGGGCTCTGTGCTAACATCACAGTTTCACAGTTTTGTGAACTCGTGAAACACCAGATCATGACTTGAGCTGAAATCAAGTCAGACATTTAACCAACTGAGCCACCCAGGTGCCTTGGAAGAGCTTTCTAGTCTAAAGGAATAGTATGTGCAAAGCCACACAGTAAAGGAGTGTGGCATGTCCAGGCTTAGTTTGTAGCTCCATTTGGCAGAAGCTTGGGAATTGTGAGCAAAGGTGGCAAAAAAGCTGAAAAGAGAGGCAGGTTTTAAATCATATAGAGTGTTGGGTGCAGTGGTAGAGGGCTGGAGACCTTGAAGCCAGTGTGCAAACAGAGTAGAATATGAGGAAGATCATGCTGGTGCCATGCACTGTGGATGGGACAGATGGGGCACCAGATGGTGTGAGAGAGGGAGGCTGGGGCCCCAGGCGGTTGTACAGTCTGTGCACTCCACCAGAGCGCTGGCTAAGTGGATGGGTCTGAAATACAGCCCTGGGCCTGCTCACCTGGCTGTGGGCTGCATCAGCTCAGAGGAACGGGCTTTTTATGATCTTTCTACTTGGAGGGGGACAAAGACGGTGTATGTGCAGGCCCGGGAGTGTCCTGTTGCCAAGGAGGGAGCACTGAACTCAAGATGAATCACACAGCTCTTTCATAGGTAGAGCTGACAGGAAGGATTACAACTTATGATTCAGTCATGCCTTTTGTTTTGCTTTCAGTGGTGTATCGGGCCATTTTCTGCTTCTTAGTTTCAGGATACTCAAGGGCAAGTTAGGAAAGGGGACAATTCTGAAAAAATTCCCCCCACCCCTTCTTATTACATCCCCAGTTTATCTGGACAAAGGATTGCAGCTACTGATTCCAACAAAGTTTCTGAGCTACCTGTGGATTTTAATTACATGCTACCCAGCCAAGTTAATAAAAGGCCACCTATTAGGACTGTTAATTTAGTTCCAATAATCAGTCAGAGGCTGACTGGGCCAGGTGTTCTTGAAACTTTAGGGGACAGAGGAGGAATCCCACAAATAATAAGCACTTGAATGACTTCAGACACTCCCTAGCCACACAGCCAGCTTGCTCATTTAACTGAAGGTCTCCGTGCTCCAGGCCAGTGCTTGTCAAAGCATGGCCCTGGAGCGGAGCATCAGTACCACCCCGTACTTGTCCAGCCCCACCTCACACTTACTGAATCAGAGTCTCTTGGGGTGGGCCCCAACCAACTATGCTTTAACATGCTCTTTGGGTGATTCTCATGGGTGGTCAAGTTTGAGAACCACTGCTCCAGGCAATAAGGTAAGGGGCGGGGGGGTGGGGGGGAAGACAAAATATGCAGAAGACTCCATGATGTTTCTCCTACCTCTGATTCTCAGATCTTTTCAGTTGTGGGTCATCCCTCACACTTGACTCCATTTTATCTGTAATGTTCTTAAGGCTGTTAGAACATTTACATGCAGGCAGCCATCACATACCCTTTCCAATGCTCACTACTGATGGCATTGATGAGCCTTTGGCCCCAAAGAGATAGAGGTACTCCCTTAGATATGCTGCTTCTTAACCTCCTGCAGATGCACCTTGGGGCTAAGGCTGTGAGTTGTTCTGTTGTGAAAGAAAACCAACTAAAGGGCATTCATTCACAGAAATGTTATCAGAGATTATATGTAAAGGTGGGCTTTCATTTGGGATTTAAAGATATTTTTTAGCTCTCCATAGAATAGAAATCTCCAGTAAAATATGTATAACTATTTTTAAAGTTTTGTAATTTATACTTTTTGAATATTTTAAAAAATACATCATACTCTATCTTCTCTCCTAGGTTTTAAAAGATGTGAGGACTAGATATTTTCCTATTTTTCTCTTTTTTCCCCTAATAACTAACATGTACTATAGAAGGGCTATAAATATGTGTTGAATAAAAGGTGCTCTCTCCCATGATTTCCCAAAAACATAAGTAATATTCAATAAGAGGCTGCTATAACTTGATCAAAGAGTCCTCTATATCTGAGAGGAATGTTCTCATTCCAGCATACAAGAATTTTTCTCTTAGGCCATGCAAAGATGAAAATAATAAATGCAGGAAAAAATATTTTTGCTCCATATTTTCCTACTGTCTCAGATTGTGGAAATTAATGTGTTTCAGTTTTATCCAGGGAATAGCAAGCTGTAATTAATAAAATTAACAAAGTATGGGGCACCTGGGTGGCTCAGTTGGTTGGGCGTGTGACTTCAGCTCAGGTCATGATCTCACAGTTCATGAGTTCAAGCCCCACGTTGGGCTCTGTGCTGACAGCTCAGAGCCTGAACCTACTTCGGATCCTGTGTCTCCTTCTCTCTCCGTGCCCCTCCACAGCTTGTGCTCTGTCTCTCTCTCTCTCTCTCTCTCTCTCTCTCTCTCTCTCTCTCAAAAATCAATAAACGTAACAAAAATTTCTTTAATTTAAATTAAATTAAATTAACAATGTAAAAAGTTTATTAGGCAATGTTAAAATTGTAAAAACAATTTTGCCTCACTGGAGTAGAGTGTTTCCTGCCCATCTCTTAATTCCTCTCATGAGTGAGGCTGGATTTGCCAATGTGGCTATTTCCAGTACTGCCTGTGGGTGGAGCAAAGCTGAGCTCACAGATAAAGTGTGGTAAAGTAATTAGGGTTTGCTGTCCCTGCCTTTGCACAACTCTCTAATTTGTTGAAACAAATCACAGGTCTCACCCAATATCAGCTACGTGAAGATTGAATCTTTCAGGCAACTTTTAAATCTGTATGTACTTGGAGTCAGTCCAGTCTTAAAAATTTTTGCAATGAACGGATTCAGAATCCATCATGCTCTGGTTACAGAGCATGGTCAAATATAGGGAGAGTAGGAAATAAACTTGATTTTTTTTTCTTTTTGCTACTGAATTGCTAAAACCAATGAGAATAAAGCATAGTCAAGTCCAATCTGATAAGAATGTATATTTTTAAGTCACCTTAGAGGGCCTTCTACTGATTCTTAATTCATAAGAAGTTCTTAGAATCCAATTGAAAACATAGGACAAATTAGAAGTTAAAAATGATACAACGTAGTGCAAATGTTACTAAGTGCTGCGGTTTATGGCATAGATTTGAACTCATCAAGTCCCAAATCAAAGACAATTGATGTTTAAGATTAGTCTAGTGGCACATTGTATTGACACTAGGTAAACAATGACATTGGTAGCTTGCCAACATCAATTTCTTATCAGTACAAAATAGGATAGGGGCACCTGGGTGGCTTGGTCGGTTAAGCGTCCAACTTCGGCTCAGGTCATGATCTCATGGTCCGTGAGTTCGAGCCCCGCATCAGGCTCTGTGCTGATAGCTCAGAGCCTGGAGCCTGTTTCAGATTCTGTGCCTCCCTCTCTCTCTGCCCCTCGCCTGTTCATGCTCTGTCTCTCTCTGTCTCAAAAATAAATAAATGTTAAAAAAAAATTTTTAAAAAAAACAAAATAGGATATGAAAACAGTAAGTGCCATGCAACATTACATAATTCATGGTGAATTGGGAAGGACTTCTTTAATTTCTTCCAATTGAAAGCCCACCCAATTTATCCAATGGATATGAAAATTTGATTAGAAGGGGCACATGCACCCCAATGTTTATAGCAGCACTATCGACAATAGCCAAAGTATGGAAAGAACCCAAATGTCCACTGTCTGGTGAATGGATAAAGAAAATGTGGAATATATACAATGGAATATTATTCAGCAATGAAAAAGAATGAAATCTTGCCATTTGCAACAACATGGGTGGAACTGGAGGGTATTATGCTAAGTGAAAAAGACATCATCAGATAAAGATTATCATAAGTCCGAGAAAGATATCGTAAGATTTCACTCATGTGGAATTTAAGAAACAAAACAGATGAACATAGGGGAAGGGAAGCAAAAATAAGATACAAACAGAGAGGGAAACAAACCATAAAAGATTCTTAAATGCAGAGAACAAACAGGGTTGCTGGAGGTGTTGGGGGGGGGATGGGCTAAATGGGTGATGGGCATTAAGGAGAGCACTTACTGGGATGAGTACTGGGTGTTCTATGTAAGTGATGAATCACTAAATTCTATTCCTGAAATAATTATTATACTATATGTTAACTAACTTGGATTTAAATTTTTAAAAAACTGGAAAAAAAATAAAAATAATGCCCATCCAGGGAATTCTAAATTAAAAAGACAAAGTGCAATCAATGATTTACTAATCCAAAATAAAATGACCCCAAAAAACTAAAATGGGACCAAAAATATATCTTTAAAATGTGAATGAAAGTAATATCAGGCAAAATAGAATTTAAGGCAATAAAAGTTTTAAATCGTTAAGTGGTTAAAAAGTCTACTTGGGGCTGTAAATTACAATCAGTAGTGAATACCTTACAGCCTGGACTTATTCTGATAAAATAATATGACAATAAAAATACAAAGAAAAAAGCATTGGAAACATGAGAAATGAAAAAAAAAATCACTAATTTTTTGGAGTAATTTTTTGGCATGGATGATTTTCATGCCTCCCCCCCATCAAAGGTAGATCAAATAGACAAAAAGACATTTGTTTAAATATATCTATATTTCTGGTGCCACATAACTCAAAACTCGGATTTATATTCATTAGGAAGAGTATATTTAGGCTGGTCTGTTTTTAAGCATCGACTCTGATACAGACTTAAAATTCACTTTTGGGGTCTTAAAGGCACCTTAAGAAAGATAAAAATTGGTTCTCCAGAGCCACTAAAACAGGCTCAACAAGAAGCTTGTGTGACTGTGGAAGAGACATGCCTTATGTAAAGCAGTGTTGTGGGCAGAGAAAACGAAAAGTGTTTCAAACATGAGGGCTAAACTCAGTCCTAGGGAATAGAATCTCCAGGGGCGCCTGGGTGACTCAGTCGGTTAAGTGTCCGACTTCGGCTCAGGTCGTGATCTCGCAGTCTGTGAGTTGGAGCCCTGTGTTAGGCTCTGTGCTGCAGCTCAGAGCCTGGAGCCTGCTTCAGACTCTGTCTCCGCCCCTGCCCCACTAGTGCTCACTCGCGCTCTCTCTCCCTCAAAAATAAAATAAACATTAAAAAAAAGTTTTTTTAAAGAGTCTCTGATGGTTAGATGTTAGTTTGTAATTTAGCTGCTTTGTGATCTGTATACTGGGCAAAATTCTGTATACTGTGATCCAGGATGAGTATCAGTCAGGATTTTTTTTGTTGAATAATGGTTGGCGATTCTCCAAAGCAACAGGGGACAAGCCAACTGGTGATCTATATCATTGGAATGGTGGCTTCTGATAGAGCTGCCAGTGATCCCTGTCTTGGTATATATGCTTTTGTGTAATCTCTTCCCCTCAAGTATGAGCTGGACCTAAAAACTTGCTTCTAATGAATAGAATACAGCAAAAAACATCTGGGATGTTACACTCTGGATTAGGTGACAAAAAAGACTGGCTTCTGCCTTGCTTGTTTGCTCTAATGGAAGCCAGCTGCTATACTGTGAGAGGCTCACAAGGCAAAAAACTGAGGGAGGTCACCCAGCCAACAGCCAGCAAGTTGCTGACGCCCTCAGCGCACTAGCCCACAAGGAAGTGAATCCTGCAATCACGTGAGCATTGCTGGAATGGAGCCTTTGGAGTCCAGCCTTGAGGTAGTTAACAGCCGCAGAAACACCTTGACTACAGCCTTGTGAGAGACCCAGAGGACCCAGCCATGCCGTACCCGGATTCCTGACCCATGGAAACTGTGAGAAAAAGTGTTTTGTTTTTTTTAAGCTGCTAAATTTGGGAGTAATTTTTTTCAGCATAGATAACTCATACAATCATTACTGTTAAATTAATGGATATCCAATTACATAAAAATCCATAGCATATTTTACAGATAAATGTGATACATGGTATAGCTACAAGCCTTGATATATTAGGTATAAGGAAAATCTCAACAAACGTAAGAAAGGAGAAATTAATGAGCTCTTCTCTGGTACGTTTTAAGTTGCAACAAAAAAAAAAAAACACCTCTTTACTTGGAAGTGTTTCTTCTTTTTCATATGATACATGCTAAATGGTGCATAAACATGCACATACAATTTAAATAATAATTATAAAATGAATATCCATGGAGACACCATGCAGGTCAAGAAATAGAACATTGCTGGTACCAGAAGCCCCCTGTGTGCCTTTTCCTAATCACAGCTCCAAAAGTAAACACTATTCTGCCTTTGGAGATGACCATGTTTTGGCTTTTCTTTATTTTAGCACCTATGTGTGTATCATAATACATGGACCCTTTTGCATCTTTCTCTCTAGCTTAGCAATATGTCTCAGGTGCAGAGGTGAGGACGGGGATTCAGGTGTATGTGATTTGTGGAGCTCGTGCGCTCAGGAGAAAGGTAGTGAAGGAAGCAGGACAGGGAGAGGAGCTAAGCAAGGACGAGGTGTCAGCTTCAGCCTGATCCCCAAGGGAGCTCTGGAGGATGGAAAGGGCCAGAGTATTGGTCCCGCTGGGATACTTGGGACAGCATGTCATAAAATGTCTTCGGCCAGGGTGTACTGGGGATACCCTTTTGGCCAAGGACGATTGTCCAGAGCAGGGGCCAACTGCAAGCTATTAGCAACCAATACAGGAGCTGAGGGATAGAGCTCTGGCCTGGGACAGGGGATCTGGACAGCACCCACTATATATTCTGTTTGAGATTCAGCTTTGCTGTATGTGTAGCTGCAATTCATACATTTTTGTGGCCAAATAGTATTGTATCGTATGACTGTATCATATGTTGTCAGTGAACTTTTGGGTTTCCGGATTTACCTATTACAAATAGTGCCGCTTTGACTATTCCTATCATGTATTGTGTTGGATACATTGTGTTGGCACCTACCTAGGAGTGGGACGGCAGGGTTACGGGGTATGTGCATCTTTGATTTTGCTATATTGTAAAATTGTTTTTCAACTCACGCCACCAGCAGCATTGTTTGGTAGCTTCCATTGCTATACTTTGGGACTTGATAGGTTTTAGCCAGTCTGGTAAGTTTGTAAATGGTATCTCATTGAAGTTTCAACATGTTTTCCTTCTTGATAATAATGATGGACACATTTTCATACATTTATTGGTTCTTTGGAAGTTCTCTTCTTCTAAAGCTTTTATTCAAGTTTTTTGCCTCGATTTTTTTATAAAATGTCTGTCTTATTGATTTGAAGATGTCTGACCACTTTGTCAATTCTGTGTGTTGCAAAAATCTTCCCTTCTATAATCCCTCTTTCAGTCTCTTTATGCTGACTTAAAAAAAATTTTTTTTAATGTTTATATATTTTTTAGAGAGAGACAGACAGACAATGCAAGCAGGAGAGGGGCAGAGAGAGACACACACGATCCAAAGCAGGCTCCAGGCTCTGAGCTGTCAGCACAGAGCCTGATGTGGGGCTTGAACCCACGAACCATGAGATCGTGACCTGAGCTGAAGTCGGAAGCTTAACAGACTGAGCCACCCAGGCACCCCTTAGTGAATGGAAGTTTTCATTTTATTTGAATGTAGTATACTAAGCTTTTATTTCATGGTTAAGATTTTAATGTCTTACTTGAGAATTTTTTTTCCTAACCTGGAATCGTTTTTCTATGTTATATATCTTTCTATGGAAAGATTTTTCTATGTTATTTTACATAAGCTTTATAGTTTTGTCCTTTACTCTTGGATTTTAATCAATCTGTAATTTATTTTGTGCATGGTATGATGCAGATAACTAATTTTGTATTTTTACCATGTAAATAACCCAGTTGTCTCCAAATGAACTTTTTACTGAAAAGTGCTCTCTCCTCATTGATATTAAGTGTCATCACTGTCACATAGCACATTTCCAGATTCGTATGCCCACTTGTAGTCTCTGTACTATTACATTGGCCTGTTGTCTTAGTTACTTAGTAGTTTTATCATACCTGGTACATTCAGTCCTCCCACCTAGTTTTTGGTGGGTTTTTTTGTTTGTTTGCCTTTTTTTCTTTTCTTTTTTTTTTTTTTTGAGAGCACAAGCGGGAGAAGGGCAGAGAGGGAGACACAGAATCGGAAGCAAATTCCAGGCTTTGAGCTGTTAGCACAGAGCCCGATGGAGGGCTCAAACTCACCAACCGTGAGATCATGATCTGAACCGAAGTCAGATGCTCAACCAACTGAGCCACCCAGGCGCCCCCACCTGGTTCTTTTTGAAGTGGGCCCTGTTAACCTTACTGCTTTGTGTTTCCATAAAATTTTTTTTTAAGTTTATTTATTTATTTTGAGAGAGACAGCGAGCAAGACAGGAGGGGCAGAGAGAGAGGGAGAGAGAGAATCTGTGCTATCAACATGGAGCCTGGAGGGGCTTGAACTCACAAACTGCAAGATCATGACCTGAGCTGAAACCAAGAGTCAGATGCTTAACCAGCTGAGCCACCCAGGTGCCCCTCCATATAAACTTTTAAATAAGCTTGCCAAGTTCCACCAAAAACAAAAAACAAAAAAAACTGTTTTTGTTTTTTTTTTTAATCAAGATTGTACTGGCTGGATCTATTGACTAAATTGGTTTATCTCCCAATTTACTTAGGTTTCCTCCTTAATTCCTTACCAAGGTTTTAACTTTTATTAAAGTATAATACACATACAGAGAAGTGTGCAGACTATGAGTAGATGAGGGAATGAATTTTCACAAAGTAAACACACCTAAGTAACCAGCTCTCAGGCCCAGAAACAGAATACCATCAGACTCTCAGATCCTTGCTGTATGGAAATGTTGAATCACTAAATTGTACAGCTGAAACTTATATTACCCTGTATGTTAACTGACTGGAATTTAAAAAAAAAAGAAAAGAAAGAAATGCAAATTTGGGGGCCAGATCCCAGAACTACTGAATCAGAACTTGTGGTGGTAGATTCTGAGAACCTGTGTCTTAACAACCTCTCCAGGGATTTTTTTTTCAATTAGAGTATAGTTGAAGCACAATGTTATATTAGTTTCAGGTGTACAGCAGTGATTTATCTTTTTTAAATTTTTAACGTTTATTTATTTATTTATTATTATTATTTTTAACATTTATTTATTTTTGAGACAGAGAGAGAGAGAGAGCATGAATAGGGGAGGGTCAGAGAAAGAGGGAGACACAGAATCCGAAACAGGCTCCAGGCTCTGAGCTGTCAGCCCAGAGCCCGACACGGGGCTCGAACCCACGGACTGTGAGATCATGACCTGAGTGAAGTCGGACGCTTAACCGACTGAGCCACCCAGGCGCCCCAATGTTTATTTATTTTTGAGACAGAGAGAGACAGAGCATGAATAGGGGAGGGGCAGAGAGAGGGAGACACAGAATCCGAAACAGGCTCCAGGCTCTGAGCTGTCAGCACAGAGCCCGACGCGGGGCTCGAACTCACGGACTGTGAGATCATGACCTGAGCCGAAGTCGGACATCCAACCGACTGAGCCACCCAGGCGCCCCAATCTTCTTTATACCTTATGCTGTGTTCACCACCAGTGTGGCTACCCTCTGTCGCCATACAACACTCTGACAATACCATTCGTGGACCATATTTCCTGTTCTGTGTCTTTTATTCCTGTGACAGAAATGCACGCCAGAGTTTGAGAAACTTGGCTTTTATTCTTCCCTTGGGAAGGCAGATGTCCATGAAGGATAGTCCGTGCTGAATCTGGAGTGGCATTTGTAGGGAAGCAATGACGCTTTCAGAGAGTATGTGCTGTAATTTGGTTCTATTTACAAAGGAGGCCAGCGCAAAGCACACTTTCATTAATGATTATGTATGGGGGAGAGTAGCATCAATCACGCAGTGCTGGCAAAGGTGGGGGCTGGTGAGTCTTGATTTCCTACAGGGCCCTGCATCTTCAGAACAGTTGCTGTAACATTTTATACTATGGGCAGAGAGTAATCCACTTCCTCTTATTCAAGTGACAAGCATTTTTGGATTCTTTGATTTCAGTAGATCCATAAAGATGGAAAGAAAACCTATTTAGGATACATAAGAGAGTATAGTCAAATGATAATGCTAATTCTTTGGATTCTGGGGTGTGTTAAAGGCTGAAATTATGGGCCCAAAACAGAAGTGTTTCCAAAAATCTCCTCAAATACGGGATGGCCAAACTGTGTATATCATTGTATTATTTATGGCCCCAAGTTGCAGAAATAAGTAATAAAATTAACTTAGCATTTGCTGATCAAAAAAATAGAAAAGAAAAAGAATCTCAGGCCCTCAAAAATCCTTTTTTTAGCTACTAAGTAGACCTGTATTGAGTAACCACTTTCTTGACTTCTAATGTCATATATTGTATTCACTTTCTCTACTTTTGAACTTCATATAAATAGAATCAGTGTATACTTGGCATTTTTCACTCACCATTATGCTTATGAAATCCATCCACATTGTTCAGATAGTTTTGTTTGTCCTCATCGTTACAGTGTGTAGTGCTCCAAGTATGAATTTACTACAATAGATTAATTCATTCTGTTGTAGATGGACATTTGAGTTGTTTCTAATTGGGCTATTACAGATGATGATAAACATTCTGGTACACACATCTTTGGGGAATGTATGCACACATTTCTGTTAAGGATATAACTGTGAACATAATTGCCAGGTCATAAGGTTTTATCCTTAGTAAATACTGCCAAGCAGTCTTCCAAAATGGAGTGTATCTGTTTATACTTCTACAACAGTATTTGAACATTCTGGTCAAGTCACACATTCATCAGCACTTCATATTGTCCATTTCAATTTAGCCGTTCTGGGATTACATAACGGTATCATAGTGTGTTTTTAATTTGCATATTCCTGATATGCACCTTTTCATATGTTTGATGGCCTTTGGCTATCCCTTTGTAAAGGATCTGTTCAAATCTTTTCCCATTTGTAAAAGGTTATCTGCCTTTTGCTTATTGATTTTTTAAAAATTTTTTTTAACGTTTATTTATTTTTGAGACAGAGACAGAGCATGAATGGGGGAGGGTCAGAGAGAGAGGGAGACACAGAATCCGAAACAGGCTCCAGGCTCTGAGCGGTCAGTACAGAGCCCGACGCGGGGCTCGAACTCACGGACCGCGAGATCATGACCTGAGCTGAAGTCGGATGCCTAACCAGCTGAGCCACCCAGGCGCCCCTGCTTATTGATTTTTGAGAATTTCATCATCTGAATCTTTTAAGTTCTTGAGTTTTGTGCTTTGGCTTGAGTGTGGCAAAATTTTGTATAGTGTGGAAATTCTAGTAAATCCAAATCTATCTGGTTCCTAGAATTCAAAATGAGAAGCTAGATAATGAAGGATACCTGAAGCCATTGTAGGTGTGTTTCTGGTTCCTCATTTCCCGGTGAGTTTGATGTTATGCTAAGTGCTCTTATTTCTGAGATTCTCTGACACCTAATATGGCAGTGCCTTCCTCCAGAGAGGAACTGCATTTGCGAGGCACGCGGGGTCAGTCCAGGATTACTTTAAACCAATTCAGGGCGTAAGGCTTTTTTAGACCATTTGGATGAGGTGAATTGGGGTTACAAACACAATCACTACCAGCATGTGGTTATAAGTTCCCTAGGATAGGATTTTCTTTTCTTTACTCCCTCTGTACTGTTCAGCATCAAAGGATTTTATTTTTCTTACAGTCTCCTGGGGGTGGGGATTAGACAGGGAAAACCTAGGTTTACTTCTGGTTCATTCCTAACCTGAGGAAATAGCCCTTTGAGATCCTAGCGTTATGGGGGAAGGCTTCTTATTACACTCTCCATCTTTGCCAGAATCTAAATTTGAATTTCTGAACTTGTGGGCTCTGAAAGCCCATAAAAAATAAAAACCAACTTTCTTTAGTTGGCAGAGGTCCTCAGAGGCAAAAACAACATCAGTGTTCTGCTTTTCCCTCTAAATCTCCATTTTCATTTAGATTTTGGCCTGATAAAGCATGACTATCTTATCTTTTTCATGCTTTCCAGACTTTTAAAATCTTTGCACATTTTTTAGTTATTTTCAACTGGAGGGTTAGTCTGAAGAGTCTAGCCTAATACGTTATCCAAAATAAGACATCTTTTAAGTTTTCAGGCTATCAAACAATTATGGAAACAGTGAAAATCTCTTAAATAAGATAACTAAAAGAGGTTAGTAAATATTTAAAACAAAATCAATTAATGTAAAAAAGTATATATATATATATGAGATGTAGTCGATTCTGTATTTTAGAGGTAAATCTGTAGCAAAAAATACTTTTTTAAAAAATGTTTATTTAGTTATTTTGAGAGGAGGGAAGGACAAAGAGTGAGAGAGAATCTCAAGCAGGCTCTGCACTGTCAGTGCAGACACCCAATGTGGGGCTTGAACCCATGAACCATGAGATCATGACCTGAGCTGAGATCAAGAAGCGCATGCTTAACCAATTGTGCCACCCAGGCACCCCAACAAATACTTTTAATATTTAAAAAAAAAAAGAAAGGGATTACATTATTTGAAATTTTATAAAAAGAACATAGACCCTAAGCGAAATGAGGTTAAAAATGATAAAGATAAATAAAGGATGAAAAAATGTATGTAAGTAAACTAAAAAACTGATTCTTTGGCAGTGGGGAGAGGGATAAGAAAGACTTAACTAATTAACTGGGGAAACAGCACAACACAAAATTAAAGATAAAGGAGATATGACCCTGACACAAATTTGCAATTGTAGGCAGCTACCTGCAGCCATCACTTTCCAAGTCTCACTGTCAGAGCCCCCGGCTGGGGTGGGGGGGGGGGGGGTGAGGGGGTGGGGGGGCGGGGGGGGGCAGGGGGAGGTTGAGAGGGAGAAGGCACTTGAGAAGAGCAGCTGGAGATGAAATCAGGAGGGTCCAGACCTCTCTCCATCTGAGGCAGGCAGAGCAGGCCCGTTTATACTGATTCCTAGACTCAACAGAAACACTACACAGAAGAGATAAGTATTACAGATTGCATCCGGAGTCTCTAAGACCACCCTCAGTTTTGAGGATTCACTACAAGGACTCACAAGACTCAAAACAAAGTTGAGGTCTTGGCTATGATTTGTTACAGCGAAAGGACACAAAGCAACATCAGCAATGGGAGAAAGCATGTGGAGTGAAGTCCAGAGATAATCAGGTACCCCCTTCCTAGAGTCCTCTGCAATGGAGTCACATAAAAGTACTTAATTCCTCCAGCAAAGAATTGTGACAATACCTGTGAAATGTTGTCCTCCAGACACGCTCATTAGGGACTCATGTCCAGGCATTTTATTGGGGGTTGGTCACGTAGGCAGCCTCTGCCTGGAACATACCAAAATGTCAGACCCCTAGAAGGAAAGCATTCTGTTTGTACAGCCTATGCACGGTAAGTGACTCTTATCACTTAGGGAATGGTGGGAACCCTCCCCAAGTCCAAGTTCCCAGATCCAACTACACACCAACTTTGCAAGCTGGCCTTTCCAAGAAAGCTATCTCAGACCTGCTATATTAAGTCTTCTCTACACAAAACTTTACAAGAAAAACATCATTCTTACTTGATATTATTGTATTTCTAGAAAATATGAAAGAATCATCTGGTAAACCAATAAATGAATAAGGGTTTATAAATGTAGCTTAGTAAAAATAAGTAAAAATCAATAACATTTTAATAATACCAGCAGCAACCTGTATAAAAACAGACAAACCCCCAAAAAAGGTCCTGTTTGCAATGGCAACTAAAACACACATAATGCCTGGGAATAACTTTAACAAGGTATGTGGTGATGCCTGAAGAAGAAAATACAAATTATATTAAAAATATAAAGTAAGACGTGGAAAAGTAACCAGATATTTATTCCTGGTCAGGAAAACTGGATATGAAAATAACTGTGTCTGAATTAATTTGTGGGTTTAATGTAACCCCAATCAAAATCTCTACTGCTTTGAGTTCCTTCTTTAAAAGAAAATATTTTTTGCCTACATTGATAAACGATCCTAAAGTTTACTTGGAAAATAAAAAGGGAAGAAAATTCTGGGGAAAAAAAAAGTTGTGGGAGTGTTAGTTGTGTTTTAATCATCTTACAAAGATATGGTAATCAAAACAATGTGATATTTGTACAAAGTATAAGCTAGATCAGCAAAACAGGTCCAAATATAGATCTTACTATATGAATGACAAAGAATGCATCATAAGGCAATGAGGAAGAGAAAGATTAGTCAATATATGATACATAAATGTTTAACAATTTGAAACTAGGCCCTAATTTATTTTTAAAGAAATCCAACATGTCCTGTCTTTAAACACTATCACTTTATCTTTTTAAAATTATTTATTTAAATTTTAGCTAGTATACAGTGCAAGATCGGTTTCAGGAGTAGAATTCTTTTTGTCACTTTAAATGGCCATTATGTACTACCTAATTAAAGCCAAGGTAAGTGTGGCTTTGTAAAGGATTTACCGTTTACAGTATTCGATGCTACTTCTGTATATCCAAAAAGGAACTAAAATAAAAGTGCTGACAAGCCTGGGGAAAATACCGTAAAAGGATAATATCTTTGTTATAAAATGAAAATCTATCTTGACATGAGGCAGAAGCTGTAATAGAAAGTAACCTGTCCAAGGTCAGGTGGGCTTGGGTAAGCTATTTAGCTTTTCTGAGACTCGATTTCCTTCTTCCTTGCAGGGTGTGACAAGGGTTAAAAATATATGTAAAATGGCTAGCACAATATTTGCAGTATTACGGTTGCTCAACAAATGATAGCTACAGTTAGTGGAGGCAGTGATAGTGGTCATAACAGTAACAGCTCATGGGGTGAGAAAACATGAAGTCGTCAAAAGACAAATGCTTAAAGAATGTGAACAGAGAATTCTCAAAAGAGGAAATAAAACTCTTAAGCTTGGAAAAATGCTCAACCTCACCTAAAGTCAAAGCAATGCAAATCAAAACAATGAGATAACATTTTTTGGTCTACTAAATTATGAAAACATTTCAATAACAGGAGTACCCAGGGCTGAGAGTGTTTCCTGGAACTGGTATTTTCATATATTGCTGATAATATACAAATTGGCACAGTCCTCTTAGGAAGCGATGTGGAAATATGTACCGTCATTTCAAAAAAAGATCATATTGTTTGATTCCGTGATTTCACTTCTGAGAGTCCTAGAACAGAATCGCAAACATGGAAATGCTACGTGCATAAATAAGTTATGTGTAGTTGTTATGGAATAATGGAAACAACCTAGCTGTCCAGCAATGGGAGGAATGATTGGGATTTACTCATAGGGGGTGGTGATTACACTGGTGCTACATAAAAAATAGAGTAAGAGAGAAAAACAGGATGCAACATTTTCTGTGTATGGTGTAGCAGACAAAATTGGAAGGACATATTTCAAGTTGGAAATCGGATTTACATTAAAGTGGCCTGTTTATTGGGGCACCTGGGTGGCTTTGTTGGCTGAGCATCTGACTCTTGATTTTGGCTTCAGTCATGATCCCAGGGTTTGTTGGATCAAACTCCGCATCCCACATCAGCCTCTGTGCTGACAGTGTGGAGCCTGCTTGGAATTCTCTCTTTCTCTTTCTCTCTCTCTCTGTCCCTCTGCCCCTCTCCTTGGCACTCATGCTCGCTCTCTCTCTCTTTCTAAAATTTTTTTAAAAAGTGGTATGATTATGGAAAATTACAACTTTTATAATTTGAAAATTATAGTTAATTGAAACTAGGTTTTCCTGCCTATTTCCAAATGGGTTCTTTCTCTTTTAAATGACACCAGAATTTAATTTCAAAACCCTTGACAAACGCTGACTGACCTGTTTTTTTATATTGCTCCTCTAGAGGGGGCACAAGTACTTAAAATACATTATAACCATCCTTGCCTAGGTTACAATAGTCCAGAATTTTAGAGCTCAAAGGACTTCAAAGATAATCTAGGTGTTTTCTGTAATGTTAGGGATATACAGAAGGCACTCTCTAGCTATGAAACATTTATTTTCTGTTATTAGTGCTGCTTTTACATGACAAAGGCTTTCTTGCATAGTGTACAGAATCTTGTTGAGTGGCAGTTCCCAATGGAGAGGAAGATGGTAAAGGGAGAAAAATCAAGGATGCAAACTATTCTCAAAGCCCTAATATTACTGACAGAGAATTATAATCTAAGAACTATCGCCTGGAATATTTTTTATTCCAAAAAAGTAATTCTGTCAGCTCATTTAATGGTTTTGCTTTTTGTTTTTAATTTTGGTATCCTGGTAAGACTGGGCTCCACAGAGCACCAAGAAAAGGAGAAAATTTGGGGCTTTGATGGGTGGTTAATTTGACTAGTGGTCTATCTAGGCAGGTAAGGTCTGATCTAGGGTCCACTTTGGGACCTGAAATGTCTCTCCTGCTATGCCAGGTGCAAGGAGCTGGGTTTAGCTTTGGACACTCCTCAGGTTACATCTGGCTCTGTAGCTCTGAGTTCATTCTATACTTTCTCGTCTGTTTGTTGGATTTTAAATTTCAGAAATCCTGGGGCATCTGGGTGGCTCAGTCAGTTAAGTATCTGACTCTTGGTTTGGGCTCAGGTCATGACCTCACAGTTCATGCATTCAAGCCCCTTATCAGGCTCCTCACAGACACTATAGAGCCTGCTTGGGATTCTCTCACTCTCCCCCTCTCTCTGCCCCTCCCCTGCTCATGAATTCTCTCTCTCAAAATAAATAAATAAACTTTTAAAAAGTAAATAAATAAATAAATAAATAAATAAATAAATAAATAAATTGCAAAAATCCTAATTAAGATGCATAATGTCTCGGGACGCCTGGGTGGCTCAATCTGTTGAGCGTCTGACTTCAGCTCAGGTCATGATCTCAAGGTTTGTGGGTTCGAGCCCCACGTCGGGCTCTGTGCTGACAGCTCAGATCCTGAAGCCTGCTTCATATTCTGTGTCTCCCTTCTCTCTCTGCCCCTCCCCTGCTCGCTCTCTGCCTCTCTCCCTCTCTCTCTCAAAAATAAATAAACATTAAAAAAATTTTTAAAAAAAGAGTTATAATATCTTATAACCCAGTTTTGCCTCAAAGCTATTTGGAACCAAGAACAAAATGAAGAGCCTTCCTATACCTAGACAACAACAAAGGCATCAGAAGATGGGGGTGGTAGGAGCTGGAGAACTTTTCTGAGGAGGTGAAAATCTCCTCAGGTAACATGACAAAACCTAGTAGCTCTCCAGGCCCCCAGACAGAGGAGCGGCAGATAGGACTCCTTCTCATGGAATCCAGAGGGAGAAATGGCCTGTAAAACTCTTCTATTTGGGGATAGCTTGCTCATGATTCTTATTCCCTTTGTTGAATGCGGTGTGATAGATGAAATAAAAGGCCACGATCCTAGACTTCTATCCCAGCTGTGGACCTGTTACCAAAAATGGAGGTGCTGTGCCTCGCCACCTGCCCACAGGCACCCCCTCACCCATCTTTTTTGCCCTTTCAGCCTCCTATTAATAATAATAATAATAATAATAATAATAATAAAAGGATATTTACATCATAGAAGGTTATCTCCCCAAAACAGAAGCAAAACTAAGATAACACCATATTCCTACCACCAAGAATTACCATTATTAACGCCTCAGTCTATGGTCTTCCAGATTTGTGTGTGTGTGTGTGTGTGTGTGTGTATGATCAAAATGAGACTGTTATCTGCTGTTTTGCTATCTGCTTATTTTACTTAAAGTTTCCCAATTTTCCATATCAGCACATTTTCATCTTGTCTAACACCTACTCCAGACTCAAATTGCACAATTTGCTCCCAAATGACCTTTATAGTTCATTTGTCCAAATGAGGGCCCGACTGGGGACCGTGCTTTGCATCTGGTCATTGTGTCTCTTAAGTCTCGGAATCTAGCACAGTCCCTATCTTTTCTTTCGATGACTCTTACTTGTTGAAGAGACCCAGCCAGTTGTCCCCTCTCTGAGTTTGTCTGCTTGCCATGCTGTCCCACCATTCAACTTGTTCTTCAAGCCCTGATCTGAAAGCTAGATGGATTCAAGTTTTTATTTTAGCTAGAATATATTAATTGATATTATACTTCATGCTGCAGTTTTATCATGTCAGAGAAAATATATTATCAATATATGTTATTACATATTCTACACATGAACATTATTATAACATATGAACTGGTTGCTACCCTATCCCCTGGGTTAGGGTAAGAGTTTGAGCCCTTTATTGAACATTTAATACCTTTGTACGCCTTGGAATAATAAAATGACATCTGTGGTATTACTTTTGTCCTTATACAAATGTCTGGTTCCCAGCAATCATACACCTAAGTGTTTTCTTAAATTTTTTTAAATGTTTTTATTTATTTTTGAAGGAGAGAGAGAAACAGAGCATGAGCGGGGGAGGAAGAGAGAGGGAGGGAGACACAGAATTAGAAGCAGGCTCCAGGTTCTAAGCTGTCAGCACAGAGCCTGATGCGGGGCTTGAACTCACGAACCGTGAGATCATAACCTGAGCTGAAGTCGGGAGCTTAACTGACTGAGCCACCCAGGTGCCCCCACCTAAGTGTTTTCATAGCAACTGAACATCTTTTTCAAAATCAATAATTTTAATAAAGGGGACAGTGATGATTTTCTGATCTTGTCATTCCTTCTACATTCTTGGCTAGCATTCTTCTGTGAAATAGAATTTTTCTTCATCAGTTGGGGCTATTTGGTTACTCAAAAGATATATTTATTACAGGAAAAGTTGGATAACTACTTAAGTATCTTTAGTTACCAATTGTCAAAGTAAGAAGGCAATGTATAAGCCCTCTCAAATGATGACTTATGAGTTCTCTTTTGACTTTCTCTTTTTAAAATCTTTATATAAACACATGAATTTTATCAAATCCACTAAATAATTATGCTCTTTCATGTTCAATTGTTGCAACTTTGGGCAGTGGCTGGGCTCCCTATTTTGACATATTTCTTTTAACTTCAGTTTTACGGATGGTATTACTTCCTCTAGGCTCTATCCTAGTCCTCACTTTATGCTTAGTATTTTTTGCCAATGTTCTTCTCTGTCATTAATTAACTTATTATTCTTATTTTTAATGTTTATTTACTTTTGAGAGAGAGAGAGACAGAGTGTGAGCAGGGGAGAGGCAGAGAGAGAGGGAGACACAGAATCCAAAGAGGCTCCAGCCTCTGAGCTGTCAGCACAGAGCCCAGTGCGGGGCTTGAGCTCATGAACAATGAGATCATGACCTGAGCTGAAGTCAGACTCTCAACCGAGTCACCCAGGTACCCCATCTGTCATTAATTTAGGCAACATTCTTTATTACATATCTGTGTTTTGACTCATATAAACAATTTTTTACCTTTGCCCACTTAACAATTCATAATCATAACATATTTCTCTCTGGCCTGCCAAATCAGTAAGTTTTTGGCCATTATCTGTATCCTTTTATTTAAAAAATTTTTTTTAATGTTTATTCAGTTTTGAGACAGAGACAAAGTGCAAGCAGGGGAGGATCAGAGAGAGAGGGAGACACAGAATCCCAAGCAGGCTCCAGGCTCCCAGCTGTCAGCACAGGGCCCGATGTGGGGTTCAAACTCACGAACCGCAAGATCATGACCAGAGCCGAAGTCAGATGCCCAACCGACTGAGCCACCCAGGTGCCCCATCTGTATAATTTAAAAAATTGTGTTGCTGCTGTCTCTTCTCCTATTGTCTTTGTCTTCATAGAGAGGGCAGGAGCCTGGGCAGGATGGGTTTTATATACCAAGCTGAAGAATTTAGACTTTGACCTGAGGCAGTGAGAAGACACAGAGTAGGGGAGTGTAATGATCACATCTCCTCTTTGGAATCAGGCTACAGTTTGGAGAACAGAACCGAGGTGAGCAGGACTAGGGCCTGGAAAACCAGTTAGGAAGCTTCCTAACCTTCAGTCTAACCAGATAAGCAGATGACCAGATGTAAGAAAGTGCAAGTGGATATAGAAGGGGACAGATCGGAAAAGTGTCCAAACAGGCTTTGTGATTATTTACATATAGAGGTCAATGGAGAGGGAAGAGGCAAAGATGACCCCAGGTTTCTGGCTTAAGCAACTGCATGGGTAATGATGCCATTCATTGAGAGGGAGAACAATGGGCTGCAAAACCAGCTGGATGGGGAGGATGGAATGCCGCCCTTACAAATGCCAAGTTTCACCACAGCCTATTCTAATATAAGCAACCACTTTCCCAGTAAATGCACTAGAAGGTAATTACAAATTATTTCCACTTGAAAATGCCAACACTTCTTCATCCTTCTCTTTCGGACAACTTCCTTGTCCTTCTAGCTGATTCCACTGATGTACCTGCGTCTCTGTCCACACACCCTGACTTCCATCCAGCCTCAGTGGAAGAAATGTGCCTGCTCTCCTTTATGACATGCCTCTGCTTGCATCCTAAATCCTGCTCCTCTCAAGATTCTTAAGCTGTTTCACTGGCAATCGCCGATTTTCTCTTTTGTATCATCTTTTTCTCTCTCTCTACGTGTGATTTCCATCTATATAGTATCACCCATTTTAGATAGAAGACTTCTCTTGACCCCATCACCCCTCTGCTACCACTGAATTTCTCAGCACCCCTCGTAGCTCTCCAGACTCATCCAAGATGTTGTCTTCACTGCTGTTCCCCTTCTCACCTATGGTTCTCTCCCCATCCTCCCCACACTCCTCTTAGGCCAGGTTTTTCTCCCCACAACTCCACTAAAAGTGCTCTCAGCAGAGTCACCCCTCCTGCAAAAGTCAGTTCCTGCTTCTCTGCATTCATCATATTAGACTTCTCAGCAGCACTGGTCCAGCCTACCAGGTCCTCTTTATTCATTCAACACATAATCTTTGAGTGCTTACTATATGCCAGGCACAGTTCTAATCCTTGGGACACAACAGTGAAGTAAAGGGACAAAGATCCCTTCCCTCCCTAGGAACTGGTAGTCTATCAGAGGGAGGTGCTTAACAAGAAAAACCCAATAGATAACTAAATTATGTGATATACTGAAATCAATAAATGCTATGGAAAAGAGAAAACAAGTCAGCAGTGATCTTATGAATTTTCCTTTAAAACAATTATGGCTATAACAGAACACACCCCCTGTGACAACAATATTTAATATCAAATCACAGGATATGTCAATATATCCCCACATATGAAAATGAATCACATTTTCTTTTCTTTTAAGGTTATTTATTTGAGAGACAGAGTGTGAGCAGGGGAGGGGCAGAGAAAGAACCCCAAGCAGTTGTCAGCCCAGAGCCCTACATGGGGCTCGAACTCACAAACCGTTAAGATCATGACCTGAGCCCAAACCAAGAGTTGGTGCTTAACCAACTGAGCCCCCCAGGTGTCCCATGAATCACATTTTCCTCTTATATCCTTCTTGAGTCAGTTTCTCCCTCCTACTTCTGGATTTGATGTGAGAAGACAGCAGAAAAGAAAAAGTAGAAACAAGGGAGAAGGGAGAGTGGGGAGATGGTATTTCATAGTTTGTGATACTATGTATTGGGTACTGGGTGCAGGGATCAGAAATGGAAGTGTCCAGAGCTCCAGGGCATAAGATGACTCATTTGTCACTTCTTTTTAAAATTATGTCAAATTAACACTACTTTCTAGTAGTGGCAGAACTCAAAGTATGATAGCATGGTCAAGGAGTAGAATTTTCTATGGGTAATGCTTTCGGTTTCATTTTTTATTGTTTCTAATATTAGAGAGAGAGACGAGGGAGAGAGAGCGAGAGAGAGAGCACAAGTGAGGGAGGGGCAGAGGGGGAGAGAGAGAGAGAGAGAGAGAGAGAGAAAGAGAGAGAGAGAGAGAGAGAGAATCCCAAGCAGCCTCCACACTCAGCGTGGAACCTGATGCGGGCCTCCATTGCATGACTGTGAGATCATGACCTGAGCTGAAATCCCAAGTTGGACCCTTGGGGCACCTGAGTGGCTCAGCTGGTTAAGTGTCTGACTCTTGGTTTCAACCTAGGTCTTGATCTTACAGTTCATGCGTTCAGGCCCCGTGTTGGGCTTTGGGCTGACAGTGCAGAGCCTGCTTGGGATTCTCTGTCTCCCAGTCTCTTTGCCCCTCCCCCACCTGCTCATTTTTCTGTCTCTTTCAAAGTTAATAAATAAAAATTTTTAAAAAAGAAAGAGTTGGACCCTCAATCGATTGAGCCACCCAGGCACCCACTATTTGTTTTAATCTTAACATAAAACGATTATGTTAAAATAGTAGCTATAGTTAGTATAGATTTCATACTAGAAGTGGCTGATGGTTTGCAAAATGGCTGCAGTCATTCCTCTTTCCTGTGTACACATTCCCCCATCAGGAGTCAGGAGATAGAGTCTACTTCCCAGCCCTTGAATCCAGGCTGGCCTTGAGACTTGGACTAATAGGACATGGTGAGATGATGCTGTGAACCTCCCAGTCTGGGCTTCATAGCTTCCACCTGCTCCCTGTTGGAACACCATGCCACCACAGGGGCCAGCTCAGGCTAGACTGCAGGAAAATGAGATTAGGGCTGCAAGCCGGGTCCTCCTACACCAGCCACTCCCCGGTCTAGCCACCAGATGGCATTAGCCATGAGAATGATGGCAGACCAGACCAGCAAAGAACCACCTAAATCCATCTAGCCCAACATTACTGACCCACTAAATCGTGACAAAATAAAATGACTGCTTTAAGCCATTAAATTTTGGAGTGGTTTGTTACACAGAAATAAATAACTGATATAATAGGTTTTAAATATTATTTATTAAGGTGATAACATTATTCTTAAGTTGAGCATTGACCCTTTAATAGGACTGAATTTGAATAAGGAAGTTTAATCTTTGTGGAAACAGATAACAGTGGAGGGGCATCCGGCTGGCTCAGTTGGTAGAGCACGCAGCCTGATCTCAGGGTCATGAGTTCAAGCCCTCCATTGGGCGTAGAGATTACTTAAAAATGAAATAAAATAAAATAAAAGAGATAACAGTGGGGAGAACACACTGGAACCTATTTTTCTATGAAAAGTTCACTATATCTTGGTTTAAGTGTTTATTTTTACAGAAATAACTGTACCAGTCTCCTCATTCATTAACCATTGTAGACACCTTCCATGTCAATGAATGCAGAGGTATATTTTTAAATAGTTGTGCAATACTTCATTGAATACATACACCTAATGTGTTTATATAACTTCCTTTTTATTAATGTTTTATTTTTGAGAGAGAGAGAGAGTGCGAGCAGGGGAGGCACAGAAAGAGATGGAGACACAGAATCTGAAGCAGGCTCCAGGCTCTGAGCTGTCAGCACAGAGCCGGATGCAGGGCTCGAACCCACAAACCACGAGATCATGACCTGAGCCAAAATCAGGCGCTTAACGCTTAACTGACAGAGCCACCCAGGAGCCCCTACATAACTTCCTTTTACTTGACATTTAAGTTAGTTCCTAAAGCCAACATATAGAAGGTAATGAAAGGAACTTCTTATATTTACAACTTTGAGTATTTAGCCTCATCTGTTTGCTCCTCCCTAAAACAAGGCTCTCTGTGACCCTTCCTATAGAATTGTTATAAAAATTAATGAAATGTGTATGAAGCCTTCAACAGTTTGGGGGATATAGGAAGCCCTTAAAAAATGGTAGTCTTTTCATTATTATTATCTGATTATAAGCTTCTTTAAGGCAGGGACTATATTAGCATCTCACAGGACCTGGCTCAATTATAAAACAGCTGACACCTGCTGAGTGCTTTGTATGGGCCAGGCCCTCAGTTCAACCACAGCCTTTAAAGGTGTAAGTCATATTATTATCCTCATATTACAGATGAGGAAATTGAGACGCATAGAAGTAAGATAACTTGCCTAACGACAGAACTAAAATTTGAGTTCAAAGAACTCAGAAAACTCAACACCCCCCCAAAAAAATAATCCAATTAAAAATGGGCACAAGACATGAACATTTTGCCAAAGAAGACATCCAGATGGCCAACAGACACATGAAAAGATGCTCAACATCACTCATCATCGGGGAAATGCAAATCAAAACAATGAGATATCACCTCACACCAGTCAGAATGACTAAAATTAACAAGACAGGAAACAATAGTTGTTGGCGAGGATGCGGAGAAAGGGGAACCCTCTTCACTGTTGATGGGCATGCAAACTGGTGCAGCCACTCTGAAAAACAGTATGGAGTTTCCTCAAAAAGTTAAAAATAGAACTACCCTATGATCCAGCAATCACATTACTAAATATTTATCCATAGGATACAAAAATACTAATTCAAAGATATGTGCACCCAATGTTTATAGCAACATTATCTACAATAGCCAAGTTATGGAAACAGCCCAAATGTCCATCGATTGATGAATGGATAAAGAAGATGTGGTGGGTGTGTGACACCCACACCCCCACAATGGAATATTATACAGCTATAAAAAAAGAATGAAATCTTGCCATTTGCAATGACATGGATGGATCTACCAGAGGGTAATAATGCTAAGTGAAATAAGTCAGAGAAAGACAAACACCATATGATGTCACTCATATGTGGAATTTAAGAAACGAAACAAATGAGCAAAGCGGGGGAAGAGAGAGAGAGACCAACCAGGAAACAGACTTTTAACTATAAAGAACAAACTTATGTTTACCAGAGGGGAGGGGTGGGGAATGGGTGAAATAGGTGATGGGGATTAAGGAATGCACTTGTGATGAGCAACAAGTGATATATGGGATTACTGAATCATTATATTGCACCTGAAACTAATATAACACTGTACATTAACTGACTGAAATTTAAATAAAAACTTAAAACCAAAGCAATCTCACTCTAGAACCCCTGCTCTTAAAACTTTACTGTTCTGCCTCAGTAAATATATGCCTTAATAAATTGTTGCTGAATGAATAAATAATGGATTATAGATCTCTAGAGTGCAATTTCTGGATCTCAAAGCACGCACATTTTTAAGGCCTTTAATGCATATTGTAATATAAGCTATTCAATATACTTTATATTTAAAAAAAAATTTTTTAATGTTGATTTATTTATTTTGAGAGACAGAGCATGAGCAGGTGAGGGGCAGAGAGAGAGGGAGACACAGAATCCCAAGCAGGCTCCAGGCTCTGAGCTGTCAGCACAGAACCTAAAGCAGGGCTCAAACCCACAAACTGTGAGATCATGACCTGAGCTGAAGTCGGATGCTTAACTGACTGAGCCACCCAAGTGCCCCTACTTTTAAGTTTTTAAAAAAAAACAGTACAGAAAAATTTAGATACAATATTATCACATCCATGAAAACAAAAAAATGCATAGAATAAAAAATGAAAGAAACACATCAAAATGTTAAGAGTGGTCATTTTCAAAGGATACACATTCATAGATGACTTTTTGCTTCCTTCTAATTTTTCCAAAATTTCTGTAATGAGTTGCCATGTTATACAAACAAGCTGAATAACTATAGCCTTATTCTTGTGTTATGTGTGGTTTTCTGCCCTGTAGTCAGTTTTGTCCTTGGAAGGCAACATTTCTCAGAAAAGAGAATTTTCATTACTATATTGGATTCTTTGTTCTCTATCAATCTTAGAAAAGAAATAAGAATCACAGGCAATCTACCTTCCTGACATTATTGGAGTGACTCATTTGATCGAACTCCTGGAGCTAATAAGCAGCTGTGATATTTCCCGTCTAAAGACAAGAGAACTGTTGTACTCCTACATCCGTTTGTAAAGCACTTTGTATTGACCCAGGTTTTGCAAAGACTTTATCAAATTGTTTCTCAAACAATCCTATGAGGTTGTAATAAGTCTCACCAAGCCTCGGATATACACACACCTAGGTGAATGTAAATGTTATAATTTGACATATTAACCTGTGAATTTTTTTGCCCAGTACTTGGCTGATAAGTGAGCCCTTTGCCTAGTTTTAGCAGCAGCTAGGGTGTGCTATGCTAACTGCCTCAAAGAAAGAACAATGTAACAAAACACAATGTTTGGCTTAGGACTTTTGAAAGACTAGAGTAGAGGAGACCTAGGTAGAGGAGACCTAGGTCAGAGATGAGGAAGAGTAAAGTTGTCCTACTTCTTCCCCACCTGGGTCCACAAGCTGTGAAAGAGAGAAGGGGAAGTTCAAGAGAACAAGAGTTAGCTTAGATGTGAACACTGGAGTTTCCTAGATAATGTGGCCCTGCACCCCAGATCCCAGAGAGGTTTGAGGTATCCGAGAGCACAGAAAACCCATGCATCTCTTGATAGGTAAATGGGGCAAGCCTTGCATGGTATGGAAAGTGTGTGAATATTTCCAGTGAGCGCAAAAGTAATGATAACATGGAAAGCAGGGTGACCAGAGGTGATTAGTCTTTAAGCTCACTCTTTCTTCTGCCAAATACAAGCTGCTGTTTCAGTTCTAGAATTTCCACTCCGTTTTTTTTATAGTTTCTATTTCTCCACTAAGATTCTACCTGCCCACTTATAGTTAGTTACCTTTAATTTTTTTTGAACCTATCTCAAAGTTGGTTTTTATTAACTGCGTTTTGAGGTTTTTTTGTTTTTTTGGACCCTTTGGTTGACACTTTGTTTCCACCTTTGTAAGACAGGGACTTCCTGGTGATGACAGAATTGTGTTAAGGGATGACAAAAATCTAATGTCAAAGCAGTCACTTGAAGTAGGGCAGGGCACTGTCTTATTAGAAATGGTGTGAAATGCGTGATTATTTCCAATCTTCAAATAAGGACAGTTGCAAAAATCCTCATGAAAAATATAAGGATACATCTCCACTCTTCCTGATCAGCCTCAAACAACTGGCAAGACCTTAACAGTATAACTGGAAGATAATTTAAAACATTAGCATCTAACTCCCTTCTTTCTGCCAAGTAGAAAGGACAGTCTCCTCCAGTGATTTTTTTCTAAAAAATTTTTTCTAATGCAGCTTCCTTGCATTTCCTAATATAAAGGTAATACATATTTATAGAAAAATCAGTCAAAACAAACAGGCATAAAGAAAAAAGTACTACCCGGAGAAATTACTACTAACATTTTGCTGAACATCCTTCTAGATGCTGCTCTATGCAAATGCTTACACATAACATTTTATATGAATGAAATAATATACATGCTTTTAACTCAATATGTGGTAAAGATCATTATCAAGAACTACAGACACATATCATCCTTTTCAGTGACTATATAATCCATTGCATAGGTATATCAAAATTTATTAAACAAGTCCTCTATGGAAGTCCTCTAGATTCTTGCAATAACGAACATTCTTTCTGCTGTGCGTATATAACTTTGTGTATTTGTCAGATTATGTCTCCTGAGGCAGTACATTTCTTTAATATTATTTCTGGGCTGAAGCATATTCAAAATTTGTGATAATTAACAGACCATTCTCACCAAGAAGGCTGTAGCCACACTCACACTTCCACCAATAGTAAGCACATTTCTCTCTCTCTCTCTCTCTCTCTCTCTCTCTCTGGTCATACTGGATATGTGTAATCTTTTCAAATTTCACCAATATGTCAGGTAAAAAGCAACATCTAAATTGTGTTGGGTGATTTGCCAGGGAGCTCTAATGCAGTATTGAGGATGGGTATCTTGCCATGTACTCCTTTCTGGCTTTAAATGGACAATGTGCGCAATATGCAGGGGTCTGTAATGTAATTGAGGTGGTCTGGCTTCCATACTCCTAGCTTTGCACTAACTTTGTATGTCCTTGGGTAAGATCATCAACTTTTCTGTGCCTCAGTTTCTTCAAATGCAATGGGTGCAACTTGGAATGGGTGTTCTTGCCCTTCCTTTCAGGCTCCACAGAGGGGATAGTAGGGAATGCACTGTGCACAACAGTGGACAAGAGGCTGACTAACCCAATGCCACTCCCAGCCCATTTCTCCCCTGCCTGTCTCTACTCTGGAAGAAGCTGGAAATGCCCAATACCCTCGTCTCAGCTTCCTATGGAGCTAAGGAGTGGCCAATTTGCCACGTTCTGGCTAAAGAGACACAAAGGGAAGTCTACCGAGGTGCTTCTAGAAAACTAGCTTTCCTGATGAAAGAAACAAGCACAAGAGAGAGAAAGAGAGCTCACAGGAGCTGCCTCTTTCTCACCCTCCTCTTTCAATGCAGACTTCATGCCTGGACCCACGGGGCAGTGTGGTAGCTTTATACTGGGTCAACTCAGCTGAGCAGGATCTGTTCTCCAGAATTCTGCATGGTTTCAAGGTTAGCAGTAGCCACAAGAGAAGTGCTGTATGTGATTGAGAGGGCAGCGGCGAAGCAGCAGCCATGGTTTTCATGCTCTGAAGGACAATGCAAGGGCTCCAGGCACAGTGGTGACTCTAGTACATTGTCACTCATCTGCTGGTTCACCTTGCTGGTCGTGTGTCCTCCTTCAGCTTCTCCGTGTCCTAAGCCAAGTGCATGTGCAACCCCATGAAGGATGCCAGCTTCTTCTGCAGTATGCCTGTTATCAAGGTCAGAGGTAGTGAGGGACACACACAAATCCAGCCTGTCTTAGAGGATTCTAGTTTTTCATGAATTCCAGTTAGCCCCTGCAGGTTCCAAGCCTGTACTTGCTTTTTTATCCAGGTCTAGCTTTCTACCCTGACTGCCATTCTGTCTGACTTATGGTGACTTCACATTCAACACTAGAATCAAAGACCTCAAACAGCTTTGAACAGACTTCTCAATGAGCTCCCACAATCATGTAAGGTCTGATGCCTCATTCTCCAATAGAACTTCTGTGATGATGGAAATGTTTTGTATATGAGCTGCCCAACGATAGCCACTAGTCACATGCATGTGGCTATCGAGCACTTGAAGTGTACCCAGTGCAACCGAGAAACTACATTTTTACTCTCAGTTCATCTTAATTCATTTACACTGCCACGTGTGGCTAGTGGCTACTATGTTGAACAGCACAGATCTGGTGCCTAACAATAAATCTGTTGTTCTTCATCACTTATAGTGGTTCTTTTTCTCTGGTTGAATCCTGACTGGTGACTACATGGGGAAAGAACATGTAGACTGAAAGCCGGTATGCTAGGAATAAAGGGCTGGAGAACAGAAGGAGGTGGGTCCTGAGAAGCCCACCTACCTGTGACTGCTGAACTCCTTATTTGAGAAAAATAGACTCCCTGTGAACTTGTCCTTTGGGAGCCCCATCTCCATTCCAATTCCCAGACCAAGTATCAAGGTGAGCTAACATATTCATGGCGAGTAAGATGTGTTCTTCAACAGGTAATTTTTTCTTTCTTCCACCCTGATGACTTTTTCCCCTTGCCTGTTCCCTATGCAGATCCTTCCACCTCCCAGTCTTCCTCCCGTCCCCAAGTGACTATGACCTTCCTCACAGAATAGAATTACCCCCTTTCGACCATCAAACTGGATTTTTTGTTGTTGTTTTAAACACCAGCCCATTTTCAGGAGTCTGCAACTGTGACACGTTTGTCAGCCCTAGTTTCTAAAACTGGCCACTTAGTAATACACTTTACCAGGGATGGGTCTTTCCAAATGTGCTCTGCACAGTTAACATGAAAAGATTAATCCTGAGCAACATTTTCTCTCAGGGCCGATCTTGAGTGGAGAGCCGCCGTGCGGTGCTTTCCAGCTGTGTTCACAAACACAATTCCACACATCAGGAACATTTCTTTCTCTTCTTTCTTTTCATTCTTGCTTGCTTGCTGAAACGAGTGGTTAGCCGTTCTGGTGTTGACACAGGAAAAGGCGAAATGCTGGCAACCGAATCAAAGCCGACAATGCAACAGGCGGCTCAGCGGCGCGCCTGGTTCGGTTCCTCACACCCACCAGGCGTACTTTCAACTTCCTCCCAATTTTGGTCCCGGCCCCTTGGCTTATCTTCCTGAGATAAAAGAAAAAAGAAAAAGAACACTGATCTTACTGCAAGCTGTCTTTAGTGTCTGTTGTTCCCTTCTTATGCACACGGCCGGGACTGGCCCTCCAAACTTCTCCATTGTCTGGTGAGTCACTCTTGCTTTCCCGTTTTCGCCTTCCGTGAATTCTGCGCACACCCCACAAGTGCCCCGCTCTCGCTCCCAGCGCTCCGCCTGGGCTCAACGCTTCCTAGCCGAGGTCGGCGGCCGTGCGGCTTCCAGCACCCACTGCCCAGGGTTTGGGTGGGAGCGGGGCCACGGCGCAGCTCCAGCCCAGCGCCCGCGGGGCCGGGCCGGGCCGGCGTTCGGGGTCGTGGCCGTCTCCTCCCCTCTCCCCGCTGAGGACCTCGCAGTGAACTCGCAGTGCCCCCACAGGGTGGGACGCGCGCGTCCCACCTCTGGGGCGGCTTGCGGGCGCTAACCCTGGGGACGGTGACTCCGCTTCTGAGTCCGTCCCCAGGCGGGTGCGGAGTGGTGGCGGCCGCCCCCTGGGCGCGGGGCCGCGGCCGAGAGGAGCGCGGATCGGCAGAGGAGCCCTGAGCGCTGCCCGGATGCTGCAGCCTAGTGGCCTCTCCCGGAGCGACGCGAGCCCTGGGGCCGAGCCTGCCCTGGGCGCGCTGGGGGCCGGAAGGGGGCTCTGGACTAGGATCCCTCCCCCTTTCCCTCTGCGTGCCGGAGCGCTCTCAGACCCTCCTCCTCCCAGGTACGAGCCGGGAGAGGAGGGCGCCTCTCTCCTGCCGGCGCTCCACCATGGGCAATATCTCCAATGACTCCTGGCCCGAGGACTGCGGGTCGCGGCAGTGGCTCCCCTCCGGCGAAAGTCCGGCCATCAGCTCGGTGATGTTCTCGGCCGGGGTGCTGGGGAACCTCATCGCTCTGGCGCTGCTGGCGCGCCGCTGGCGGGGGGACGCGGGACGCAGCGCGGGACGCGGGAACTCGGTCTCCTTGTTCCACGTGCTGGTGACAGAGCTGGTGTTCACCGACCTGCTTGGGACCTGCCTCATCAGCCCGGTGGTGCTGGCTTCCTACGCTCGGAACCAGACCCTGGTGGCGCTGGCGCCTGAGAGCCGTGCGTGCACCTACTTCGCCTTCGCCATGACCTTCTTCAGCCTGGCCACGATGCTCATGCTCTTCGCCATGGCCCTGGAGCGCTACCTGTCCATCGGGCACCCCTACTTCTACCAGCGTCGTGTCACGCGCCGCAGCGGCCTGGCAGTGCTGCCCACCATCTATGCCGTCTCCCTACTCTTTTGCTCGCTGCCGTTGCTGAACTACGGGCAGTACGTCCAGTACTGCCCCGGGACGTGGTGCTTCATCGAGCACGGCCAGACTACGTACCTGCAGTTGTATGCCACCCTGCTGCTGCTCCTCATCGTCGCGGTGCTCGCGTGCAACTTCAGCGTCATCCTCAACCTCATCCGCATGCACCGTCGGAGCAGGAGAAGCCGCTGCGGGCCCTCCTTGGGCAGCTGCCGGGACGCCCCTGGGGCCCGCAGGAGAGGGGAAAGGCTGTCCATGGCGGAGGAGACAGACCACCTCATTCTCCTGGCTATTATGACCATCACCTTTGGTGTGTGCTCCTTGCCTTTCACAGTAAGTTAAGCCACTTGGTTTCCATAGCCCGGCTCTGGGCAGCCTTCTGACTCACTTTTGCAACTTGTAAGAATAGGTCCTGGGGAGGCCTAGAGCCTTCTCCTCTGGCTTCTCACCTTTACCCCACTTCCCTGCTCCCCTAACCCGCTGACTCTATGCTAGTGTTTCTTACACCTAGTACAGTCCCCTGAAAGGGAGCCTTGACCCTCCACTAAGCCAGCCCAGACCACTGTCAGAGGGTTAAAAGCCACCCCCACCCCCACCCCAGTCTCTGCTAGCCTGGCTCAGTGCCTGTGGAGGAGGCAGCCCCCTCCACCTTTGGATGGGTATCCGTTACAACCTGACTTCCCTGAGCTTCAGGTCACCTTCCTGTACCCCCTACCCATGGGTCTGTGTTCTCTGTGCTTTGACTTCGGTTTCTCCCAACACACAATGTGGTGTCCAACCCACAGCATTCTAGCTGCCATTGAGAAGGGTCCCTGTTGATAAAGTCAGAGCATTCATTACTTGTCATAAAAGTTCAGCAAACAGTTCACAAGTTTCCCAGTTTACCTATTGGGGATGTAACTCTTTGTGGCCATGAAAAAACGTGGACCTCATAATATGTCCATAATGCTAATTAAAGGCAAAGTTGGTTGCTTGGCGAAACCCCTCCCTAAGCTTTTGCAATTCCTCTAAAGAAGGCATTTGTACCCTCTTACAAAGTATTCTTTTCATATCACTATCAGAAATATCTACAGGGTTTCTTCATACGCTTTATGAGCACAAAGCCACACACAGGAATGACTGGTCCATCTCAAGGTTGGGAGAGTTAGGCATGTACAGCATGTGCCATGACCCAGCAGGCCAGAGGCTGCCTGGGGAACTGAAGATGGGTGCCTAGGTTTGGGGATGGGTGCTGGCCTGGTTTAGTGCAGGCTTAGCAGTCAGCTCTATAATGCTGTGAGTTTGAGTCTCCTCTGGTGGAACAGGTAGCAGAGCCTGGAATGTGTCTGAGCAGGCACTGGCCTCATACTGGAAGCTGGGGACTGGGAGTTTTGCAGCGCCACTTCCCAGTCTTCAAAAGAACAAGGCTGAGGGGCGCCTGGGTGGCTCAGTTGGTTAAGGCCCCGACTTCATCTCAGGTCATGATCTCATGGTTTGTGGGTTCGAGCCCCACATCAGTCTCTGTGCTGACATCTCAGAGCCTGCTTCAGATTCTGTGTCTCCCTCTCTCTCTGCCCCTTCTCCGCTTGTGCTCTATGTCTCTCTCCCTCTCTCTCAAATACATATATATATATATATATATATATATATATATATATATTAAGTTTAAAATAAAAAAATATATATATATATATTTTTTTAAGATTAAAAAAAAGAACAAGGTTGACCTTGAAGGATGTAAGCAGTTGGCCATAACTCCCTCCTGGCACCGTCTTGGAGAAAAGAAGAGATGGATAGTGCCTACCAATAGCAGGTCTGACCTATAGAAGCTAGAGAAGTGACTTTATCTTACTTCTCGCCTCCATCACTGCTTTTGATTACTTGCATATACTCATCCTCCAGGGTGGAAAAGGACACCTTGCCCCCTAAATTAACTTGGATTCATAGCTATGTTCTCTTCTCTCTGGTCCCCATTGTCCTCACACTTCTACCCCATTCTCTGTTGGGACAGAAGCTGGTCTGAATCAATAAGTTACACAAAGGTGCCCTCTTCTGAAATGAAGTAGGACCACGAGAGGCCACATCTTCCATTCCACCCTGAACCAGGGAGTTTGTGCAACAGAAAGGCTGTGATATAGAAACTGACATGGCTTCTATGCGTTTCTTTTGTTTTACTAGTAGAAATGTTTGGTGGCATAATAGGAATTAAATCACCTTTTTTTGGGGGGGGGGGTCAGGACTAATATGCAGAACATGTGTCTTTGAGAGAAAGAATGTCTAGTTCCACTAAGCAACTTAGAATACAACTCAGAGGCCATAAACCCTTTCTGATATGGGTAGTGTTGGTCTTGGCCTGGTGCAAATTGGGAAGTCAGTTCTTGGAGTTTCCTCTGTGATCTTTGAGTGCATATATATAAAAATACCCCTTCCCCAGCCAATTAAATACCTTGGCAATGGGCTCAGAGGGGACCACAGGCTTGTGAAAAGGCTTGTTATTCCCTAAGCCCTTTAGAGGAAGACAGCAGGAGGAAAAAGTCTCTCCTCTGATCATGACTAATCCACTGCATAGATACAATATAAAAGATAAAGGCAGTGATTTTCAACAGGTTCCCGTTTTCAAATAAATTTGCCTTTTATCATGAGATCTCGGTTATTGCTGTATGTTGATTTTCAAGCCCTCTGTGTATACATACACATATTCATATGAAAATTTATTTTCCCCCTTTATTTACTATTAAGCCAGAGACTGCTCCAGAGTTGCCAGATGCAAGGGGCTTAGAGCCTAGAAGTCTGGTTAGAAGGAGTGGGGAGTAGGAGATTCACTTTGAAGCTGTGTTTTTATTTAGATCGCCTGTTTATGGGTTGGGGACACCAGATGAGGATTATGAGGGCACTTTATGATAGTGGCATTGATACTATCAGCAAATATTATCCAGGTTTGCTTCTGCATGTATGCATGGCAAAGATTCCAAAGAACAGGGAAAAAGCCTAGAGTGAACATAATCAGAAGGTCAGACACTGATTCTCACCTTGGGGCTAACATGACAAGTTATGCAGATGAAGTGTAGGTAACTCACTAGGCCCCAAACAGGTATTTGAACTGTACCTTAAATGGGAAGTATCAAGTCATCTTTTTTTTCTTCTAATTTTATTTTATTTTTGAGAGAAAGAGAGAAACTGGGGGAGGAGCAGAGGGAGAGGAATGGGAGAGAATCTCAAGTAGGAGCCATGCTCAGCATGGAACCTGATCCCACGACCTGAGATCATGACCTGAGTGAGCCAAGCCCAAGTCAAGAGTTGGTGCTCAACTGATTGAGCCACCCAGGTGCCCCTCAAGCCATCTTTGAATAAGGAAATTTACATTGACCGCTCACTAATTTACTTTGTCAATAGATTATTGGTGCTTGTTAGAATCTTTCATTTACATAGCACTTGAAACCTTATGAAATGCTGCAGTATCCTGATTTAAGTTATTTCATGGAGAGCTTATCTGATGATTTAAAAATCACAGCTACTGTTTGGTGCATACATTCTGTTATTTCAGAATGCTTGCCATGGGCCCTGGGGGGCACCTTCTGCTCATGTCCTTTTTGTCTACTTGGCCCACACGAAAATTGTGGTCAGAAATGGCCTACACCAATCTCCCATACGAGGCAGGAATCATTTCTACGCATCCTAACCGGGACAAGGCAAAGACATGTGATTGCGTTCAGAAGTTCTCCTGTTCCTCTAACAGAACACATGCAGTCCAATAGAAATACACTTGTGCCACATATGGAATTTGTAATGTTCTATTAGCCAAATAACAAAAAGTAAAGAGAAATGGTAAAAATTCATCAATATTATTTAACCCCAAATATCCAAAATGTTATCACTTCAAAATGTAACCAATGTAAAGTGATTATGAATGAGCTATCCCAACTAATTGTCTTCCTTGTGTCCCCAGAAAGTACTAGCAATCTACTCTATCTCTACTCCTTCCTCGGGATAACAGAGCTGCTTTCTGTGTCCCTCAAAAGTGGGCCACACCACTCCACTGGCCCAGTAAAGAGGAGATTTGACAGCCATGTATCCAGTGGGGCACCAGCCTTTTCCAGCATGCCAGGAGGGAGGGAAGGAGGGAGGGGAGTGGGGAATTTAGGAAACCTGGAACTATTTGTGTCAGCCATTGTGCCAAGGTGTAGGCAGGTTAGAATTACTGCTTGCTCCAAGAACATGAGTCTAGGACTTCCAAAGGTTGGAAGTGGAACTAGCAAAATGTAAAATTCCCAGCACCTTATAATGAAGTCAAGCTCAACCCTCAAATATCATTATTATCAACATCAAGATAGCTAACCTTTTGAGTGCTAATTTTTACATACCTAACTTATCTTCACAACAACCTATAAAATAGATAGTATTATTGTTCCCATTTTACAGATGAGGCAAATACCTTACCCTGGGTCCGACAGCTAGTGAGTGTTGGAACTGGGGTTCACAGCCGGGCAATTGAAGCACAGAGCCTGTCCTCTTAGCCACAGTACTAGCAGAGAGAAAGTACTCATTTCAGGGGTTGCATATGAGAAGATTCATCCAACTTTTCACAAAAGAATGGTAAGGATGTTATAAATATCTGGACCGCTTTGTCTCAATTCCAACTTGTTCACTTTAAAAATAAAATGGCAAAGACCTTTTTCTGCATGCCAGATCAAGGAGCTGGGGCCAAGTGCGCGGTTTCTTGTTTCTTCTCCACAGTCCTATGAATTAAAAGGCTGAGACGGAGATTTAAGGAGACTGGCTAATATAAATGTTGGTCTAAATTAAGAAATAATCAGATTACCCCTCACATAAAATCTTCTGTTGGTACACATAAAACATTTCTTACGTGATAAAAAAAACAAAACAAAACAAAAAATGGTATTTTCAGGAAATGACATTATTTTGGCTGTCCAATATGAAATCATGCATGGGACGAACAACATATTCCAAACTGTTTATGTACTAAAGGGATAGTGTATAAATTAATGAATTCCTCCTTATGTTGATCAGCTGTTGTCATCATTTCACAGAGATAAATAGAAACTTTCTTCCTGAAATGGAACAGAACACAGAAAATATATCAGACCTCCAATCTTGCCTCAGATAATATTTGTATTTTAATTTCCAACCTACATCAAGCCACTCAGTCCCTACATTCCCAATAGCTGTGGATAACTGCTGGTCATTTTAAACTGCTTTCCACTTGCCATTAGAATATATTATTCAGTTCTGAAGTTTCAAAAGTGAACCGTTGGCTCATTCTAAAATAATGTCTTCATCTTTAGAAATTCTTTAGGGCTATAATTTCTAGGCAGTCTGATTAGTGGAAATATGGTCTTCAAAATACAGAGCAAACAGTAAACAGTAAACAGTACTGGAGTTTTCTGTTCATTCCTGGAACTCTTTATGTAAAATGTAACATGAATGGGGGTTGTAAAACATATGAAATTTGTCAATTACGTATGTGCAAAATATCACAATGCTAGTAAGGATGAAAGAATCTCAGAACTCTCCATGCATAACCACAATGAATTTGTTTGGTAATATTTTAAGTTCTATCCATGAACGGCTGGAAATCCCTTTATCATTTATGCATCACCAACGATGTGTTTGGGGATTAGTGAAATCATTTTAAGACATGTGACCTTTCAAGAGAATGTTCCTTTAGGGCTGTCTGGGTGGCTCAGTCGGTTAAGCATCCGACTTCGGCTCAGGTCATGATCTCACGGTTTGTGAGTTTGAGCCCCGCATCCGGCTCTGTGCTGACAGCTCAGAGCCTGGAGCCTGCTTCGGATTCTGTGTCTCCCTCTCTCTTGGCCCCTACCCTGCTCACATTCTGTCTCTCTCTTTCTCTCTCTCTCAAAAATAATAAACATTAAAAAAATTATTTTAAAAGAGAATGTTCCTCTAAAGTAATGTTTTCGGTTGACACCTCTTCCTTCACCATTATAAAACGGTGGTTGTGAATAAAGACACAATTACACTGAATTTTTAAAATTTAGACAGCAAGAGCCATAGTTCTTCTTCCAAAAGAAAAGCTGCACATTATGTCTACACCCTTTAAGTTAGTCATCACTGCTCTTTCAGATAATTGAGGCCAGGCCCTCACTTTATAGAAAAACAGCTTTAGGGATGGTGTATTTCTTTTTTGGCATGTCAAGAGTCCATCACAGTATTAAGTAAAAAAAAAAAAAAAAAAAAAAGAATGGAATGGCATAGCATAGAATAGAATAGAAATGGTGAGGGACTCATCTCCCCACAGTGTTCAGGAAGACAGCAAGTCTCTTTCCACCAAGGCTTACGACCCAGTTAATCTGCAACTTGGTCGGCACGGTTTCCGTGGCTTCTCCTGTCCTCTATTTTGTGGTTTCTGACCACCATTCCCCTCCCTTATCTTGAGCTCACATCCACTGTGCCTCAGTTTATATGGCCAAGATACACCAAGCTTCATTTTTCTCAGAATAATCTGCTGCCTAAAATTGCCCCCTCTAACAGAACACTAGGCTTAAGTCTTCTGCAGTTAGGACATATGGGTGATGGGAAGGGCAGGGGATAGGGAAAGTGCATGCGGGGAGGGCCAGAACTTCCCCTAGACCAGGGTTCTTCTTGCACAACATGAGCAGCACATGGATCACTTTCAAATCATTTGCAAAATCTTGTGTTTATAGGAGTTCGGGGTAGATGTTCCACAGTGCCTATCCTTTTCTCGAAGAGTTAAGGGCCAGCACCCTGGAATGTGCAGGCCCAGAGCTCCAAACTTTAGCATGAACTCTCTTTTGGGTCCAGTCCCGGGATCACCTGAAGCACAAGGCAGGGAATACTCTTTAGTACTGGAGCCATATCCCTGCCCCTGTCTTCCTAGGGAAATAGGCTCCTGTCCCCTCTACCACAAAGCACCTATGGTTTGGGGGAAGGGATTTCTTTAAAACATCATATGCCTGGAAAATAACGTCCCCCCAAAAGTTCTGTGTTTAAAAAAAGTTTTTGGAAGTATAGTGGACACCAAAAGTTTTTTAAAGAATGGATTATACAAAACCATAGGCAGGATACCCTAATGTCTTTCACAAGACAGGTAAACTTATGACAGTCTCTGCCTGCAGTTTAACTGTAAAAAGTGTGAAGGGGGAAAAAAAAACCCCAAAGAAAGACAAGTAGCAACTTAGCTATAGCTGTGGTTTTTAACTATATAGACAGGAGCAGCGATAGCCACAAACCTTTGTAACACTTTTGCAAACAAGCCTCTTACAAACCCGTAACCGGTTAGCTGTGAACTTCACGTGAGCCTTTGTATCACAGGCTGTTTACGGAGAAGGTGGCAGACTGTGTAGTGGCTAAAAGGAGGGTTTTGGTCCCACTGCTTGAGTGTGGCTCCTCCATGACTTCCCTACTTCCCTGGAGGGTGACTTGGGGCATGGTAACTAATCTACTAGGCCTTGATTTCCTCCTCACTAAAACAGGAATAATCATATTTTGCAAGTTTGTGTAAGGATTAAATACAGAATGAGACTTACAAATCGCTTAGCCCCATGCCTGCCACACATAAGTCTTCAGTAAATATTAACTGCTATCCACATAGGGTTCAATTTCCAAAGGAAAATCAGATTGTATAGTAATGATCACGAACTGAATTCTGGAAGCTAACGTCATTTGTTTGACTGATGGGTCTTTTGTTGTTAGGTGTGATAAATGAATAATTTTCAGCTGTTTCAGGGGTTGGGTAAAGGTTCTAAAACAGTGGTTCCCAACCTTGGTTGCATGTTAGAATCATCCGGGGTGGGGGGGGCGGGCGGTTAAAAAACCTGAGGATACCCATGTTACAGCCCAGATTAATTAAATCAGAGTCTCTGGGGGTGGGAGAAAGCCATCAGAGTAGTCTAAACAGTCCTCAGGTGATTTCAGTGAACAACCAAATAAAGTTCTCATTTGCCCCCAAATTCTGAAACCATGATGGAGTTGCATTAACAGTAGAAAAGTAGCCCAGAATCACAGTACCCAGTCAGAGCCAAGAGGAAACTTTCCATGAGAGGCTGAAAGTGTTCTAAAGAAGATATATCTAGGGGTGCCTGGGTGGCTCAGTCGGTTAAGCGTCCGACTTCGGCTCAGGTCATGATCTCGCCGTCCGCGGGTTCGAGCCCCGTGTCGCGCTCTGTGCTGACAGCTCAGAGCCTGGAGCCTGTTTCAGATTCTGTGTCTCCCTCTTTCTCTGACCCTCCCCTGTTCATGCTCTCTCTCTGTCTCAAAAATAAATAAATGTTAAAAAAAAAAAAGAAGATAAATCTAAAGAACACTAATTTTGATCCATACCACCTTGTAGGTACCAAATCAAACTCTATATTCTTAACAAAGCCCTGTAGAGAGAGCCTCTATCCTAAGGAATCAAAACTCAACTTGACTCGTTTAGATTGTTCATAACAAATTTGTTAGTCAGGTGTGCAAAAACACGTATAAATTCTATCAGCCTTGGAAGCTGATTTCAGAGTAGCAGTGAAACGTTATTAATTGATATATCCAATGTGTCAGCCTTTCATTAAAATCTAGGATCGGCTGGAGGGAGAAGGAAATGTGGAGTTACTGTTTAACGGGTACAGGGTTTCAGTTTGGGGTGATGAAGAAAAGGTTCTGGAGATGGATGGTGGCGATGGTTGCTATTCTGTGTTCTTTTACGTGATGGCCAGTCCGGTGCAGCCAGAAGAGGAGCACAGGAAACGCTCGGGAAAATAATTTGTATCATACAGCAAACACTGCACAACACCAGAGCCGCAAGGAAGGTACTAGAGTAGATCGGGAGGCAGAAGGAGCAGGAGCGGGAGGACAGCCTGGGCCTCTCCAGAGGAATATTGTCCCTGGGATACAGGACCATGTGGAGGGGCTCAGGCTTGGTTACTTTGCATATCAAAGGACAGCTCCTGGGTGAACCCTGGGCTGTCTCTGAAGAATGGCTAGCCCTGGGGCACCTGGGTGGCTTAGTCAGTTAAGGGTCCAACTCTGGATTTCAGCTCAGGTCCTGATTTCACAGTTAGTGAGATCGAGCCCTGCATCACTCTGTGCTGACAGTGTGGAGCCTGCTTGGGATTCTCTCTCTCCCTCTCCCTCTCCCCCTCCCGCACTTCCTTCCTCCCTCTGTCCCTGTCTCTCTCTCTCTCTCTTTTTCCCAAAATACATAAATAAACATTAAAAAAAAAAAAAAAAAGAATGGCTAGCCCTGGGAAGAGGCAATCTCTTCCCAACCAGAAAGGTTTTAAAATGTCAAAACATCTTGATACACAGAAAATAAAAAAACATAAACAACATAGTTGCACAACAATATAAATGTACTTAATGCCACTGATTTTACACTTGAATGTGGTTAAAATGGTAGATTTTTATGCTATGTATATTTTACAATTAAAAACAAACCTAGGATCCACAACATCAAAAATGGTGAGCTCTCGGCAAGAGACGAGGACCATGGGGGTGGGGTTGGGGGTGGGGGAAGGAAATGGTGAGCTAAAAAAAGATAAAACTTACATCATGAACTTCAGGAAAAGTATGTCACTTTTCCCAGTGTAAAAGAAGAAATTATCTCCTCCAAAATCTTGGCCACCTCATGAAATACAAATTTTAAGCATTTCTAAAAATTGCCCAGTATGATGGATGAAAGGGAAAGGAAACAAATAGTACAGAATTGCTTCATTCTCTAAAACCATTTTTCACTTCTCATTGCTCCCTATTGCTCTCTAATGAGATCAGGAACTATGATACGGGTCATTCCCCACTGAAAACCTGACTCATCTTCATGTGTGACACTAGAGTGCTGAGCCCTGTCTACACTGCCCGCTATGGCTAGCCAGTTCAGGGTCATCGTATGCTTTGGCCAAACTAGATCATAAGTTCAGCTACAGACTTTTTCTATGACAGAGTGTCAGTTGTACGTGTGTGTATTAACTAATATATTTTAATCTACTAGACTTTTGTACACCATTATCTTGAAATTCTAATCTTCAAAATTGCTCCTTGGATATACCATATAAGTACTGTCTATTTCTCATCCAAAATAGTTTGGCTGACAAGAAAAGTATTGCTCTGTTGCATGTTCCCACCTAACTTTCCTTTTCTCTGTATAATCAGGGAAATCCACCATCAATTCTTCTTTTTCCTTGCTCATCTGCCAAGTCTTTCCTCCATTCCCTATTCCAAGATTCTCTGTCATAAACACCTCTGGCTGCCAAACCTTCCTGCTCTTGTCCTAACATAAGCAACCCAAAGATGACTACTCTTCTCCATCCCTGCAATTTGCTTTGTATATCCAATTGCCAGATGCCTGCAGAGTAAGTACCAGGAGGAAAGGAAAAAAAACATTCCTTTTTCTGGCAAAGGAGCCTGGAGGAAAGATGTCGCAGTTCTCTAACTCACAGGCTCCCCCTGGTAAGAAAGTCCCTATAACATTATAAAGAACTGGCTTTAAAGTCGGGTGTGATTTCCCTTTGTTTTCCTCTTTTCAGTAAGCCATGTGGGAGTGTTTGATCTTCATGGAGCATGTACTGTTCCATTCCTTTGAATCTGACCAGAACTTGCATTGATCCCCAAATATGTGAGGAATCAGATGGGAATTGGTATACCAGTTTGAAAACATTGGTCAATGGGCCAGCCAATGTGTCAGCTTTCCAGTATTTAGGAGGTTGTTCTAAGGGTATTTGTTCTAAGATAGGCTATAGCCATGAATGTAGCACATGGCTGAGCACTCTACTCGCTGTCAAGGAAGTTGGAATGTTTGTCCCAACTCTGCCAACTAACCAACCCTTGGGGACTTGGGAAAGTCACCTGACTTCTCTGCACTTTGGTGTCCTCACTGAAGGAGATAATGACAACTAACATTGTGGGGTACTTACTGGGTGAGCACTGTTTTACATAGCTTGCGCATATTACTTCCAGTCATCCTCCCAAAAAACCCAAGAGGTAGGTACTGTTTTCATTATCACTCATTTTACAGATGTAAAAACTGAGGCACAAAGATTTGTTTTCTTACCAATGGTCCCAAAGCTATCTGTGGAGCCAGGATTCAAGGCCAGGCAGTCCCATGTCCAGAACCCATGCTCTGGGTGACTTCTCTCCCTGAATTGTGATAATTAAGTCAGATTAAGTGTTTGGATATAAATGTAACATATTGTGGGGTTCCTGGGTGGCTCAGTCGGCTGAGCATCCGACTTCGGCTCAGGTCATGATCTCACAGTTCGTGGGTTCGAGCCCTGCGTCGGGCTCTGTGCTGACAGCTCAGAGCCTGGAGCCTGTTTCAGATTCTGTGTCTCCCTCTCTCTCTCTGCCCCTCCCCCGCTCATGCTCTGTCTCTCTCTGTCAAAAATAAATTAAAAAAAAAATTTTTTTTTTAAATAAATGTATGGGGCGCCTGGGTGGCACAGTCGGTTAAGCGTCCGACTTCAGCCAGGTCACAATCTCGCGGTCCATGAGTTCGAGCCCTGCGTCAGGCTCTGGGCTGATGGCTCAGAGCCTGGAGCCTGTTTCCGATTCTGTGCCTCCCTCTCTCTCTGCCCCTCCCCCGTTCATGCTCTGTCTCTCTCTGTCCCAAAAATAAATAAACGTTGAAAAAAAAAATTTTTTTTAAATAAATAAATAAATGTAACATATTGTTACTAACTTTCCTGAAGTTCACATCCTCATCTGTCAGAAGGAGACAATGCTTACATTTCAGAGTTTTTTGTCAAGAATAAACATGGAAGAATGAGATTCTTCTACCTATCTTTTACCACTACTGGCGCGCACAAACACACACACACACACACACACACACACACACACACACATTTTGTTCTTAAATCTTAAGAAATTGCACGTCGTCTAATCCCATCCACTGCTACAACATAAAACTAATATAATTTTTCCTTTTTGCTTCTTACAGATTTTTGCATACATGAATGAAACCTCTTCCCGAAAAGAAAAGTGGGACCTCCAAGCTCTTAGATTTTTATCCATCAATTCAATAATTGACCCTTGGGTCTTTGCCATCCTTCGGCCTCCTGTTCTGAGACTAATGCGTTCAGTCCTGTGTTGTCGGGTTTCATTAAGAACACAAGATGCAGCACAGACTTCCTGTTCTATACAGTCAAATGCCAGTAAATAGATTGACCTTTGTGGACAGTAGTTAAGAAGTGCTTAGTTAGCCAGCATCTGGAAGATCATTTTGAAATGGCTCCTTGGAGAAATGAAAAAAGTTAGTTTATAAACAAAGTGAAGCTACCCTAATAAAACAGAGTAAACAAACGTTTCAGCAGCAGTTTGTGCTACAGAGGTGCTGACAAGGCACTTCACAGAAGGTGTCAGGAGAATACATAAAAGCTGCCCTCGATGAGCATGTCACATGGCCTTTGAGAAAAAACCAACTGCATTTAGGATCCAGTTGCCTTTTGATTTAAGCTTTCTGTTGAACGAGAGCATATGTGGTTTTGTAATTTGTTTAAAACCCTAAGTAGTTACTGTGTGTTCAATTTCAATCATCTATGCTACTGCCGCTGTAAACATACGGTGCACAGTCAGGCCAGAGAAAACTTCACATGTATTCTCTACGAAGTCCATACGAGGAAGCAACCACTCCTGGTGTCTTGTGATTGCTTAAGAAACCCTTTGTTTGGCCAGTGAATTTGGAAATCACAGGCACTTTGTAGTGTCGTATTTGTGCACGTGGGAGGACTCCCTCGTCACTACAGTATTACGCGTGGAAGAGTAAGTAAGTTCAGCTGGTTAACGTCACCTTCTCACTACTCCTCCGGAAGCTGGGTGTCAAAGTATCGGGTTATTTATTTTATAATGTCCGTTGTGCCGACAGTAATGAAGAACACTTTCGGAATTTTCCTCTCAACAAGAAATAATAGGCTATTGAGAGAGTTAATTCTGATTAATATTCTTCATTCTATTTCCAGGGAGAGGCTATGGGGCTATGTCTGCAACCAAGTATTAGAATTAAGAATGGAAAAATCTGATCAATTCTCAGTAAACCCTGAAACTCTTCTAAGGCTCATGCTGAGGCTGTGACTAACATCTACTTTATAAGGTGACTGTTGTAGCAAAACCCATGCATCTAAGTTTTTATCCAGGAAACATGGTTTGACTCATACTATATAGGAAATAATGCAACAGTGAGTCATATCTTAATATGTTTCTAAATCTAAATGTTTGCCATGGTATAAAAATATACCAGCATTAAAATATTTCAGCAAATTTGCACTGCTTAATCATCTTAGTTCCTGCATAAACATCTGAAATGTCACAAAAATAAACTATGAAACAAAAATTTAGAAATGGAAGAGTGTTGAGTTCCCCCAAATAACAGTTTATAGAGTAGATATATTTTTTAGTGAGATAAAAGTGGAAAAATTATATTTATTTTGGCAAGTTTTTAAAAGTATGGTTTCATTGTAATTTAAATGTTAAAATAGTATAGTACTTGGTATTCGAGTATTTTTTTTTCCTTACAGCATGATCTTCAGAATAGTAGAAACACCTTATTTATTTATTTATTTTGCAGTGTGTTATTACAGGATAGCTATTATAAAAAACAAAAAGGGGATGTCAGTTTTTTCCAAGGTCTCGTTGAGTTGCTTACGCAAAACCATTTCCTATAAGTAGTTATCAAACTAGGTGATCACTTAAAGTGATTCCAAACCAATCTAGCATCAGTATATTTTGACACAATCTATGTCAAATCAGCTCTTATTTTTAAAAGAATAAATAACTGGTTTGCTTTCCTACTGATTTAAACAAACCAGGCAAAATTTAACTTAACTGAAATCTGGACACGTAAATAAATCTTCCCTGCAAACAAGTATTCTGAAGTTAAGAAATTGCTCTAAACAGGACTAATAATTATACTCATGGGTAATTCCTAAACATAAAATTCTAACGTTACTTTGAATATGAAAGATTGATTTATAAGATGACTATTTTTTCCTCCAAATGAAACCAAATGAAAATGTTAACTATAGTCCTTCTCTTCACCTCACCATCACCCCAAAATTCTGAAATAATGCCTGAGAACCTTAAAAAACAAACAAACAAAAAACAAGAAAAGGCATAGTTGGACATAGTATCTCTAGTGGGAACAAAATGATTTACTCTGGGGGCCCAATGTATAAAAGTTGAAGCCATTTATTTAAGAACTGGTAGATTTCTAGAGCTTTGTTTCCTGATGTACTCCTGTTCCTTGTACTGTATTAAATGGCTGAGTCCTGTTGTTTTGTTTGCATATACACAGAAGGAATTAAATGTAAAAATCCTGTGTAATAGACAATCACCTATTATTAATGGCAATTTAAAGGTAACAGAAAAAATTAGATGGGTAAATATTTCCTTTCTAAAAATCCCATCACATCAGACATATCTGTTCACGTTTACTGACTCATTTTCAACTTAAATGGAAAACACGGAGCTTAGCCTCGTATGTCAGAGAATTGAATTGTGATAAAAGAAGATGCAGGTTTTATTTGTTGTCCCCGACAGTCATTGGGATGAAAAGGGAAAAACTATAGCGGATTTTCACTTCAGAATCCCAGCTCTGACGTTAGGCGTCCAGAATTGGATGGGCCAGAGTAGTCTGCTCTGAGCCAAATTGTTCCCAGTTCCCTGTGGCCTCAGGTCATGTTTCCCAAGAGGGAACTGGAAAATTCTGGTACTAACTTATGGCCTTGAACATCCAAAGATCTGATAGAAGATACAGAAAGCCTCCAAAAGACCTGAATCTCAAAGTGGTTTGGACCCATGACAACGTAGAACCAGAACAAAGCTCTAGAAACCGCGCCAACCCAAAACCACCATGCTGGCAGAGGCTGTAAGCCCTGAGCGGCAAGCAGGGAAAATCCGATCGGTATCACTGCAGTCTCAGTGTAATTCACTTACATTCTTGGCACCCCTGTCTGCTCATGTCCGTGCGCTTTGAAAGGGTTGTCCTAATGTTCGTGTAATGTCAGCTCTGATTTGGATCAAGAAAAAACCCAATATATTCAGGGGTAAACTTTGGTGTCATTGAAACGCAGGGGAAAACAATTAGCTTGCACTTATGTAAAGATTTATTTCGTTTAGCCAAATCTCATGGTTTTCTGAATTTAGGAAGAGCCCCCGCTTGAGCCATTTACAGATGGAGATGCAGTCTTCTCTGCAAATGAGAAGTTTGTATGTGTGGACATACAGTGCCTACGCCTGCAGGTGGTATTACAACTTAAATATTGACGACTATCTTCTGCCTCATCAAACACTTAACTTCATTGGATTTCCTCTTTGAGTACACATTTATAAATACCTCCAATCACCTAACAGCATTATAATTGATTTCTTAATTTACAAAGCATTGTGATCAACTTAAGTACACACTGTGGAAATAAATGTTATTCTAGCAGCTCACTAAAGTTATAGTCTATACAGGGGACCAAAGACATGTATTGGGCATTAATTTTCTATTTCAGAAAGTTACTCTTTTTTTGGTGTTTTGTTGGTATCTTTCACAATTCCTTTCATTGTTAAGTACATTTTCTTGAATTACATTTTGTATTCCCTCTAAAATGAATGTACTATTAAAGTTCAGTTGGGGTGGTTTAATTCTGTGATCCAGGTGTTTCATTTTTTAAGAATCTGCCAAGAGTCAAATCAGTGAAGTTTCCAGTAAAAAGAGATGGCGTCCTCCAAAGGGTCACTGAGGACTGTTGAATGAAAGGCATGTTTACAGAGGGAATCGACAAGGGATGGTGGACGTCCCTTACACACTCTTCCACCCCTAGGCCTGAAGGGACAAGGGAGAGGCAGCCACTGGAGGCAAACTATAAGATATCACCCAACTGGAGCTGTAGCCCTAAGTAGGGAAGCATAGCTGTTGGCAAATCGCAGGGAGGGAACAAAGGGACTCCCTTCCTGGAGACTTCTCCTCCTACTCTCTACTCTTCTGCTGGTTTGTCCCATTGCCCAAACCCAGCTGTAATCCACAGAGTCAGGGGAGCCTGGGTAAAGCAGTCCATGAAGGCCATACTATGGGAGAGAGCAGATTTAGAAGAGCAAGTGGAGACCATCCTGCATAACTAAATTAAAAATATGTTCTCTCTCTTTCTCTCTCTTTTTTTTTATTACACCAACACAAGAATTGAAAGCACAAAGTGAGCAGCCCCTCTTCCTGCTCTTCTACTCCAAGTATCCTCTCTCAAGCTTGGGGAATAGGACTCAGCCCTGTCTGTATGAAAGGGGGAAATAGATCCCTTCATCAAAATATTGGTCTCAAGCCCTGCTCTCCTGTGGCTCGGCATCAGCATTTATCTAACTTTGGAGTCATGTGATTTTATATAATTGGAGAAAGAGAGGGGGGGATCAGACCAAAGCATGTTTGCACAGCAGTGTAGCATAATAGCTATGCCTAGGCACAGCAAAGACAGAACCACGTATGCTGGTCTAGAAATGAACTGGAGCCCCATTTTTAAGAAGGACCACTAGAGTGAGAAAACTCTAGAAAAAGCTTAATTTAAGAGTACACGGCAGGCCATATCCCCAAATTTAAGATAGCAGGGATGAGTCTACACGGCTATGGTAAAGAAAGAGTATATGTAGCAATTCAGCAATTCTGCATAGTTTTAAATGCTGACAAATGTACAAGAAAAAAGCACATTTTAAGAAAATGGAAAAAGATCAAAGTTTGACTCCCAAGCCATCTGTCAATGTTGCCCTTTCTGCTACCTCGGGACTTGTCTTTACTCACCTCCTTTCATTCCCTTCCAGAGCACCCTTCTAGCACGGACTATCCCCTCTCTCCCCTCTACCACCAACCAGGTCCCATGCTATCTTTGATGCACACACTCAACCTTTCTTTCAGCAAACTCTGCATTTCCTCAGGGTTATTAAAGATTTGTCAGACTGCTGAGGCTTTTTCAGACAAGTTATTTAAGCTCTCTGACTCTTAGTTTCCTCATCTATAACACAAGGATAATAAAATTATCCACCTCTTCAATTATTTTGAGGCTCCAATGAGTATGTACACGCAGGACATTCAGCACAGTGCCTGGACATGGTCAGTGTGAATAAGGTTAGGGATTAATATGATCTAAGAAGCCCAGTTCAGTGGGTCACTAAACCTCCGACCTCTTTGCACACAGCTGACTCAGAGTGCTCATTCCTGGTGGCGGTCATGGTGCTAGGGGGTTATGGTGTCTATTTGTTAACTCTGGGTAACTGTCAAGAATAATGATGATAAGAAGCCTGTCGGACAAGTTTGTATTTCAGAGAATGCAGTGAAGATTGGCACACACAGGACAGGGTAGAGGAATGCATAAGCATAAAAGAGAGGAGACCAAGAGACACAGAAGGACAATAGGACACCTAACATGGCCCCTTTCCCCTCAACAGAGCCACGTAGGGGAGCTAGAGGAGACAATATTCCAAATGTTATTTGAACGGCATATGTTGTGTGTTGGGAAAGACACTCTGTCGCCAAGCTGAAACTGAGCAGGTTTCCTTCACACAGCATCTTGTCCAGATCCCCAGAATAAGTCCAACCCGTGTGCCACAGATGACCTTCCGTATTGCTGAACACAGCACCCAAGGCTTCTCCAGGCAAGTATTTCCGATTATTTAACCGTCCCTTATGTGACACCTCACCATTTTGACACCTCCTCCAGATCGTATCCAAGTTATCAGTGTCCACCTTAATATGTTGTGCCACAGCCAAACACAAATATGTAATTCTAAACCAGTCTTATCAGTACTGGGTGCTGGTATGTCACTTGCCGGCTTGGCATGGTCACCTAAGTGTTACCAGCTTTATCACAAAGAGGTCATAACCTAGTTAGGAACCTTCAACAAATGAGAGCAGCACAGTCTTCCACTTTACAGAGAGGAAAACTGAGTACAGGGGTGAAGGGAGTTGCTTCCTAAGGACATCCTCACAAGATCCCCCTTATGATTGTCATGCTGATGGTGCCACTTGAGATCACAGTCATTCGCCTATAAATTCTCGGATGGGTTCTGTAAACTAGTGATAGCGAGCTCTGAACTTATCAGCTGAACCTTGTCTTTTGTGTTAAGAACTCGCCCTTGAGATGATGTGGAATTAGATGCCAGTGCTGGGGCTCAGAGGATAATTTTTTTCCCTTCAGAATGGAATTCACTACTTTTAGTCATCAAATGATATTTTCACTAGAATCAGCTGGCCAGCACTCATCTCAGTTCTAAGAGTAGACATGATATATCATAAATTACACCTTTAAAAATTCAACAGCTGCACAATAAAGCCTTTGAAGACACAGTTGAGACTATCTTTCAGCTTAACATACCCGCATCACGAAGAGCTGGAGGAACGAGCCAAAAAGCCCTGGGCTTTCGAGAATTCAATGTTCACTTTTTATTTTCATGTTTTAAAAAATACATGACCTCATGTTACTTGTAAAACCAAAGACACAATAACCAAAACACAGTTGGCTGCACCCTGTGGTGTACCAATCTTTGACCTGTAAAAATAAATCTTTCTGGGGTGAGTCGGCATTCCAATAAAAGAGGAGCAAGTTAACTCTAAACTAGAGACCTTTATTCTCCGTACTACCTATTACAGTGACTGGGGAGTCCGATGCCCACTTCTCAGAGGAGACACTAGTTCAGATGTTCACATCTGTTTGTGAAATGCCAGTTGGGAAGGTGGACAGTCAGGGTCTGTCCTCCCTCTACACATTTCCTCTGTGTTCCCAATGAAGCGGTCCCATGAACCACCTGGTGGCCAAGAAATACTAAGTGAGGAAACACAATTATCCTGTATTATCAGTATTAATAGCTTTTTTAAATGCCTTGCCTTTGTCTGCTTGACCATGTTAGAATGCTACTATTTGGAATCCTTTGTAATAGGAATTTGGGATTAGGAGACAAATGACATGAAAAAAAATGTCACTTAACTGAAGGGTTAAGTCAGAGTGGTAAAGGTACGAGTGGAATGCAGTGGACATGGTGTGTCCCCATTCCCCCATGCCCCCTCTCCCACCTCTCTCCCCATCCGGCCCAGTGTGCTAAGCCTGGTGCACTCCAGCAAGCTCCCCTCTCAGGTCACTACCCTGGGTGCTGTCCCTACTTGGGATAAACGCCCTTCTCCCAGACAGCCATGGCTCACTTCTTCACTTCCTCCTCTTCAAAATTTTACTCTAGTGACAGCTTCTCGTGAGGCCTTGACTGACTACCCTTCCTAAAATTGCACCCCCACTCTCACTCCTCATTCCCTTTATCCTGTTCTGCCATTTTCTAGCATGAATGACCTTAAACATACCTCAAGGTGGACGTATTTATAACATTCATGGTCTGTCCCCTTGCACTAGATTGTGAGTTCCAGGAGGGAGAGATTGTTGTGTCTTCTGGTGTCCAGTGTTACAGTATCTTACAGTGCATTCAGAGGGACAAACTCGCGTGGGTTATCAGATCCCAAGGGGAAAGAGGAGGCTATCCACACAGGAGGTGAACTGGTGTAGGGACTCAGAACCTGAGCGGGAGGGAAGGGCATCTCTGTAAGGGGACAGCCTAGCAACAGAGTTTAGGAGCCCGAGCAGGATGAGAAGAACACATACTTGTGGGGGCCACCTGGCATGTGCTGTCAGAGCTCAAGTAGAATGAGGATGGTGTCCATGTGGGGTGGAGCTCAGACTGGGGAATGTTGAGCAGAAAGAAGGAGATGTGGGGAAGAGGGTTATGGGGAGGATGGGAGATTGGTCACAAATGGACTTATCAACCAGCAAATATATTGAGGATAATGGAAACCAGGCTTGTCACTGTTAAAAAAAAAAAAAAAAACATAAAAAGAGAGAAAAGTAGAATGAGTGCTATAGTATGGGATTGGAATTGGGGGGTACTGGTATTAATTCATATTTTTTCAGTATATACAGATAAATATGGAAATAAATACGTGTGTGTGGGTGGGTGGGTGGGTGTGGGTATGGGTGCGTGTGTTCTGTTCACTAGTGTTGCCAGGGGCAGAGAAAATGTAAGACCAACCAGGAGCATCTTGTGCATGAAAATAAGTTCCTAAGGAAAGAGGGAGCCGTAAACAGGATATTTATATGGTTTCAAAGTACTCCTAACAAGATAAGTATTCATTATACAAGGGAAAGAATTACTTTACAGTAAGAAATCCTGACAGAGTCTAATGTAAGCAGGGCTCCAAGTAAACATCATCAGTAATGGAACCAATTTACACCGTGAGCCGGAAGATTGGATGGGATAAGAACATGGGGTCACTCCTGTGGTATTGGTCCCTGTCAGAACTTCATAACCTGAATCTAATCATGAGGAAACCACAGACTCACCCAAATTGAAGAACATTCCATAAGATGCCTGGCCTGTTAATCTTCAAAACAGTCAAGGTCATGAAAATCAAGGGGAAGAGTAAGGAACTGGTCCGGCCTGAAGGACGCTAAAGGGACAGGACAAGCCATGGCAGCATGTGACTCTGAACTAGACCCCACTGCTACGAAGGACCTTGGGACAACCAGCACACCTTACATGAGTGTGAGGACTAGATGGTAGTGATGACATCCACTGGGTTATTACAGCATGTTACGTAGCAGAACGCCTTTGGAGACGCTCTGATGCATTCGGGGATGAGGACAAAACCTCTGTGAACTAATCACAAATAATTCAAGGAAAAAAGTTATAATGTTCCTGTAAGTTTATGATTGTTTCAACGTGAAACAATTTTTTTTTAATGAAATGGCAGGCACAGTCCCTGCAACAGAAAGAAGACAATAAATTTCATACTTTTGGTACATAGGGAGAAATGAACAATGTATACTAAAATCAGATTCTATTTTCAATCACTCTGATTCCATTTCTCTTACATATTTTTGTTTTTGAGCTGTGAATGGCTATCTCTGAAATGAAAACCAAAACCAAATATTAAGGATGGATTTCTTAATGGCAGGGGAAGAGCTGTTATCTTAATCTTTCCAACCTGTTCACCAAAAAGTCAGGCTAAGCGTCAGTATGATGCTAATGGTTTGGCTTAAAGAATTTATACAATTATCATCACATTTCCATTAAGGAAAAGGAGACCAAACACATTTACAACTATGTGCTGTTATTTGAATTTACATGAGTTTTCTGGGGTGTGTGTGTGTGTGGTGGAGGGGGGAGAAATGCAGCTATCTATGCATTAACTTAATTTTAGATATCACAGGAGAAATGATACTGCCCAAAAAAAACATGATTTATCATCCAGAGGTTTAGCCCTGTGCTATGATTGAATTTGTGGACTTCTACAGCTTCTAAACAATCACAGGTTCATTCTTATCTCTAAAACAGCCCTACCTCAGGAGCATCTGGGTGGCTCCGTCAGTTAAACATCTGACTCTTGATCTCGGCTCAGGTTATGATCTCACAGTTCGTGAGTTTGAGCCCCATGTCGGGCTCCTCGCTGACAGCATGGAGCCTACTTGGGATTCTGTCTGTCTGTCTGTCTGTCTCTCTCTCTCTCTCTCTGAAAATAAATAAATAAACTTAAAAAAATAGCCCTACTTCAACCTTATTTCTCAGTTCAACCTGCACTATAAGGTTTGAACCTTACAAATGAAGATTATTCTTAAAGATGAATTCCCATAAGACCTTGTCCTCCTAAGAAATCTGTCTGCTCTGTTATAAGTATATGCTTAAAAGCAGAGAAGAATTGCATTTACTCTGGAGACTAAGTTAACAGAATATCCAGGTGAGGGAGCAGGTTGTCAGGAAACTAGTCAGAAGTACTGCCTCATTCTATTTAACACTCACATCCTCCATACTGCCCTCAGTGGCATTGCCATTGGAGACAGTCCAGCACTGTGGTTGGTATAAAGTTTGGACTCTGAACCTGGACAGACCTCATTTCAAACCTAGCCATCAGCATTGAGTGTATAATCTTGAGCAAGTTAGCTTAGACTTTCTAAGCCTCTTTTCTTACCTCTATCATGAGGGCAGTACTTGCCCACCTCAAGTGCTTTTTAAAAACACTGGTTGCTTTATCATCATGGATTTTTTTTTTATGAAAATGTAATCATGTTATTAAGATCCCATGTTAACAGTGTATGGACTTTTAACCCTCTGTTGTTCAAAGCTGTCTTATCATAAAGCCACACACACATAGGCCACCACCACCACCAATACCATCATCGTATTGGTATCTATCTAATGACGGACATGTTACCAACAAATCTGAGTTGACTGAAGACTCTGAGAAGTTCAGTGAAGTCAGAGATGATATAGGTGATCGAATCTCCATCTGTGTTCACAGCAAGGAATCACCAAAGAGGTAGTGACTTGAGCCACTGTCCCACCTATCTCCATGCCGTCCAGACATTTGGAGGCATTCCTACTGGTCTTTTCCCCGGACAGCCTCATTGCTTTCTCTCTCATTTCATTCATGGCTCTGCTCCAATGTCACTTCCACAGAGAAATCTTCCTTGACTTATAAAAACAACTCTATAGAAGATTCCCACCACTCTCTTCCCTTTTCCCCTCAATCTGTTCATTTTTCTTTATAACCCTTATTATCTTTCTCACTACCTGGCATTGTAGTTCGGGAGAGGGGTGCGTGTGTGCCTGTGCAGGTGCTTTCTCTCCGAGTGGGAAAAAAAACCTCCGTGATGGCAGAACAATATCTCACATAATAGGTGTTCAATAAATATTTACTAAGTAAATGAATGGATGAATCTAATTGTCAGCTAGCAGTTTAGAGACAAGAGACCCCAATTTTTAACTGGGGCCAAAGGTCTTTGGGAAAAAAAAATCCCCATGTTTGTTACAGGAAGATTTGCAAGGAAAGAAGACAACTTCAGTACAGTTTATGCAAAAACAAACAAACAAACAAACAAAAAACCCAAAGTAGACTTCACTGCATAGCTCTTGACACACATTTGTAAAAGCATATGTTTTTGTATTGTTTCTTTTCTGTTTGTTTTCATGATTGGGGTTTTTCTTTTTATGAAGTTTCCAGAAATAAAACCTCACTCTATAGCATTTCACCTCTAGGACCTAGGAGTTTAACCTGTAACTATTGTCCAGAACCAATTCATTTCTTTTTTTTTTTAAGTTTTTATTTATTTATTTTGAGAGAGAGAAACTGGTGTGGGGGAGAAAGTGGGAGCAGGGCAGAGAGGGTGGCGGGGAGAGAGAGAGAATCCCACCTAGGCTCCACACTGTCATTGCAGAGCCAACATGGGGCTTGAACTCACAAATGGTGGGATCATGACCTGAGCTGAAATCAAGAGTGGGTGGCATAACCAAATGAGCCACCCAGGCGCCCCCAGAACCAATTCATTTCTAAATCATCACTGGCTCCCTGTCTTCCCCAGGGTAAAACGCAAGCTCCTTAGCAGGCAAGCAAGGGTGGGCTGGGTCTGCTCACTCCCTGCACTTATCTGAGGTACCTGTTGTGTCTGGTCTCAGGGCAGCCATACTTCCAGCTTCATCCCTCCACGCCTGGGCTCATGTTGCCCCTTGGTCTGCAGCACCTCTGCTTCTCTGTCCTGGAATATACCCACCCATTTTTTAAATGTTATTTTATTTGAGAAAGAGAGAGAGAGAGAGAGAGAGAGCACGAGCAGGGGAGGGGCAGAGAGAGAGGGAAACACAGAATCCGTAGAAGGGCTCCAGGCTCTGAGCTGTCAGGACAGAGCCCAATGTGGGGCTCAAACTCGTGAACTGCGATATCATGACCTGAGCTGAAGTCGGACGCTTAACCAACTGAGCCACCCAGGCGCCTCTATACCCACCCATTTTTAAGTCTCTGAGGGAGGTATTCCTGACCTTTTATTCCTACCATGACATTAACGAAAATCAAACTAATTCAACATTATGGTCAATAGCATGTTTGTAACTCTTTGCTAAAACTTGTTAGAGCAACTAAAATTAATCCAGGCACTGCTTTTTCTCTATGTACTGTCTGTATATATATACTATATGTACCTCTGAATACATATCTTTAAAATGTTTTCTTTTAATTTACAAAAAAAAAATTCATCTTATTCCATATGGACCATAGCTTCTGAGATCCTAATTATGGTAATACAATAAGCATCACAGCAATACCTGTGGAACTGTACCATCATCCAAACTTATAAAAGAAACTGAATACAGGTAGAAAAACACACCTGATGCTAGTTGTTTATCCCCTTGCAAATAACCTTACAAATAGTGTTCAACTTTTAAAAAAAATACAAAAAACACTTAACGCTGCTTCAGTCAGATATATCTCTGTGAACCTTTTTACCATATTTTAACTCAACAAGAACTTTGAATAAGGGAAATCCAGTTTGTTCAGTCACAAAATTTCATATCCCAAGAAGACTTCCTATATTGCAGAAATAATGGTGTTATACTTAGATATATTATTTTACAAGAATTTTTCTCAAGGCAAAACATAAAATAAAACTGATAGAATCTTTGTTTCTTCTGCCAAAGAACAATACCCCAGGGGTTAAAATTAAAAGCTGTAGTTTGAGTTTCCTAAGAAATGAAAGATAAGATCTCAAAAGTGACGTAAATAATGAAGTAGGCCAGGTACTGTATACCAAAAACTTTTCAATAGGCTTCACTTTAAATCTTTATCTAAAAGCTTTGTTTTGTATTCAGACTATTTATTTTGAGTAAAGAATTTTTACCCAAGAATCAGGAGCAACATGAGCATATAGCTTTGGCCGAAAAAGGAGCACACACACAAAATTAACAAATACACACATAAGAAGAGAACTTGTACTTTCATTGTAAAGAGATCATTATGAGCATATATCTTGTTTCCAAATGTCAGTAAATAAAAAGTGATCACTGACAGGATTCTTCTTCAGAAATGCAAGTGTTAAGAGGATTCTTGTTTGAACTTTTCTTTGGAAAGTTCTGTGAAAATCAAACATCCTCAGGAAAATATTCTGTTTTTATTTTTGTGTCCCATGTACTTCCAGAAAGGATTCGAGGAAAGTTACAATGGTAAATCACATATGCAACATATAATCATGTATAATTATATATATTTATTTTTTAAAAGTTTGGCCTGTCTTTTGCAACAATGATGTGGTAGACATTTATTTTCTAATACAAATAAATAAAGAGAAAAAGTCAACTGTCAACCATGACAGACTCTGGAAAACATAGTAGACAATGTCCAATGTTGGAACATAAGAAATATTTTTCAAGTGAAGCCTTCATAGACTTTTATTAAAAATTTTAAATTTTTTGGCCTTTACTTGGCCCAGTAGAGGTACTCTGTATGCGGTCAACATGATGTGATATACATAGGATACTTTCTGACGAGCAAGACAACAATAATGGTGGCTTTTTATTATCAACATGGTTAAGCTAAAAACTACGTTTCCCAGAGTTTCCCTCTCTGCGTGGTCCTGGGTTCAGATTGGCCACAAGAGAAATGTTTTTCAGATTTGAAGACAGAGTGAAACAGCAGCCATGTTTATGCTTGGGATGTTGGTATAAGGTCAGGCACCATTAGAGGTCATACACATTGTTGTGGGTTTGCCGGCCCACTTGACTGGCATGCGAAGGCTGGGCCCTCAGTTTCCCACCTCCTCCCAGAGCTCCACAAGACAGCAGCTGAGCCCAGCTGCACCTTCAACAGGGGCTGGGTTCATCTCCTTCAGTTTGTTTGGATTTGGGATCAGATCCACGTGCTACTCCAAGAATACACCATATCTTCTGCAAGTTGCTCAGTCATGTCACTGAGGAGGTGGGAGCCTGATAAAAAGCTATTCTAGATATCTATCCTGGATATCCTAGACCAATAAAAGAAATCCTAGAAAAAAAAAAGAGATAATATTGTTATTAAGCTTTACTTGGTTGATCGCTCCTTTTGGGGGATATTTTAAACTTCATACCATAAACAGGGTTTGTAAGAGTGACCTACCAACTTTCCCAAGAAGGCTGTCTTTTGGGCCAAGGGAAACAAATGGTACGAAGTAGAGGTCCATTCTAGAAAGATTTTTGTAGAGCTGACAGTATAAAAAGAGGTAGCTAGTCTCCATGATTTGGACAGACTATCCCCAAACAGTACAAGTTGTTTCATTATTCAAAATAAGGAAAAATATATACATAACCACAAAGCTAGTCAACTACAAGAAGGAAATACTGCCACTATTCTATTCTACTCACCTGGAAGCCTAATCAATGCAGTTAGACAAGAAACAGGAACACGAAGGATGAGGACTAGAAGGAAAGATACATTGTTTGTAAATGATTGTCTATATGGAAAATCCAATAGGCATTTTAGGCAAATTATTATAATAATTTTTTTAAGTCCAGAAAGTTTACTGGGAAAAAAGATTAAGCTGAAAAAACACATAGTTTTCTTATACACAAACAATTACAAATGAGAAAATATAATTTTTTAAAATTCTGTTCCATGAACAGTGAAAACTACAAGGTACCTCAGCACAAATCTGTCAAAAGATATGCAAGACCTTTATGATAACTGTAATACTTAAAGACATAAAGGACTTACTAAATAAATGTACAGATATGTAAGTGGAAAGAATAATGTACAGATATTAATTCCTATCAAATTCAAAGTATCTATAAATCCCATGCAATTCCAATTGATATTTTTTGTGGAATTTGTGGATGTGTGTGCAGCTTAATAAAATTATTCTAAAATTCATGTAGAGGAGAAAAGAGCAAGAATAATCAAGTGTATTAGTTTCCTATTGTTGCTATAATGAATTACCACAAACTTAGTGACTTAAAACAACACAAATTTATTATCCTACTGTTCTGAAGTTCCAAAGTTCAAAATGAGATTTACAGAGCTAAGAGCAAGGTGTCAATAGGGCTGTGTTCCTTCTGGAGGTTCTAGGAGAAAATCCATTCCTTGCCTTTGCCAGTTTTTAGAGGCTGCCTACATTCCTTGACTCATGGCCATATCACTCTGACTTATACTTCCATCATCTTATCTCCTTCGCTGACTCTGACCCTCCTGATTTCCATTTTAAGGGCACTTGAGATTACGCTGGGTTCACCTGGATAGTACAGGATTATCTCTCCATTTCAAGATCATTAGCCTCACCATCTCTGCAAAGTCCCTTTTGCCATGTTAGGTAAAAGGGTTCTAGGGATTAGGATGCAAACATTTAAGAGGGCCAGGGGGCATTATTTCGCCTACCACACCAAGGCAATTTTGAAGAACCAGGAGAAGGGATTTGCCATACAAGATGCTAAGACTTATAATAGAGCTGCAGTAATAAAAATTGGCTGACACACAAAGAGGTATACACAAACAAAACCCAGAACTTGGCATATTACAGAGGTAATATTACAAATTAGGAGGGAAGTCAATGAACTCTGTTAAAATAAATAGCTATCCATGTAGGCAAACAATAATTAGAATCCTACCTCATACATAAAAATAAATTCTAGATAAATTTTGTGGACCTAAAGGTAAAGAAAATATAAGAATGCAGGCAAATAATTTTATGACCTCAGAAAGAGAAAAATTTCCTGAACAGATCCAAAAAGCACAAATAATAAATTGTATACAATAAAATGTAATACTCCTACACAATAAAGGACACTATGAATAAAGTAAAAAGACAAATCACAAACTCTAAAAGACTTTTGTAATCCATTAACAAAAAAAAAAAAAGCATTAGTACTGAGAATATAGGAAAAACATCTATAAGTTATAAGAAAGTTCAATTACATAAAAATTAACTCAAAATGGATTAAAGACCTAAATATAAAACCATAAAACCATAAAAAAAAAAAACCAGGAAAATCTTAGGAAAACAGAGGGGTAAACGTTCATGGCCTTGGATTTAACAATGATTTCTTAGATATGACATCAAAAGCATAAACAACAAAAGAAAAATAGATAAATTGGACTTCATCAAAATTAAAAACTTTGGCACATCAAAGGACACTACCAAGAAAGTGAGAAGAACCTACCGAATAGGAGAAATATTTGCAAATCATATAATCAGTAAGCATCTAGTATCCAGAATATATAAAGAACTATGACAACTCAATAACAAAAAGACCACTCATTTAAAAAATGGGCAAAGGACTTGAATAGACATTTCTCCAAAGAAGATATAAAAATAGCCAACAAGCAAACATGAAGAGATGCTCAACATCATTAGCCATTAGGGAAATGCAAGTCAAAACCACAATGAGGTAAAGCTCATGCTTTTTAGAATAGCTATAATAATAGTAATTTTTTAATGGAAAATTACAAGTGTTAATAAGGATGTGGAGAAATTGGAACACTCATACATTGCTGGTAGGAATGTAAAACGGTGTAGCTACTGTGGAGTACATTTTTGGGTGTTCCTCAGAAAGCTAAACTTGGAATTTCATTTATGACTCAGCAGTTCCTATAAATATGCCACAAAAAATTGAAAACACGGTCTCAAACAGATACTTGTATGCCGATGTTCATAGCGGCAGTATTCACAATAGCCAAAAGGATGAAAACAATTCAGTGTCCATTAACTGATAAGCGGATAAACAAATGTGGATCGTCCACATTATGTGTATGTGGTACATACAAATCAGTATTCAGCTGTAAAAAGGAATGAAATACTGATACCTTGCTACAACATGAATGAAGCTTGAAAGCATTATGCTAAGTGAAAGAAGCAGTTACAAAAGGCCACATGTTATATAGGTCTATTCACGTGAAGTATCCAGAGTGGGCAAATTCATAGGGACAGAAAGCAGATTTAGTGGTTGCTGGCCTGGGGCAGGGGCAGAATAGGGAGTGACTGCTTAACAGGTATGGGTGCCTTTTGGAGTGATGAAAATGTTCTGAAAGTAGATGGTGATGATGGTTGCATTGCACATCATTGTGAAGGTACTAAACGTCACCAATGGTCAATCTCCTGCTATGTGTATTTCACAATAGAAAAAGCACCAATGAGACATTATATACATTAGAATGCAATACTCCTATCCAGTAAAAGACACCATAAATAATGTATAAGGACAATCCACAAACTCTAAAAGACTTTTGCCACTCATGCAGTCAAAAAGCATACTATCAAGATGCTGGAGAGGATGTGGAGAAACGGGAACCCTCTTGCACTGTTGGTGGGAATGCAAACTGGTGCAGCTGCTCTAGAAAGCAGTGTGGAGGTTCCTCAAAAAATTAAAAATAGATCTACCCTATGACTCAGCAATAGCACTGCTAGGAATTTACCCAAGGGATACAGGAGTGCTGATGCATAGGGGCACTTGTATCCCAATGTTTATAGCAGCAGTTTCAACAATAGCCAAATTATGGGAAGAGCCTAAATGTCCATCAACTGATGAATGGATAAAGAAATTGTGGTTTATATATACAATGGAATACTAGTTGGCAATGAGAAAGAATGAAATCTGGCCATTTGTAGCAATGTGCATGGAACTGGAGAGTGTTATGCTAAGTGAAATAAGTCAGGCAGAGAAAGACAGATACCGTATGTTTTCACTCATATGTGGATCCTGAGAAACTTAACAGAAGACCAGGGGGGGAGGGGGAGGGGGAAAAAGTTACAGAGAGGGAAGGATGCAAACCATAAGAGACTCTTAAATACTGGAAACAAACTGAGGGTTGATGGGGGGTGGGGGAGAGGGGACAGTGGGTGATGGGCATTGAGGAGGGCACTTGAAAGCATAGTATCAAGAATATAAAAAGGTATTTCCATAAACTTATGAGAAAATACAAATAAGACAATGGAAACATGAGCAAAGACACCATGAAGCAAACTTATACAAGAGAGAAACTAAATGGCAAAAAAAAAAAAAAGTACGACAAAATGTTCAGCCTCAGCAGTAATTGGGAAAACGCAAATGAAAACATATTTTGCACCTGTCAGACAAGTAATACTTCAAAAGTTTGATAATACCTGGTATTAGTGAGGATATAAGGAAATAGAATTATAGAATAACTAGATATAATAGAAATAGAATTCTAATACATAGCCAGTAGTGGTGCACATTGGGACATCTTTGGAGACCAATTTGACAATAGCTGATAACATTGAAAAATCCGTATATCGTACTGATCAGGAATTCCACTTTTAGAAACATGCTATAGAGAATATTATTTTCGTACAAGGAGATGTATGCATATATGCCCAAAATAGCATTGTCTGTTACTGCCAAAAGGGATGGGGAGAGGAAAGAGCCTTAAATAAATAGATAAATTGTAGAATAGTCCCACATCAGTTAGAATGAATGGATAAACTAGATCTAAATGCTTTCGTGTGGATAGATCTCAAAAACAATATTGTTTTTTAAAAAGACAAGATTCAGACTGATTTATAGGATAAACTGATACTTGCCTAAGATTTTAAAATATAAACATGAACCAAATGTTTTCGTCAATGCAGACATCTGTAGTAAAAGATATAAAATCTTAGAAGGAAAGAACACCCAGCAACTTCCCAGTGGGGCTGTGTCCCAGGATGGAAGGGGTAAAATGGAATGGCACAAAAAAGACATTGTCTCTAATTTCTATGTCTTAAAAAATCTGAAGCAAATAAAACACACTGTTAATATGTGTTAATTCTGAATAGTAAGCACTCACGCTTTTGTTATATTACTTTCCAGGCTTTCTGTGAGTCTAAAATTTTTCAGAATAAAATAGCCAATAGTCTGTTAATGTAGGGAAATAAGGTACAAAGCAACTCTGCAAAGACGAAGTACAAAAATGTGTAAATTTTGCTATGGTGACAAAATCGACTACATAAGGTATCTATGTGTGCGTGTGTGTGCACATGTGTGTGCACGTGTATGTGTGTGTTTGAGAGAAAGAGAGAAAGAGAGCTTCATGCAACAGAAGTAGCCAAGTTGTGTTTCTTTGAAGACAGATCTCACAACGACTTTGGTGACACACCCAGTCCGAGATATCCCTGGACAGTCCATTGCCCAGACCCTTGTACGTCTGCCTAGGACACTGTGTGCTGCAGTCAGCTAAGGGCACTTCCTGTTGCTCTTTCAGAGAAGGCAGCCAAGTGACAAATCCAGAACAAAAATCATCACCCATTCCTGACTCACCCAATGTTTTGCATAGACCGTGGGTTCATTTATTTGCTTTTTGACTTAAATCTGATATAAGCCATAACGCTACTGATCGAATCAACCAGTTTTTTAGATTGCCTTTGCTATTATAATTGCAACTGGAAAAAAGTGATCTCCTACCCATTTACCTTGGAGGCTGTTTCCTGACACCAGCTCATGTTTTCTGAAGGATAACAAATGAAAAATGTTCTCACCACTCATTTGACCCACTGTTGATTTTCTGGGCTGCACATTGTGAATTAGCATTCAAACAGCCGTTCCGAAATGACAAGTCATTGACAGAGGGGCCAAGAGATTTCAGAGGCCCCACAGTTCAGATTTCTTCTCGGTGCGATGCGTCCGGATCGCTTGCTTGCTTAGCGTGCAGGAATGCTTCATTTACATGCTACTTTTGCAAACTAATAAACACTCCTTCCTAGTGCAGAGTTAGCTGGCAGAAGCTGGGACTTAGTGTTTGGGGGCTCTTTTTAAGCTTACCACAGGCGATAAAGCAGAGAATTCTGTTCCTAAGAATCATCACAAATTTATAAATATTGCATGCCAGTAAATGCTATAGTAAGATGGGATTTCTGTTTGGTAGGATTAGTGACTATTATATGCACATCAGGCCTTCTGAAATAAGGAGAGAGTACTTACTCCTTAAGCAGAGTAAACAGTAAAATTCATAACATTTTCCTACACACTCATTACTCAGAATTTTCTGGAGCACAACCTTTCCTGATGGAATATAAATTTGGGGGCAGGAACATGGTCCTACTTACTTAGCACAGGACCCAGCACCTAGTTGGTACCAGTTAAGAATGGTGATAGGTGGTCACATGGATCACGGATTGCATCATCCAACCAAGACAGACGAAGCACGCAGGTTCTATCCTCTAGTCTTAGAAGATTGAACAACAAAAACGAAAAGAACTATGCTAGGATTCTAATCATCCTCAACCAAGAAAACCATCTTTTTACATAGGAAGAAATCATAAGCACAGTGAAACAAGGCCATCTCACATTAAAATCCATAGTGATAAATAGCTCATGAACAATTTACCCATTGATCTCTAAGGAACAATTCTTTATAATGACGGGCAAGGACCAAGATACTAGTTTTTATGTGTGCGCATATGCACACTTACAAAACAGAAAACATTTACTTTCATTTATAGCCCTAAACCTTCCAAACTTTAGGTCAATGGGCCGTGGTACTTAAGGGGGACTTTCCTTGCTAAGCAGCTTCATGGGTCCAGGAATGTAAATTAGGGTATAAGCAGAATGGTAGAGTGGAATAGTTCTGTTTAATAACAGAGAGAGGACTTTGCAGTCTGAAGGCAGTCAGTGCACAGCAGAAATATATTTGAAAAAGAGAAGAGCTTAAAACACTGGTGTACTTCTTTTACAGAAGAAAGATCAGAGAGAAACTCCTGTGAATACATGGCCAAGGACCAGGAAAGGCCTTTGGGAAACAATTGTCTAATTAGTGTTTAAGCTGTTTGCTATGAGATTTATGACATAAAATGCCTCCCCCATGTCCTGAACAAAATCTTCAGTTTACATTGCTGTATGAGTGAGTGCTATTTAAAGATCTAAGAGACATGCTGAGTTCTGTTTCTTTTCTTTTTTTAAGTTTTATTTATTTATTTTGAGAGAAAGAGAGAACAGAAGAGGGGCAGAGAGAGGGAGTGAGAGAATCCCAAGCTCTGTGCTGTCAGAGCAGAACCCGACGTGGGGCTTGATCTCATGAACCGTGAGATCATGACCTGAGCCAAAACCAAGAGTCAGATGCTTGACCAACTGAGCCATCCCAGAGCCTCTGAGTTCTGTTTCTGGGTTTACATGGAGCAGAAAAGAGAAAGGACACACAGGCAAAGGAGGTAGAGGATGCCGGTTCATCTGATTCCCTGGTAGTCCTTCTTGGATGTTTTTTAAGAATCTCAAACTTAACATGGTCAAAACAGAACTCTATTCTGCTCCTTCCCCAGGCTTCCTCATGTTATTAAATGGCACCACACCCAGCAGGCTGCTCAAACCAAATACCTGCATATCTGCTTTCCTTCCTCACCTTCTCATACTCCTTACTTATAATCCATCAGTAAGTCCTGCCAACTCCACCCCTCAAACGTATCCATCCACTTGGCCACCCTTGTGCAAAATCCTATGTCTGTCAGGAGCTACAGCAATAGCCTCCAGATTCCCTTACTTCTGCTTTTACCAACCACACCCACCCTGCACTGACTCAGTTTCTTCTTCATGTAACGACTATAGTGATCCTTAAAACTCAAGATCATATCATGTCCCTCCCATGCTTAAAGCCCTCCAATATTTGTCCATCCTACTGAGAATGCAATCTTCCTTCACCATGGCCTACAAATGACCTTGTGACCTGACCCACCCATTGGGCCACGTCTTACCCCTCTCTCCCGTTCCTCTTTTATCTCAGCAGTGCTGCATTACTTCTGTTTCTCAAATGCCTTTGCCACAAGAGCGTCCCCTTTTCCTGGAATATTCTTCCTCCAGATTTTTGCATAGTGAGCTCCTTTTTAAACAAAATCTCAGCTCAAATGATATTCCTTAAAAAATCGTTCCCTATTCTAGTGCAGCCATCCTTTCACATGACCCTGATTTATTATCTCCATAGCACTTATCACTATTGGATATTTTTTCCACCTCCATTTTCTACCTTCCCTCATCAGAATGTATGATTCATAGAGGCAGAAACTGTATTGTTCACTACTATGTCTCAAGACAATGCCTGGCACATAGTAGAAATTTAGTAGATACTAGGTGAGAGGCAGCATAGCATAGTGGTTATACATCTGAACTCTGGCAGCACTGCCATTTACTAGCTGTGCAACCTTAGGTTGCTAACTTAACCTCTCTCATTCCTCATCTATAAAATGAGATGTTGATAATAGCATTTGCCTCATCGGGTTTTTGTGTGGATTATGTGAGTTAATCTATTTTAAATGTTTAGAGAAATTCCTGGCATATGGCTAGCTATTATTCACGTACTCTGATCTTCCCTTAATTTCTTCTGCATAGGCAGAAAAAAAATCCTCTATCTTCAGACTTTGGATTCATTAATAGCCAGCAACATACACCATATAATTTCTATACTTCCCTAAGGTGGCCTAGAAAAGAATAGCAAAGGGGCATGAATGTTCTCACTTTGTGGCTGGGAGAATCTCCCAAGAGCACATGACCAGAGGCCTTTGAGGTTACAAACCTTACAAAAAGTTAAAGACTCAGGAGTCTGAGAGTAGGAGCCTCAGCATCCTTCCCTTGTAAATCATCAGAGAGCTCATGACCTTTTCTACAGGTGTAATAATCTGTTATTTTCAAATATATTATCACTAGAGTGGGATGAACTCTACCACACTTTTTACATATCCCTCCCCCACCAAGTAAGCTTCTTGTTGGTAGGGTTGCCAGTTAAATTACAAGACACCAATAAATTTGAACTTCAGATAAACAAGAAATTGGTTTTTTAATTTATGTTTATTTATTTTTGAGAGAGAGAGAGACACACAGAGTGCGGGCAGCAGAGGGGCAGAGAGAGAGGGAGACAGAATCCGAAGCAGGCTGCAGTCTCTGAGATCTCAGCACAGAGCCTGACGCGGGGCTCAAACTCACAGACCACGAGATCACGACCTGAGCTGAAGTCAGATGCCCATCCGACTGAGCCACCCAGGCACCCTGAAATCATTTTTTTATCTGAAATTCAAATTTAACTAAATGTCCTATATTTTTATTTGCTACATCTGAATGATGGGCACTGAAGGACGCTGGGCCTTGTATCAGAAAGAGGCTTTCCAACAGACAGATCCGGGATCAAATCTGAATTCTTGGATGTAATATGCAAGTGACTTGAGCAAGTTACTTAACTCTCACTGAGCTTCAGTTTCCTCATCTATAAACAAACCTACCATAAAGAGTGTCTATGAGGCTCTATGAGGTAGACTTTGGGAGAACACTTAGCATAGTGCCAGAGGGATGGATAAATAGGAGATTTGAAAAAAACATCAGTCTGCCTTCCATCCCTTCTGATGCTTCAGGTCTGATCTCTGGCTGAGATGCTGAAAGCCAATTTTTGTCAAGGATAATAAGAATCAGTCTTAAAGGCAATTGAGTTAAGGAAATAAAATGATATTTAAACATCACATTGCCCTGTATCCATTATCTATTGCCACAATAATGCTGTATAACAAACAACTATGAAACTTCAGTGGAATTCAATGGTAACATCTATTCTTGTTCATAAGTCTGGGGTTGGCTCAGCGATTGTGTTGATATGAACTGAACCAGTTGGGCTCACTTATATACCTGTGGTCAGCTCTCAGCTGGCGGGGGACTGGCTGGTCTAGGATGACCTCAGCTAGGATAACTTATTCTGTGCTACCTGGTCTCCCATCCTGCAATAGGCTTCCCCAGGCCTGCTCTTGAGAGAAAGATAAGGGTCTGAGCAAAGGAGCAGAAATATGCAAGTGGTTTTGTAAGACCATTTGTCCTGTTGGCTAAAGCGAGGCATGTGGCCAAGGTCAGATCAAGTTAGAAGGACACTACCAAAACATATAAATATATAGAAGAATGAAACAGTGGGACCGTTAGCAATCTACAACATCCCACTACATGGACTTCGTAGAGGAAAATTTTTAATTTAAGAGGTTAACAAACGAAGGCATATACACCATAGTAGACACCTGTTGAGAGGCCTGCCCTTCCCACCATCTCTGGGAGATGCCCAGGCAAACCACAGGAGTTGGTTCCTGGCAGCCTTGCTTATGCTGTGTGATGCTACAACCTGGTTTTGAATGACCTGCTACAGGGGGAACCCCTGACCCAAGCTGACCTGGTCACCTTCTCTTTTGGGGATTTAGGAATGGAACCAAGACAGTCAGAGTCTCAGGAGCCAAGAGAGTTGAGTCAGGTGTGTGTGATGGCACCTACAACATGTAGCCTTGGGCACTCTGGGGAGGCTGTGCTTTCCACATGAACTGAGGAGCAGAGAAAACAGCCAGTCTCTTGGCCAAAAGAGAAAGCCAGACGAAGCAAATGTTGTATTGGTTTCCCGCCGATGCAGTCATAAATCGCAACAAACTTGGTGGCCTAAACAAGTCAGTTATTATTTTACGCCTCTGAAGGTCAGAGGTCTCAAATGGGTTGGCAGGGTTGCATTCCTTGCCTTTTCTGTCTTCTCAAGGCTGGCTGCATCCCTTGGTTTATGGTTGCAACACCACAACCTCTGCTTCCATTGTCACATCTCCTCTTCTGACTGAATCTCCTATCTCTCTCTTTTAAGGACCCTTGTGATTACACTGGGCTCCCTTGGGTAATCCAGGATGCTCTCCCCATCTCAAGACAGGGATCTCAAGATCTTTCACTTGATCATATCTGCAGAGTCCCTCTTGCTATGTAAGATAGCATTTTCACAGGTTTCAGGGATTAGGACATCTGTGGAGGCCATTATCCTGCCCACCACATATGCTCATGAGGAACAGAGACGAAAGGTAAAGAAAAGGCTTCAAGAGCCTTCTGCTTCTTGATCTAGTCATGGTATTTCTTCACTCCTGCCCTTGGGTGCCTTGACACACTCTTATATCCTTATAAGAAGTCTTTTGGGTGATGACTGCTTGGAGTGCCCTGTTGAGAAAAGTTCTGAAGGCTTATTGGAATGAATGATCATTAACAATGTCTTGACTTATATTTGTCACAAATCCATCAGCCTTGCTCTAGATTAGAGAAAGTAGAATTAGCACGGCTCAGTGTGAAGAATAGTTTTTTCTTATCAAAACAGGGCTTAAACCATGAAACTTTAAATCCTGGTCAATGATAGCTGAATCGGAATTAAGGGATATCCCTCAAGGGACTGTCCATAACATGTAACTTGGGGGCTGTGAGTGGGCTGCATTTTACCATGTACCAGATCTTAGAAGACAAAAGAGAAAAAAAGAAAAATTCAACTTGGTGATTCTTCCACCCAATACCTTTCCCTTTGATCAAAACAGCTAGGGCCCAGTCACAAACCCACATAGAATGTCTCCTCCTCAGTAGCATGGCCACAGCCAGGAGGCAATCTGTGTCACTACTCAAAACATTTTTCCTTGTCAGAGCATCTTCTCACACAGGAAGACCATTGGTTTCCGGAGCTCCAAGTTTTATTTCTGTCAGTTTTGTTTAGTGCTGTGTGCCAGGAGCTCACTTATGCCCAGTTCCTTGGTTTGGCTTTTATAGGGAATTCTGCCAAGTGACACTTAGTAACGTTACTGATCACTTTCTCCAGGGTTCTCAGTGACTTGATGGCGTTGAAATTATACTGTCTCACCAGAAAAAAAGAAAGAAAGAACGAAAGAACGAAAGAACGAAAGAACGAACGAACAAAAGAAAGAAAGAAAGAAAGAAAGAAAGAAAGAAAGAAAGAAAGAAAGAGCTTGTAGTGCCTAGGAACCGAGGAGCAAACATAGGGTGGGCTAGAGGGTATTGTTCTGTTTTTTAAGTGATATCGAGAATTCAAACTCTCTCAGAACCAGTAAGAACACTTAATAGGAGATGAGACAGACCAAATACCCTTAACAAAAGAGACTCCTTCCTATTAACTGTCTGGATGTCCCTTTTCATGAGGAATTCTTTCCTCTCCGAAGATTTAAGGAGGGATATGTGATTTAATCCCCCACCGTAGCTTTTAAACTCTGTAGAATGAGTGTTTACAAAGTAGGATCTTTTCCTAGATATTGTAAAAGAGATGTCTGTGAGTATGTTTTGCCAAGAAATTAAAATTCAGTGTTTGCCAAGGAGCATAAATATACTTGGCAGAATCCAGAGGCTCAGTAGCAGAGATAAAAGTAATTGTTCCCTTCAGCCAATTGCTCACACTTATTACAAAACATTTGTCTTCCCCTGGGGTGGATTTTTTCCCCTCTTACCATCTGGCTCTGGGAGATATTGTCCTCTGGCTCTGGAAGGCCCATGAGACAAACTTTGAAGTGAGACACGCTGAGCCCCATAATTACTTCTTTATGTAGCTCCAGATGCATAGAGACCGGCGGAGGCTCAATTATTGACCTGAGACATTTCATCTCAGTAACCTGCTATTTTCTCCTTCAATAACGATCAATTGTTAAGAAAGACATTTATGTTTTAACAGCGTCATTCTTTCCAGTGCTTTAAAATCTGATTTGATTCTCTGCAGCTCTCTGGGCTTTATATAAACGTCAGTAAACTGAATGGGTTGTCAACACTTGGCCCGGTGATCAGTTAACAGGAGATTTCTTAGCTTTATATTCAATGAAGCAGCTCAGGCACTGCTGATATTAACATTCTGATGCTTTTAAGATTTTTCCCTCAACCCCTGCATATGTCCCCAAAGACTATCACCCTGGGAGAAAAACAACCACAATGGCCTGATTCTGAGCAAAACCTCTTTGTTCTTCCTTTTACTGTGACATGTGCCCAAAACAACCAATTATCAGGAAACTAAACTTTTTCATACACTCCAATTTAAGATTGCTTCTCTTGAAACTGGAGAGAACGTGTTAACATGACTTAAAGGTGAAAAAAGCCTAACATTTCGGCAAGAACTTGAGTCATCATCAGTAACTCAAATTTGATACTATGCGACAGTTCATTCAATTCACTCTTTGTACTTGACGATCCTACAGCTGTATTTCTTTTAAAAATAGTCTAAAATCTGAGGCGCCTGGGTGGCTTAGTCCGTGGGGCATCTCACTTCAGCTCAGGTCATGATCTCGCAATTTGTGAGTTCAAGCCCCACGTCGGGCTGTGTGCTGACAGCTCAGAGCCTGGAGCCTGCTTCGGATTCTGTGTCTCCCTCTCTCTCTCTGCCCCTCCCCTGCTCATGGTCTGTATCTCTCTGTCTCTCAATAATAAATAAACGTTAAAAAAATAATCTAAAATCTTGCTAAATTCCTCGTGTGTTTAGTACTATAGTTTCTGTGTACTCCTCTCTCTTTTCCTCTAAACTACGAGTTCTTAGAGGGGCAGTACCTCAAAGCATTGCCACATTCGTTCCCTGTCCTTTAGGAGCTTAGGCAATAGGAGGAGGAAACCCTACACAAGGAGCTATCCTTATCTTCTAATGCCACCCTCTTCTGTTTCCTCTTCTATTTCTTCTCTCAGTCACTGCTACCCTTGCAAAAAACATAAACACTTCTTATTATTCATTATTTAGCTTTTGACAAAAGCTTCTCCAAAATAAAAAGTCACCCCAAACTGTTTATAAAAAAAAAAAAAAGTAATGTATAACGACACATCATTCCTATAAATCATAATAAAATACAGGAAAGTTACTACTTGGAATTCCTGGGACTAGGCAGTGGCGTAGAAAAGAGGAAAGAAGGAATTTTCTTTTAAGGGAACGACAGAAGCAGGCCATTTGGCACCATTTTGACACCATAGATCATACTTTAAATAGAAGTTGCCCATTGCGGATTTTAGATTATAAATTAATTTTAAAAGTCAAACATCCTGGGGAAACATTATTAGTCTGTTAATAATATTATTACTGAGATCTTTTCCCGCAAAACTACAAATAAAAGGGTATGAAATATCACGGTTCTACCCATTTTATGGTCTTGACAAGAAGTTATACTTACACAAAGTAAAGTCAAGTTTATTCCAGGAAAAAGAAAAAATAAAATAGGAACAAGTTGAAATTTACCATTAAGATTTTCAGATGATAAGCCACTTAAGAATAACTACTTTTCACCTTTCTTTAGCAAACATAATATACCAACACTTGGATCTGTACAAATAGTAACCTAGGATATACTTCTTTGATGACATGAAGTAAAATTTAAGTATCCAATTTTTCTATTAAGCAGTTTATAAACATAATTTAGTATTTTATGTGTGACATTAAACAAAGTATATAATGGGAAATAGCCTCCCTTATGAGTAAAACACACATCTTCCAAGATTTTAGCAGAAAACCAAAATCCCAGAAAGTCACTCCAGGATGGGAATCCCCTTCGGTTTTCCACATGTTAATCCCCAACCAAAACTCTGACTCAAGAATAGACACACCCTCCATTCTTTAGTTCCCCTTGACCCAGTTGAAACTGATTTGATTTTTTTGTGCTTGTAAACGCGTACTGTGTTGCTCTCAATTTTGTTGCGGTTTATCATTGATATTTAAAAAAATACTTGACTAAATAAGGGAGAACATGAGAAATAATTATGGAAAATCCAAACTAAAAAAATAGGCACGTTTCCAAAGCACATATTTCTGATCCTAAAATAACCTCCCTTTAGCCCTAAAGGACCAGTAGAACTTTGCAGACACCTTGCCCAGTTCCCACCTTCCGTTTCATGCATTTTCCTTGTTTGCCAAGAAGTCTTGGAACCTATGAGAACCAATCTAGAATGACTTAACTTTAAACAACATTTTGACCTTTCCTTTTCTTTCCTTTCTTTAAATTTCCTTTCCCCACAGATTTTCCACTTATACCTAGTTTCCCATCTGAGGGACACAAATAATTTATAGGGACATGATAATTTGAATAATGAATTGTCCATCTCTTTCTAGCCCAATTTACTGGCTCTGCCCACTTTTGTATGAGGCAATGATTCTGACATTTCACCAAATGTAGAAACAACTGTGTGTTATCTCTGAACTGGACAACAGCCATTGCATGCACACAATACCATGGCTTCCTCCACACCCCTGGCCTTGGAAGGCATGGAACTCAGGGGAACCCAGGTTGCCCATGTCTTATCCATAAAACCATTCACATCAGCTGAGTATGTGAAGGACAAAGCCCCCCCAAACTGCAAGAACAAATGACATGACACACTTGAAAAGAAAGGAGCCAGAGCACTGACCATTTCTGCAGCAAAGGCGGTGGGGGTGGGGGTGAGGGAGGGGGCGGGGGCGTCAGGAAATGAATCTTCAGGCGAACAGCTCAGGGAGAACTGGGATTTGACTACATGTTGTTTATGTCTCACTGTGGAATGTTTCTAAATTCCATTCGTTGGACTTTTACTCGTATCTGAAACATAAACTAGGGAAAAGAATCCAAACAAAAAAAATAGCAACAAACTCTCTGTAATTAGAACAGGTTCTATATTTCTGCTTTGGTAGAAAAACTATAGCTAAAGAGTGGTAGTTTCTTATCAACTAATTAACTCTTGATATCCCAGAGAACATAGCAGAAACCAAAGATTGATGAGTTTTCATTTTTTCAGATGGGTTCTTTTCTGTTTTGTCTTTGCTGTCATACTCACCCTTGTCCCAAAGAAAGACAGGTGTTGAGAGTAAAGCCTTAAAGAGGATGGTCTTTTTACAAAATTACAAAGCCCTGACCTTCAGAATTGCTACAAATAAAATCCCTTTGCAAAGGGTCACTCCTTAAGCCTCTATCCCCTACCCTTAAATTCCAATGGGCAACTCCGACTCAGGTATTCACATTATCTGACCTTCAGAATTACCTTCCATGAAGTGTGTATGGAGAAAAAGTAAGATTTTCAGTGTTTCAACATAGTATCTTTTTTTTTTTAATTTACATAATCTCTAAATCCAATGTGGGGCTCAAATTTACAACACTGAAATCAAGAGTTGCACATTGCCAACTGAGCCAGCCAGGCACACCAAACATGGTATTTCTGAGTGAGATATTTTTTTTTTCTTCACTGGCTTGTGACATTAACATTTTATTTTTTTAATTTTTTTAAATGTTTATTTATTTTTGAGAGAGAGAGAGACAGAGTGTGAGCAGCGGAGGGGCAGAGAGAGGGAGACACCGAATCTGAAGCAGGCTCCAGGCTCTGAGCTGTCTGTCAGCACAGAGCCCGATGTGGGGCTCGAACTCATGAACTGTGAGATCATGACCTGAGCTGAAGTCAGACACTCAACCGACTGCATCACCCAGGTGCCCCGTGACCTTAACATTTTTAACTATTTTCCATGAGAAAATTTTCTATCCTCTTAGTTATTCAAGTGTCTCTTACCAGGAGTTAAATAGAAAAGAGCCTGAAACTGGTAAGATTTTTATAATCTCAGCGTGAACATTGAGTATATTTTCACTAAATTATGATGCTTCCATAACTTTTCTTGGCCCTAAGAATCACTTTACTCTGTGATGAAATGAAAGAGAGAAGATTGCATTGAGCCAAAGTTGGCGCAAGAGGAAATGGATCCACGTCCTGAAGCTTTTTAATCAAAGCCCCTACGCTGGGCTCTACAACTGGCTTTTACCTCCAAGGAGACTACATTCTCATTTGGCCTGTTTCTTAGGATGATATATTCGGGAAAACAGATCTCATTCCTCCTGATCTTTATATTAAGACAGACCCTAGTTAATGCCAAAGAAGTATGTTCTCACAATAATCATATTGGGAATTCTTTGGGGGGTTGTTTATTTATTTTTGTTCTCTTTTCTTTTTCAAAGGTGTTAAATATGCCAGGTAGTTCTGTGCTCTGATGCTCATGACACAGTGTTTTTCTTTTCATCACCGGCATTTTGGCGCACATGGACCAGACCCTCACAGCCCTCGAGACAAAGTAGCTCTACCTGTTTATCACTGGAGTCAAGTACCTCTTCTGCCAGTTCCCACAATGTGACCTTCCTCTGAGCCTCTCTAGGTGCACTTTTCTCTGGACAGGCTTCTACTCTCTATTATACCAATAAAGACTCACAGCTCTGGGGTCTTTCCACTCAGAAGGCATGATTTTGAGTTTGCCCATAGGCCTAGAAGAACAATGTGAAATGCCGATGCCGTGACCCCACAGTCTATGCCCGCTTTCAGTGTGGGCACGCTCAGATGGAAGTAAGGCGTGACGAAGCAGCCTTCCATAAGGACAGCTGCTTCCCCAGTTATTCAGAGCACCTGAACCTTGACTTCTAGACTTGTGGCTTCCCAGAACTGTTATTCTTACAAAATACCTAACTTTTATGGAGTACTCATAATATGCCAGGCATTTATGTAGACAGCTCATTAAATCTTCACCACATTCCTACAGGGTAGGTTTCTCATCTCACAGATGAGAAACAGAAGCTCAGAGACGTTCAGAAAGTTGCTCAAGGTCATATAATATAAGAATTAGTAGCGATGGGGTGCAAATACAAGAAGTTTGACTCCAGATCCCTTAGCCATCTTTTGGGCAGTGGTTTACCCTTTGAATGAAAGAATAATAATTAAGCAGAGTATCTGGAATGAAAGAATATAATTAATTAATTAAACATATATAAAAATAATAACAGCAGTGCCTACAAGAGTTAACTGAGGATTTTCTGTGAAAACTATAGAAGGATTAGTTGAGAATGACTGGGGTTAACTTAAAATATCCCATAAACTATATGAAAGTGTATGTGAGGTTCTTATATCATCTTCCAATTTCTCCTCTCTAGGGAGTTGATAAAAACCTTCACCAGGTGTGGTTAAGAGAATCATCTTTCTTCTTGTCCACTCTAAATGTCCCCCTCCCTGTTCACTCTCCCAGATTCTCTTATCTCATGGTGTCATTGCCCCAGAATGATTTGGAATCACCCCAATCATTATCAATGGGTTACTAAGGAGGTTTGCAAAATGCCTGCCATAGATACTCTTAAACTTAGTACGTGGTTTCTCTCTCTTGGTCCCCATCATCCCATCCCCTACTGCATTTGCCAATCCTGTAACACTTCATTTATACCTCTGTTTCAAGAGCTCCATATCTTACATCTGTTTCTGTGCTATGTTCTGCCGTCTGTGGCAATGGAACAATTATTGTATTTTGCTTCTTTGGGCATGAAGTGTGGCTTCCTGACAGAGATCTTATAGCTGATATGGTTGGTGCCCCATCCATATCTTTTCAGCGTTCACCTCACTGAAGACTAAGAACACTTGTCATTCTCCACCGTAAGCCTTTCTTGCTGGGCAGGAAGTAAGCTTGCAGGCTGAGCCACAAGCGTCAGAGCCAATGACCCTGAGCACAGTGCTCAATCCATTGGTAGATGGGGAAGAGGTAGAAAAATACTCTAACTTCCTCACTTCTGGTTGGTATAACTCTGAGGCATGTTCTACACCATCTCTCAGAGTTCCTCAGGTGCCATGGCAAATCCAAGTAATACCATCAAACATACCCCTAGGCAGAGCAATTCCAGTGTGTTTCTTCAGTCATTTCACAGGAAGGCTCAGTGGGGAAGAGACAAGCCAGCCAAGGTAGGCTGGTGCCAATGTCGTTAAAGTATCATATTATGAAGACTATAAACATTGATTCTATATAGTATCAGGAAGCGTGTGAGAAAACATTCTCATTCATGCTTTGCTGCAGTGGGAAATGATATAACTCTGCAAAGGCAATTTGGCAGGATCTACCAAAGCTTTGATTGTGTGTACACACTTTGGCCCAGAAATTCTTTTAGGAATTAATTCTGTAGAAATGTTTGCACATGTATGTCCAGGAATTTTCTTTTTCTTTTTTAAAATTTATTTGAGAGAGAGACAGAGTGTGTGTGTGTGTGTGTGTGTGTGAGAGAGAGAGAGAGAGAGAGAGAGAGCCAGGGAGAGAGCCAGGGAGAGGCAGAGGGGGAGAGAGAGAGACAGAGGGAGAATCTTAAGCAGGCTCCACACTGAGGGGGCTCCATCCCACAACCCTGGGATCATAACCTGAGCTAAAAATCAAGAGTCAGACATTCAACCAACTGAGCCACCCAGGCACCCTAGGAATTTTCAACATAGCATATTTATAACAGCAAAACCAATGGTCATCAAAAGGACACAAAAAAAATAAAGAGAAAGCCCTCAAAAAAATAATCTATGTCCATTGCAAATAGCTTGTGCATAAACTCTCTATTTCCATAATGGCAATTAAAGGGGGAAGATAAACATTTATTGTGCCTTTCCTGTACAAGAATATTTTATATTTGCAAGTATCCAAATAGTACTAATTGATGTCAAAAAGTACTGTTTTATAGAGCACTTCCAGCTGATAAGTGTAGAAGGAATGATAGAATCCAAAAACATCTATTTTATAATCCCTAATGAAATAATTGATTCAGACTATGGTCACCAACAGATGATGAAACTCTAGAAGGAAGTCCAAGTCCAATGGGAACTAGCTATTGGTAGGGTTCCAAGCACTTATTACTTGTTGGTTATAAAGAGAAAAGAAAAACTTTCTCTTGGAGAGAACAAGCTGTCACCTTGACCATACTAGTGAATCTTGTCTGTCCTAACAGTGAGACTAGCTATGACCCTCCTCAAGTGATACAGTCTGGAGGACTTGGTGCCACTTACAAAGTATTCTCATCAAAATGTTGATCCTGAAACTAATCAACTGCAGAAAGACATTTTTCACAATTGTAAAGAGGCAATCAGGGACCCTGAAAATAGACTGGATGTTAGCTAGAGGAATTATTGACAATTTTGTTAGATGACATTAGGAAAATGAGCTTTTTGGGGGGTTGGGGGAGGAACTGTATAGTGTTTAGGAGTGAAATGTCCTGACATTTCGAATTTGGTTTAAATACTTTAGCAAAGAAAAAACAGATTAAAAAAGATGAAATATGGCAAATTGTGAATCACTGTTAATACTCTTACAGAGGTATTCACATTAAGTTCATCATAGTCTTCTCTCTTCTGAATGTATGTTTGAAATTTTTTGAAAAAATTAAACAGAAACAACTTTTGTGAAACTAAAATTGTAGTACATTCCATTTTTGTTATATATATATATACATATATATATATATATATATATGATTTTCGGTTTATGAAGAAAGTTTAACTTCACTCACACGTTTATTAATCAATATGTGTATTCTATGACTGGTGCTACTTGTCTCGATGGGAACATAATCCAGCTTTCATGGAGCCTACAGTACAGCAAAGGAAGCAAACATTAAACTAATTGTGAAATTAATTATTTAACTGAAGCTAGAATGACCTCCTGATATTAGACACTCTGCTCATAGCCTCAGGAGGTCTGGCCTCATCTGGGGAAGTGATGGTCAAGCCAAATACAAGACAAATTTATTGTTTCCCAAATATGGTGGAATCTTAGGAGTTCCTGAAGAGCACTGGCTAAATTATTGACAGCAAGAAAGGACTTAAACATTAGGAACCGGAGTCAGCTTCCAGATGAGCCCAGGGTTCAGTCAGGTGTGCACAATGTCCAAAGGCTCAAAATCTCTAAGATCCCACACAGAGACCTTGTCCTGTGTTATTTTGCAGGAAAACTGACTCCTACCAAAGCCTGTCCAGATAGAGAGGGGGAGGCAGAGAGAGAAGCTGGTTGACCATATTAATGGGGACTTCCTGCTTAGCATCACTGGAGCTGCATTTGCAGATGGAGAGAACTGGAGGGCCAGCTGGGAAAAGCTGGGGAAGAGGAGGACTAGAGAAACTGGGCAGGACTCACCCAAATATACATAAACTTGGATGAAAAGTCAGACTCCAGTTTATTTACAAACAACAGCGCATTACTTGAATTCCCCAAAGTAATTCTCCTGGAGTATTAACTACTAAGTGGAAGTCCCTCCAGACTGCAAACTTATCTCAGAGCACTAATAAGGAATCCTGTTCTGGGGTGTTTAGATGGCTCAGTCAGTTAGGCGTCTGACTTCAACTCAGGTCGTGATATTGCAGTTTGTGGGTTCAAGCCCTGCATCGGGCTCTGTGCTGACAGCTCAGAGCCTGGAGCCTGCTTCGGATTCTGTGTCTCCCCTCTCTCTGCCCCTCCCATGCTCATACTCTGTCTCTCAATAATAAATAAACGTTAAAAACAATTTTTTTTTTTAAAGAATCCTGTTCCCTCCATCCAAAGGAAGAGATTGGATTGTCTCTTGGGTTTAGCTCGGTAAATGTATCCTCCTTGGAACAGCCAAGGTGGAGCCTGCTTTTCTGTTTCCTTGCCCTTTAAGATGGAGCAAGTATAGTGAGTCTAAAAGAGACTGTACCTATTAATTAATCCTTTTTTTTAATTATGAAATCTTGTACATGAGAAGTACAGAGAGTAATATACAATACCTTACTTCCCACTGGGAATTGTTTAAATTCAATATATGATTAATATATTTGTTATTTAAGAATAAAACTTCACATACAGTTGAAGTTCCTTATATATTCTTCCCTAAACCTATTCCTTTCCTCCTGGAAACAAATACTTTCCTGAATTGATCGGTGTCCTATGCCTTATATCTATATCATACATATGTGAAAAATATATGAATATATGTATATACATATATGAAAAGTATGCATCCACAAATAACATATAGTATGGTTTTGTGCACCTCTAAACAAGTTGTACAATAAATTACCCAAGTCTTATCATAATATAAAGTGTCAGTCTGCAACTTGCAACTTCTTTTTGTCACTTAATATTGTTTTCTAAGGTTCACAAATATAAATCTAGTTTATTAAGTTTAGCTACTGGCTGTATTCCATATGAGACCAAACTACCATTTATTCATCCATTTCTCCTACTTCTGGGTGTTTTAAAATTACAAACTTTTTGGGCGCCTGGGTGGCTCAGTTGGTTAAAGCATCCGGCTCTTGATTCTGGCTCTGGTCATGATCTAATGGTCATGAGATTGAGCCCAGCAGCCCTGCTTTGGGATCTGAGCTTAGTGTGAAGCCTGCTTAAGATTCTGTCTCTCCCTCTCCTTCTGCCCCTCCCCGACTTGTGCTCACTCTCTCTCTCTCTCTAAAAAAAACAAAATTGCAAACTTCCAAGTATTATTACAGATCATGCTGCAGTGAAAATCCTTGTGTATTACTTTAGGTATACATATGCATATTTTATGATCTAAGATTTATACCAAGAAGTGCAATTTCTATGGTTCTATTTTTTAATCTAAATATGACTCTAGCATCCTTAGGTGTGCAATCCATCTTCAAACTGCTTTGACCTTGAGGGTAACGGAGAGATTCACAAGACCAATGATCGTTGATTGGAGCTTCATCTTGTGGAATAATTAATATACATTTATTTGTAGGACATCTATATACTGCTTTATTTATTTATTACAGTTTTGTTAATTGTTGATGACTATGCATATGGGTTTGTGTATTATAGTTTACCTACCATAAATAACTTAAGTTTCTATTTTGTTGGTATATACTCCCTTCACCCTAGGTTATCTAGAAAAACAAACCTTAGTTCCCCTGGAGAAATCTCAGAATCACATCTTCTTTGTATCTTTCATAACCCATGGATAGTTTTCCTATTAAACTACATATAATTTAATCTGTTTTCTTACATTAATAAGAACTGCTCAATCCAAGTTTTGGATCTTTAGAAGATAACTATGTTATCATACTGTGTTTATCACATTTCATCTGTAACTCAAGAATTTTTAATACCTTAGCCACCCTGTGATTGCTTCAAGGAAACCTGCTTCAGTGATACCACTGGTCTAGAACCCAGTTGAGCTCACCTATAAAACCCAAATTGTTGAGTTAATAAACAATTGTTTTAATTGTTTAAATATTTATATGTGCAAATCATATATTTATATATTTATATGTGCAAATCATATATTATCTAGAAATATATGAGAGAAAAGAAAATAATCAAATGTTAGGAGCAAAGTAAATTAATCATTAGTGCAAATTATGCATTGAGGAAGAGCTTTCTGATGAGTTTATAGAGAGATTTTTTTCCTTCTTGTCATTGTCTTATTTTCCATCTACAAAGGAGATAATGCAATGACTCTTCCATTGACATTTTCTTAGAAAGATGTGAGAGCTGACATGTAACTTTAGTCAGACTTATTAAATTGTCAGATTTATTTAACTCACTTAATTCAGTTAGTTAAAAGAAATCAAATTATTTCAACTTAGACCACCATTAGATGGTATTATCTGGCAAGTGTGTGTGTATATATATATATATATATATATATATATATGTTTTCTATCCCTGACTACATAGATATCCTCTAAACTTTGGATGACCTGATATCATTCCAAAATGGGCCAGGAACCCTGGATTCTCCTGCATTTGAGATTGTACTGTTGAAGCTGGACCAACAGGAAGCAACCCACAATGCGTATATGAACACCAATAACTATTGCATTGAACAAGCAAGTTCTGAGGGCCATAGTTGAATGAGATAAGGAACACTTACTCAGCCTTATGGTTACTCTTAGTTTCCGTGCAGACAATATATGCACTTTGCACATTTCAAAAATGCAGAGGTACAGCTCCATAAGCAATCATAGACACCAGGTATTCATATTTCTGAGAAGAAAGTGTATGTTTTCAGGCATTCCCTAATGATGCTATTTGTGTTTGGTCAGTTTTGAGGAGTAAGATTGCATGCAGGAGAAAATTTTGTTGCTAATTTGCACTTAGACTGAATCCACCAGTTGAGAGCCACTGACTTGAGCACATACTGAGGCAAAAGTCTTCTCTGCCCATCATCACTATATATATGGCAGCCTCTGAGATTCAAGTGCAGACCCAATGATAGCTAATGATTTTTAGCACTTCCTGTGTGTCCAGCACTGTTTTATGTACTTTCACCTGTATTCACTAAATCCTTACATTACCACATGGGATAGATGCCATTATTATCCTCATTTCACAGATGAGGAAACTGAGACATAGATTAAGTAACTTACACAAGTTACACAGCTCCAGAGCTTGTGCTCTTAAGCATTAGACCTCACTGGGTATTTTACATAGTTCCAATGGGGTCAGTCAGATACACACTGGATGTGGTCTCAAGTGCTCAGGGAAATGGATCTCTTCTGGAGCTATTCCAGGCTTTGGGATCCCACTGCTAGACTCAAAATGCAGGGGAAAAGACAAAGAAAATCAAGAATTGGACCTGTCGTTCACTCTGAAGTGGCATCAAAATGTCCTGGAGATTCCCAAAATCAAAGCCAGTTTGGAACCAGATCAGGCTTCCTTAGTTTATATCCAGGCTGGAATTTCATAAACCCAGTAATGATTCTTCAAATTCTGATACTTGAGCTACTAAAAGGTAAGGGGAGATGTTCTGGTCAAATAAATTTGAAAAAAAAGCAACAGTCTACTGAAATTCACAAGAAATCATAATAGATATGAATATATTAGAGATTTGTAGAAATTCTGCAACAAAGAAACACATTCAACTTTGCTTAAGCAAGCATTTCCCAAACTTGTACCCCTTAACATTTCCATGGAACATCATTTGAGACCAGTGCTCCAGAAGGCACCTTGAGATAGAAGCTACCTGGTCCACCATGTCTTAAAAACATTCTACAAGAGCTATTATAGCCCCTGCATCATTTCTCCTCCCAGCCTGGCCTCAGGAAGGCCTTCTCCTCTGAGAACTTTGGCAGGGCTTGGGTTTTGAGGTTGGCACTCCATACTCCAGGCCTAGGCTTAGCTTCCTAAGTCCTTTCAGACTTTTCTATCAACAGCTTGATGTGTGGCCCTGAAGCAACTTGAAAATGAGCCATTCGGTTCTGATCCTAAAACCAGGGAGTAAGACATTTTGTTTGGATTTTTGGAAGATCTTTGGCAACTTTCCATATAAGTGGTTCCTCAATAAGCAATGAATCATAAACATCCATTATGTACAGGAGCGACTGGGTAATAATAGAACAGACACATGCTGTCCTTATGACCTTTCTTCCAAAGGGAAGCTCAATTGAATTAAGTCTGTTCCCACAGTATATTACTCAATGTTTCTTAGGGGTATGAGAAACCTGGAAATTACAAGGCAAACCACAAATGAATTGCTGTTCAGTCAAGTCATACAACTAAGAGAAAGTTAAATTCCTCCATGGCCAAACACAGCATCTAGTTCCTAATCTGTCAAAGAACAACAAGCCAGGAAGTGACCACTTTACAGGTATCTACCCTTCCATCCAACCAAGAGTCTCAGAACATTTTAAAAGTGGAAGCTGATTAGGATATTCCTCTGAATGGAGCAGAACAGTATATAGGCTAGGGAAGTTTTATGACATCCCCCTCATTCTCTTCTATTTCCGTTGCTAGGGAAGGTGGGAATTAGGACTGTTTTTTTTTTTTTAAACCACTTGATTGCAGTATGATTGACATACAAACAGAGGTATATATTTAATGTACACAAAAGTTTTCTCCTTCCCTCTTTGTTGTTTATTTATTATTATTATTACTATTATTATTATTATTATTTGTATGTGGTAAAAACATTTCACATAAGATCTACCCTCTTGGCAAATTTTTAAGTATCCAACACAGTATTGTTAACTTTAGGCACTATGCTGTCCAAGGACATATTTATAGATCTAAAGGACATATTTATCTTTCATAACTGAAATTTACTACCCTTTGACTAATATTTCCCCATTCCCCACTTCCCACAGCCTCTGGCCAAAGCCATTTCACTCTCTGCTCCTGAGTTTGACTATTTTAGATTGCTCATATAAGTTGTATCATGTAATATTTGTCCTTCTGTGCCTGCTTTAATTCACTTAGCACGATGTCCTTCAAGTTCATTCCTATTGTCACAAATGGCAGGGCTTCCTTCTTTTAAAAAGCTAAATAATATTCCACTGTATGTATATACCACATTTTCTTTCTCCATGCATCTATTGATAGATAGATAGCAAGAAATGTTCTAGGCTTTTATCTAGAAAATGAAGTAATAATAGAAAGAAATTGACCTAGGAATTCCCCAACATGGACTGGCCAAATGCGATAGCAGAGTCAGCAGGGGGGCTACACTGGAGCAAAGTCTGCAAATCAGGAAACTCTGAATGATAACAGATACCCTCGTGCTTAGCTCCACAAAGCAAAAGTAGCATGGATGCTAAGAAGGATGGTGGCAAGGCTGCTTGCAGGGCCTGCTATGTTGGCCTAGTCCATCTGTAAGGTCCATCAAGCTCCTTGGGCTCAAGCACTGAGGTTTAGTGAGGTTTATTGCTCAAGCTAGCTGAAATCTGGATCCAGTCCCCCACGCCCCTAAGCACTCTCTGACAGTGCATGCCAACATTCAGTAAATATGCGCTGGGCATTGTATCAGACCTACGGAGGTTAGAAACATGAATTAGACATAGTTCCTGTGCTCAAAGAGTCTATGAGTTAATAGGATAAATAGAATCCAGTCAAGGAGGTATAATACAAAGCAGAATTAAGTGCCGTAAGAAATACATACAACTACAGCAACTGGAGACAATATAAATAGTATCAGTCCTTGTGTCAGAGAAGAAAAGCACCAGATGGACACCAGGAATGTTGATTAATTCAGGGCTGCTGGGAGGAGAAAGCTTGAAAGGAGGTAGGAGGAGATATAGTCATAATGAGTCAGAATGGTAGTTTGGGGAGGATAATGACAAACTCTAAATTTTTAGCCAAAATGTGATTGTATTCATTCCAGAGAACAATGGATGTTTTCAAGCAGGAAGAGTGCTTTTGACAAAGAAGGCAGGAAGGGGTCTGCAGTAAGGATTGAAAGTAGATCAACTTGAATGAGAAAGGACATTAAGGAGGCCAGAAACTATGGAGGCTGAGAACTCCAGCCAGGAGGTATTTAGAGAACATTTTCTTTAGAAGAAGGAAGGGAAAGAAACAAACAGACTACTACATCTCAAATGTCAAGAGGAGAAATTTCAAGAAAGAAAAAGTGGAAATTTTGCAGAGAGAATTAATTTGTTATAATTAATACATTACATAATTATTAATATAACAATATATTATATTAATATAATTACATAAACATTTATCAAATGTTTACCTGCTAAACGTGGAACAGAAGACCAGCAAGAAAGTCTACGCTGGGGGAGCTTACATTTCATTAAAAGGAAGCAAAGTAAACAAGTTCAACAAAATAGTTATGCATTGTGATAAGTACCATAAAGAAATAAACAGGATGAAGCAAGGAGAAAGTAGAGAGAGGAAGAAATCTTTATGGGGCTTCCAGGTTAAGACCTCTTAAAGAAGTGACACTTGAACTGAGGATGTTCAGCTATTGTAGAGCAGAAAGGAGAGTGTTCTAAGCAGAAAGAACAAGTGCAAAAGTGTGGGTCATTAGAAAGGGCCATTCGAGGAACAGAGAGGAGGTGTGGCCAGAGCATACCGAACAGGCAGAATCATGGCATGTAATGAAGTCAGTGGTCCAGCAGAGAGAAGATATGACTTGGCCTTGGGTTGGTTACAGAGAAGACAAAGAAAGGGCCATATCTGGAATTAGAATCAATAGAGTTTTTTGAGAGATTAGCTATGGAAGATGAAAGGAAGGGGTAATCAAAGATGACTCTTAGCTTCTCTGCCTGAGTAACCAGAAGGATACTGATACCATTTATTTTGATGTGAAAGAGTGGGAGACAGATACATTAGAGGGAGAAGGAGCTCAATTTTAGATATGTCAAGTTTAAGATACCTAGGTGAATAGTATTTGGATTGTCATAGAATGGGTTTGGGCAATAAGGAGGCCATTGGTTTCTAGTCAGAGATGTGGTCCATGGTAGTTCTGGGGTCACATCCTTATAGCCACTTCCATTCCAGCTCCAACAGAAAGTCTCTGTGAAGGATCTGATTGGTGTAACTTGGGCCCAGTGCCCAAGAGAAAATAGACTCCTAAGATTGGATCCTACCTATTATATTCCCATTCTTGTGACTGGTGGGCAGTGGGGGCCAGAGAAGATATATAGGAACCATTGCCAGAAAGAAAGTGGAAGGGTATGCCATACAGACAACGAAAATAACAAGCAAAGGCAGAAGAGTTGGCCCTGCTCCTACCCATATGGCACCTTTTTTTTCTGATATCTTCTCCACTAAAACATTACAACTATTTGTCATTATGCTGCATTAGAGACAAAAGCCACACTGCAAAATGGTAGCTGTATATAGGCATCTTTACCAAAACAGGCTGACTTTGATGATACAACCACCTGGCCTACCCTAAAGTGATTCCTTCTCAGAGGCAGGAAGGCCAAATAGTAATTTGCCTACTTGATCTAAGTGTTTGTTCATTTTTTCATTAAATAAGTCTATCTCAGGGACTTAATATGTGTCAGGAGATGTGGGGTATATGTAGATGTATAAGAGAAGGCTTTAATCCTGTGGGGAAGACTAGACATGAACACAAACAGTAATACAGAAAAGAAGGGGTAAGTGCCATTTGAAACAAAGTAATCTCTGGAAACCTAGCTGTGGGAATTTAAGGGGGAGGTAGTGGTACTTATGTAAAGGAAAAGAAAGGTGAGAGAAGAGGCTTTGATGAAGTATGGAGACAGGAAGGACAAGGTAGGATTGGAGAATGGTCAAAATATCTGTTGAACTGGATTCCAAATTTCTATTACAAAGCAGTAGGATTGGGGGCTGAAAGGTAGGTTGGGGCCAGATGATAGAAGGCTCTGAATGCCCGACTTGGAGCACTAGGTTTTCTCCGACTCCTCTCAGTGTTTGAGCGGAAGAATGATAGGATCCAAGCAGTGCCTTCGGAAGGTCGAGTTGGCGAGGAGTTGGGGAAGCACGAGAGGTGGGGTGACAGGGCGGTGTCAGGAGGTCACTGCACCCTCCATACATGAGTGATAGAACCCAGCTAGGGAGACAGTCGCACTAGAAAAGAAAAGAGGAGTAGAAAAGAGGGTATGAAGAAATGTTTGACTGGACTGGAGAATGGTAGGTAGGGAAGGGTAGGGTAGGGAAGGGTTCCATTAGGGTGGAAGGAAAAAAGAAAGTTGTGCAAAGTGACTGAGGTTTTTGGCTCAGTGAAAAGGAAGAAGGCAGTTTTGCTACAGAGACAGGAGGGTCTGGAGGTTTGGGGAAGATATGGCTAGTTGACCTTAGACATAGTTTATTAAGCCTGAGTCACCAGGAGGACAGACTGGAGTAGATTTTCAGTAGTGTGTTTGGCATGTAGAACTGGACCCAGAAAAGCCATTGGCCAAGAGACAAACTATTGGATGTCATTAGCTGACAGATGTGATAGCAGAAGAGGTTCCCGGAAAGTGTTAGAACCTTGAGAATGACATTTAGGAATCAGGTAGAGACAGGAGGCAAAGTGAAGTCTGAAGAGAGGCCAGGAGTAAAAGAGAAAATGTGGTTGTGATGGAAACCAGAGAATGACCAGCCATGTCGTACTGATCAACCTGATGTCAGAGACACAGTTACCTTGTGGCAAGTTGAAAACACATCTTCTGTCCTTCCTCAACTCCCCAGGCCCATCCTTAGCCTGAGTAGAGATTTGCACACAAAATGTGCTACCAGTTAAGCAAGATTTGGCACTCTGGCTTGGAAGTGCCTTTGTCACATGAGTTAGAGCAACAGAAAGGGCAGGCCTTGACCCCACAGGTCGGGGCTGGACTGCTGTGGGGCTTCCTTCCCGACTTGATTCAGGAATGGAGTGGGAGCTGGAGGAAATGGAGCCAGGGAACTTGAGATTCAAAGAAGGGAAGTTCATGCAGGGGCAGATTGGAAGGGTGGATTATTTAGGGAAAATGACGATTTTCGTGGCAGGGGAATTAGAAAATTGCATCAAGCAGCCATTTCTCTCTCTCTCTCTCTCTCTCTCTCTCTCTCACTAGAAGGGAAAGAATTGGAAATAAAAATTAAAAGGGGAATTAAGATATGAAAATGATGATGTTGTCAGATATTTAGTAAATTTCATTTTCTCATTCAGAAACTTGCACGTTAAATTATACGTGAATTGCCTGCTTTAAAAAGTAACTGAAAGTCACTTATTTCTGAGAAAATAATGTGCCCTGAACCTAGAAAGTGTGGAAATACAAAAACAAAAAACAAAAAACAGTAAGTTTCCTCTAACCCCTAATCCAGAGAAACTTCTTTTAAATGTTGGTGTGTGCCATTTCATCTGGAATTGAACAACTAGGCAATTTCCAATCTTTTACTACCATAAACAGTATTATGATGAATATCCTTATACATTCACTTTTGAATACTTGTTCTAATATTTTCTTACCATAAATCCCTTTAAGCAGGGTTGTTGGGTAAAAGGAGAGGCACACTTTTCAAAGCTTTTGATAAATACCACCAAATTACTATTCAGATAATGATACACATTTGAACTTCCACCAGCGATGTAGCAGAGTATCTATTTCCCTACATGTTCTCATCAAATTTTTTGTATTAATTTGTATTCTGCTACATGCATAGCTAGGTTGAAGTTTTTCCCAAATATTATTGACCATAGGTATTTCTTCCTTTGTGAGTTGTTTATCTATGTCTTTTGGGTATGTTCATCCTTTTTTTTTTTTTTTTTTTTTACTTTTTAAGAGTTTTCTATTTAGTAAGAATATTCATTCTTTATCTATCACATACATAGCAAATGTTTTATTCACAATTTTCTATCTTCCGGTGTTTGAATTAATTTTATGGTTTTTTAGATTTATAGAAATATTTAAAAATTTTAAATGTATATAGTAAAATATGTTGCTATTTATAGTTTCTGTTGTGCATGTTATGGGGAAGTCTTCCCCACCTATATTTTCTTATAGTTTTTTAGTTGTGTATGTATGTATATAGGTATAAGTGTGTGTTTCATATATAACATTTTGATCCATGCAGGTTTTACTTTTGTATTTTGTCTTTTTGTATTTGAATAGTTAATCAGTTATCCTGGAATAGCATTTCAAAAACCTTGTTCTGAGGACTTCTGTTCAGGGAGATGCAAATTGGTGCTGTGAAAAATGGGTCTTTAAGGACAATGCTTCTTTTAGGAATTGATAATAATTGTTAGCAATCTAATAAGGAATCCTGATTAACTTCAATTCAGTGCTTTATAAATGCGTTTGAATACTCTCTTTGCACTCAACTATTAAATTCAAGCAAGTGTTCATTGCATGTCTGCTATTAGAATTATAGAGATTTAAAGGTGAGTGGGAGAAAATCCTTATCCTCAACAAGCTTAAACCACAAGGGAATTATAGTCTAATAGAGACTGTTTTAAAAGACAGAATATGATACTTCCTGCTAGAAGTGGATAAAGTCTTTAGGGCTCATCAACTAAACATGTATGGGTTGGGGACGTATAGGCAAGAGTCCCAGAGGCTGGCAGATGATGCCATGTTCAGTCTGGACTAGCTCAGCTTGGACTAACAGTGGCACACCCAACTGGGGGCAATGAAACATATAGAATAAGAGTTTAGGTGAAGAGAACAGATTCGGAATTAGGGTAGATTAATACTACAAGGTAGGAGAGCAGAGAGGCACAGCATGAGTCCTGGCGTCTGGCAACATTTAAGGAGCAGGAGCAGGGAACAGCAAGAAGAGCTAGGAAAGCAAAAGATGATCACGTCAGAGAGGAAGAAGGGAATCTTGAATAAATTTAGAAGTCCTTGGAGTAGGTTTGTTTCACAGGATCGTTCTGAGATATTTTATTAAAAATGAATTGGTAATTTCCTGGATGAGAAGCTTGGGACTGAGGGTCAAGTGATGTGCTCAGGGGACCATCATGAATCAGCAGCTACATGTCAGTTCACCACAAATGAAATGTCAATGGAAATGCAAAGGCTGAGAAGGGAAAGAAGACTGAAATTCTACAAATTACATATCAGAACTACATCCTTTAAACATGCAAAGTGTTTTTTAAAATTCAGAGTTTAAAATGCATGGCTGTAATTTCAAAATCATTGTGACTACATATAAAATTGCTCTTTCTGCTTTGAGAATGGAGAAGAAAGACTTGTGGCAAAAGGAATGGGTGGTGGTGAGAACTGAGTGAACTGGGGCTATCAGAGGTTAGTGGCCAACTCTCTAGTTTTGAAGGGTGGTGAGTGGTGAGAGGAGATTACCAATAATGAGTAAAACCACAAGAAACTCCAGAAAGAGTTGACAGAATCTCAGAATATGAGGGTTTGTAAGAAATGTTTGGTAAACCATAGGCAGAGGTGCCCCAGATTCTGATGTAGGAATTGAATATTCCAAATTGGGTCACAAATAAAAATCCCTTTAAACTGTTCTTGTGGCTTCCATAAGGGCATCTTCTCTGGTATGCCTTCTTTCTCTCTGATTGCTTGTTCTTTGACTCCTCTTTCTCACCCATTCCTTAAATTTCATGTTCAGAAACATGGTTCAATGATTCCAAATCTCAACTCTATCTTCTTTGCTTAAACTATTCTCAGAAGATATTTTCACCTTATCTCCATTCATTGTCTCTTCTTTGCCCATAAACAAAACCAACCTCCTCAGCCCTCTACTGCCAGCTATTACTATCTGTGGAAGTGTTCCCTGAGGGTGTGGGAGCTCAGGTGGGGCCAGTATTTGGGAATGATGCTGGTACTGGCAAAAGTTATGGGGGTGACACCTCGGTTAAGCCACCATGTCCAAGGTCTCATGCTCATTCAGCCTCCCTTGCCCAAGCGCTGGATGACTTTTAGTGACTCCAAAGATGATCCCTCATAGGTCACCACTTTAATTTTTGAAATGAGCTCCTCAGCTTTATCAAGGAATAGTTAATATTGTAATTAACATTATAATGATTGCTTACTATGATCACTGATTGCTCACTATGTGCTAGTTACTGCTGTAAAAACTTCATATATATATCAATGGATTTAATCATTATTAACTCCTCTTTAAAGAGGGGAAAATGGGGCACCTGGCTGGCTCAGTCAGTGGGGCGTGCAACTCTTGATCTCAAGGTTCGAGCCCCATGTTGGGTGTAGAGATTACTTAAAAATAAAGTCCTTAAAAAATAAAAATAAAAAATATGTAAATAAAGATGGGGAAACTAAGGTGAAAGGAGGTGAATGATTTGCCCAACTGGTAGGTGGAGGATCCAGGATTCAACCCAAGCCATGTAACTCCTGACATAGCATAAAGAAAACCTGGGCAGAAAGGGAGTAATACAATATTCAGAACAGACAAATGGTTCTAGCAAGTACTAGGAGATGGCGTTGGGTATAAAGCAAAAGAGATGGATACAGTGAGGCAGGTATGGGCAAGAAAACAGACTTCCATCTGCTGGAAAATGACACCATCGCTTTGACTCAATCATTCTGCCAGACTAGTTCCCTCCTCCCTCCCTTACATGCTGTCCTTGCTTCCTGTTAGTCTCCTCCCAGAATGCCCTTTCTGTCCAGTTTCCCTGTCCACACCCTGTCCAGCCCAGGAAAATCCCCTCTGTCTTCATTACACTCACTTTCCGTGACCACCCATCATCCTTACATGTGTTTCATGACTCACTTAAATACATAACCTCACACTGCCTTATGTTGTTACTTAGCAGTTTCAGGTGTTTCCAGCTTATTCCTCCAAAATCAGTGAAGGCTCCTCTAAGTCAGGGACCATGTCTTAGTATGGTCTTTCATCAGTGTCCCTTCCCATTCTCCACCATCCCCTCCCCAAGCTGTCCACATACAAGGCATTCAATGAATACTTGTTTACTCAAATCCCATTATTGTGGGAAACCTTCTAAGTGACCTTTGTATGAGTAAGTTCTCAATCTTTAACTTTCTATTTGTATGTGGCACGCAATAGAGATCCATTGTTTGAAATTACATCCAGAACTTCTGTTTACTGAGTATGGTTTGAGTTATTTTGTGCAGATAAGAAAAAGAGAGAGAGAGAGAGAGAGAGAGAGAGAGAGAGAGAGAGAGAGAGAGACTGCTTCCGGAAAACATTTTTTATAACATTATTATTGGCGACTCATGCTGTCATGGAACTGCTTCTTTATTTTGGCTGAACTTTGAACACAGATTTACATTCTCCAAGTTTCCTTTGGAGTCAACTTTACTCTCATGCAAACTTCCAAAGGTTGCCAGCTACATCTCTCAATGTGAAGCAGAAAGAGCCATGTGTACAGAAAAATGATCTAGCTAAAAGTCCAAAGTCTGTGTTTATTTTACTGCTTTTAGTTAAAATGTGCAAGTCTAGAATTTCCAAATGTTCACCATATGTGTAAGCCCAAGCAAATCAAACAATTTTCAATTATAATTGGGTAATAATATGGTCTACCTTCTGTCTTACTATTTGAGCTTGCAATGTGAGCAGAAGACAAATATCAGTTCTCAGTTCTCATTTCTCAGGCCACAGAGTACCCAGAGTTCTGCACATGCCAATAATTGCCCCATATTCCCAATGTCTTTGAAACCCATCATGGAGTTTTCTTTTTAGTGGTGATAAATTCTCATATTCCAATCCTGTAAAGTTAGTCAGCTTTCTTGCATTTAAATTCACTCTTCTAATTCGATTTCAAATTGTAAGTAAATAAACTATTTTTAACATTCCTTTGTATCTTCTACAATGCCTAATTCCAATGCTTTGAAAACAACATAAAAAATTTAATTGACTCGTGAACAAGTCAACAAAAGCTTACGTGGCTTTTTCCATCAGAGATTGTAGGTATTTTTTGGTATTCTGTACCCAGAGAATGTGACCATCCTTCATAAATTTTACTTTTAAATATTTATCCTATATTTAGTTAGAAGGTTACCTAGACTTAAAAAAATAGTTAATAGGGGCTCCTGGGTGGCTCAATTCGTTGAGTGCCCAACTCTTGATTTTGGCTCAGGTCATGATCCTAGAGTTGTAGGATCGAGCCCCGCATCGTGCTCTGTGCTGAGCAAGGAGCCTGCTTGAGATTCTCTCTCTCCCTCTCTCTCTCTGCCCCTCTCCCCCACTCATGCTCTCTCTCTCTTTAAAAAAATAAATAAAATAAAATAAAATAAAATAAAATAAAATAAAATAAAAAATAAGGTAATTGAGAGTAGAAGGTACTAAGGTACTTCTGTATATGTTTGATTTTTTAAATGTATTTGTTAAATTACTGAACTACTCATTAACTTTTGTCCCAGGCCTAGTCCCATCTAAGACTGTTCTCTTTACATTCTCCAAGTTTCCTTTGGAGACAACTGTTCTCTTTAAACCAGTGCAAAGCCAGCTGGACATTTTATAAAGAGCACCCTTACTGACAACTTGTTTACAAATATGCTATTACTTCCACCCATGTCTGATAGCTAAGTCCCTAGTGGTTAGCAACACAGACAGTGATCTCGAAGACTGTTCACATAAAGAAGCTAGGACCTACTGATCCCTGCTGCCCAGATTAATGTACCCGGGTTCCTTCATCTCCCAAGGGTACCGGTAGTCATTGGGACTGTTCCATGCTGTGTATACCAGCCAGCAGGCTGAGCCCTACTCCATTCCTCTCTATTTTGTTTTTTCTTTCTCTCCTCTTCTCCTTTCTGCTCTCTCCTCCCGTCTCTTCCCTTCCCCTTTCTTTTTTCCCTTCCCTACCCCTCTTTCTTTCTCTTTCTTCTTTGTTTCATTCAGTATTTATTAACAAATTTTCTATTATTTATGGGGCCCTGTGTCAAGCAATGGGGACACTGTGTTAGAGTTTATGGTTGAATAGAGAAGTGAATATTAATAAAATTATCACAAATAGTGAGTTCTATGAAGGTAAAGAACAGAGAGATATGACAGCAGGTTCCAGACACCTGGTCTGATCTGGAGTGTTGAGAACATGGGCCTAATTTTACACTTAGATCTCAGAGACAAGTTGTATTTGTTAATTTATTACCCTTTTTCTCTTCTTTGTTTCACTTCTGAGAGATAAATTCTCCCCTTGTGCCAACTACTGGCACCTAGGGCCCAATGTAACGTTGTTGTTGTTGGTTGTTTTTGGTTTTTTTTTTAACCTTCTCTCTTGTTATGCTAGAATTTGCCCAATAATCAATAAATATATCCTGAAATTAGGGTTTGGACATGTACTTGATACTTAACAAGTGTAAAAATGGTATCAATGCAAAACGGACCTTGCTTCTCCCCCATATACTGGTAGCCCCGTGACATATGTCCTCCCCTGCCCTTCTTTCCCTCCTAGTTGCCTCAAATTGTACACCTCCTTGGTCCCCATCACTTGGTTTGGCACTGGCCTCCTCTGCCACACCCCAGGCTGGCCTTGACTCTGTAGGCTTCCTCACCCCTCTTTCTTCTTCCTGTTAATTTGTCCCCAAACATCTCCTTCGTGAAACACATCAAAAATCTTATTAAAGAAAGTTTCCATTGTTGCCAATGTACTTACTATTTTCTCTCTGAGGCAGAAAAGTGTATTTTATTCATATTTTTAACAGCAAAAGATGACCCAAGTCATTTTCTTTGATAAGCCTTAATGCTAGCAAAGATGTAGGAAAAATAGAAATTCTAATGCAATGTGACTGACCCTGTACATTTTGGGGGATTTATTGTCAGTATCCTACCAAATATTTCAAATGTGCATGCTCCTTGACCCAGAAGATCCTTCTGAGACATGCTTCTCTAAGCTATATAAAGATGTACGTAGAAGAATGTTCATTGCTTCTATTATAATAACAATTTTAAACAACCAAAGGGGATTGAAGAAATAAACAATGGTTCAATCACATACAGGGATACTTGCTGCCAATTTAATCAATGAGATAAAGCTGTTTGGACTAACTTGGAAAGGTGTTCATGATATATTGTTAAGTGGAAAAAAATCAAGGTATAGGACAATATAGTAATATGATCCTATTCTTGAAAACGTAATCATAAACAGCAATCACCTCTGGGTAGTGGGATATCCCGGAACATTCATTTACTGACGCATCGCCACTGCAATGCTTCAGCTTTAACAGGTCAGCATGTTTTATTTTGTTAAATAAGTAATCATGGCTATATAATACTTTTATATACTAATTTACAGTGGGTTTTCCCTCCTCCTACTCCCTTCCCTTTACTTGAGCAGTTTCTGTCTGTTCTCTCAAGGAATGTAACAGAACATAAAAATAGCCTTTCCAGTCTTTCTGGCTTTCGTGTTCCAAAAGCATAAGCCCTTAGGGGAAGAGAATTTATTACATGTGTAAACAAAATGTTTTATTCAGCAGTGAGGGGAAGGCAGGGTGTCCTCCAGACTAGGGAAAGACACCACCTGAATTCAGTGATGGGGGAAAGAGAGTGTGAGAAGCCATCAGAAGGAGGAGGAGATCTTTGAGTTACTAGAGCAGAAATAACCCACACACTGTTCTCAGGAGCTGGTGGAAAGGGCAAGGGACAGGGGTGGGAATAGGTAAGATTCCAGAACCTAAATGTCTGTATCTAAGCCAGAAGTTATATTACAACTCAGATACGCTCGTGTCCTGGAGCGAAATGACCCACTTGGCAGGACAGCTGTTACTCAGTCTCCTGCTGTCCACCAGGAGTGAGGGCCCAGCATTGCCAGACCTTCCAGTTGTTCAAATCCAAAGTTTAAGTTACAAACACTTACTTTTTAACTGGCTCAGTTCCACAGGACACATTAAATGTACGTGTCAGTCCATTTGGGCTGCTGTAACAAAAATGTCATAGGCTGGCTGGTTTATAAACAACACAAATTTATTTCTCACAGTTCTAGAGGCTGGGAAGTCCAAGATCAAGGCTCTGGAAAATGCGGTGTCTGGTGAAGACCTGTTTCCTCGTTCATAGTCATCTTCTCACTCTGTCTTCACTTGTGGAAGCGGGGGAGAGAGCTCTCTGGGGCCTCTTTTATAAAGATACTAATCCCATCACTAGTGCTCCACCCTCCAGACCTAAGCACCTCCCAAAAGCCCCACCTCCAAATGCCATCACCTTGAGGGCTAGGATTTCAACATATGAATTTGGTGGGGACATAAACATTCAGTCCACTGTAGTACCTGTGGGTTGAACCCAACCTACAGGCCTCACATGTGTGAATTGTTGGAAGAAAAAGAGGCAGTCTCGCAAACAATTCCTGCGCTCCAGGCATGGGCCAGGTAGCAGGAGCTGTGGGCGCTTCTCTTCACAGGTGCCAGTGTAGACCAGGACCACATGCTCCTTCCCACCCCCACTGCCTTCTTGAGGCCCACAGCCACAGAGGCTGGATTAAAGAGAGGTGAGGGGACAAGAACCCCTATGTCCTGATGTTGTTGTGTTTTTTGTCTACCAGGGCAGGTGAATAGAGGTGAAATGGAATAAAGAAGTGAATGGAATAAAACGCAGTCAGAAGTGAATGGAATAAAGAAAGAATCGTTAATATAAGGATTATTTTGTGTAGTCTTTGTAGGAAAAGCAGGGGCTCTCTGCCAGGCTCTGGAGAGCCAGCCCTTCCTTGAGAACCACTGCCCTGGCCACCTTTCTTCTCTTCCCGCCCCACCCACACCAGGACATCCCAGTCCCCATCTCCTACCACTGTCATCAGGATGCCAGGCCCTGAGAAAGCCAGGCCCACGCATGTGGGGTTGGGGGTGACAGGCAGGGAGGGTGCACTTTTATTTCTGGGATTGTGAGAAAAATGTGTTCCTGGAATCCCCAGTTGGAACCTGGAACAAATAAGATACAACATAGTAGGGAGGGATTTGTTTCTCTAGTGTTGTGAATATTATAGTTTGGCCATATTAAGTCATGTTGTGAGAACTGGCCTGGAAAACTAAAACAAGTCTTGATTTAAAAAAAAAAAAAATGAGAAGGGGCGCCTGGGTGGCTCAGTCGGTTAAGCGTTGGACTTCAGCTCAAACCATGATCTCACGGTTCATGAGTGGAGCCCTGCATTGGGCTCTCTGCAGTCAGCACAGAGCCCACTTCAGATCCTCTGTCCTCCCCTGCTTGCATTCTCTCTCTTTCTCTCAAAATGAATAAAACATTTTTTTTAATTATTTAAGAAATGAGGGGAGGCATTTGAACATTACTAACCTACAATCAAACCTAAGGTTCTCCTCACCACTTTCCTCTTTTCCACCTCTACTTTCTCTCCCTTATTTAGCCAACTGATTCTTACAGCTTCAATTCACACCTTTACACAGATGTGTCAAAACCTAGAGCACAGGTGCAAATTCTCCTCTGAGCACCAGACACACAATCTCCCCAGCCTGGGGAACATCTCTGCCTGGGCTGTTGAAAGGTTTCCCAGAGACCAATGGGAATCTTAATAAGGAACTCCCTGGAGGTGGGGGGTGGTGAAGGAAAAGGGGAGAAACATGAGAAATGACCACCCTTTGCTCCAGGGGAATAGAGTATGGATCACCAGGCCAGAGCACCAGCTGAATTTCAACTCCTGGGCTGGGCATTCTTGTATGGAGTCTCTTCCTCCCACCTTCCCTTTTCTGTCACTATTTTTCTAGTCAAGACTTGATTAGGGGCACCTGGGTGGCTCAGTCGGTTGAGCGTCCGACCTCGGCTCAGGTCATGATCTCACAGCTAGTGAGTTCGAGCCCCTCGATGGGCTCTGTGCTGACAGTTCAGAGCCTGGAGCCAGCTTTGGATTCTGTGTGTGTCTCTCTCTGCCCCTAACCCACTCGCATTCTGTCTCTGTCTGTCTCAAAAATAAATAAATATTAAAAAAAAAATTTTTTTTAAAGACTTGACTAGAGATCCCCTGACCAGCTTAGATGTCAATTCTTCCAGAAAGTCTTTCCTAACCCTCTAAGTAAGAATCCGGTGCCTCTACGTGTCATATACTTCCCTCCCAACAACTCTTAGCACACTGAGGTGGAAAGCCCCGTTGTTTGCCTTTTACACTCTACGGTCCCTGCCTTACAATGGTTCAACTTTACAATGGTGCAAAAGCAATACACATTCAGTAAGAACCTTACTTTGAATTTTAGATTTGGATCTTTTCCCAGGCTAGTGATATGCAGTACAATCCTTGTTCATGATGCTGAGCAGCAGCAGGGAACTGCAGCTGCCAGGCAGCCGCGTAGTCAAGAGAGCAAACAACTCACACACCGACAACCATCCTGGACCCATCCAACCATTCTGTTTTCACTTTCAGGGCAGCATTAAGTCAATTTCATGAGCTAGTCAATGCTTGATTATAAAGCAGGCTTTGTGTGAGATGAGTTTGCCCAACTGGAGGCTAATGTAAGTGTTCTGGGCATGCTTAACATAGGCTGCCAGGCCAAGCTATTATGTTCAGCAGGCTAGGTGTATTAGATGCCTAATTTTTGACTTAAGATATTTGAATTTTCAATGTGTTCAACTTGCAATGCGTTTATCAGGACAGGAGCCCATTGTAAGTTGAGGAAGATGGGGCACCTGGGTGGCTCAGTCGGTTGAGCATCCGACTTCAGCTCATGTCATGGACTCACAGTTCATGAGTTTGAGCCCCATGTTGGGCTCTGTGCTGACAGCTTGGAGCCTGGAACCTGCGTCAGATTCTGTCTGTCTCTCTCTCTCTCTTTTAATTTTTTTTTTTAATGTTTACTTGTTTCTGAGACAGAGAGAGAGCATGAGTGGGGGAGGGGCAGAGAGAGAGGGCGACACAGAATTAGAAGCAGTCTCCAGGCTCTGAGCTGTCAGCACAGAGCTGGATGTGGGGCTCGAACCCACAAACTGTGAGATCATGACCTGAGCCGAAGTCGGTCGCTCAACCGACTGAGCCACCCAGGCGCCACTCTCCCTCTCTCTTTGCTCCTCCCATGCTCACACTCTCTCTCTGAAAAATAAATAAAGATTAAAAAAAATTTTTTTAATAAAAAAATAAGTTTAGGAAGATCTGTACTTACAGAGAAGTAGGAGGAAGGAAGAAACTTAGCTGCCTTCTTCATATACCTTTTATGGCAGTGATCTTATTTCATTTTTTATTTATGGTTTAGACAGTTGATCAAGAAATACTGGATTTCCTTATTTTCGCCAACCAATTTATTTTTTATTCTGAGCCCCCATCCTTGCCATGCTGGGGTATATTTCGATTTCAGTCATTCTTGGTTCTCTCTGCAGGACTAAGCTCCCAGGGACATTCTTCTGGACCACAGTCACAAGGACAATGCCACAGCCTCTCAGTCACTGCCGCTATGCTGATTCTGGGCTCTGCCTGCGGGCACTGGCATCCTGGCAAAGCCAAGAGTCATGTGGTTCTTTCCCTGAAGTCTCCCCACTTCCAGGGATCAAGAGCTCCATATCCCACCCTTAATCCCACCCACTCACCCCCAAGGCAAGAAGGAACCCCTTCCTGTCTCCATGCGTCCCCCTCAGCGCTCCCTGACACACCCAGCACAACTTCTTCAATGTGCTTAGGCTTCTAAAAATCAAAAGCTGGAAAGAGAACAACTTCTGCTTTCTGCCCCTTCCTTTCAAGGAGGCAGGTCAGAGCATGGCTCCCTGCTCAAATGAGGGAAGGTAGAGAATAAAAGGTAGGAATACAAAGGTGTTCCTGGGTGGCTCAGTCCAGAAACAGGCATTCCAGAAACAGGAAGGCAAGAGGGAGTCCTGGACTCGGAGACTCGGGTTCAGCTGCTGTGTGTCTCTGAAAAATGCTAGCGCTTTGCACATCCCCTCTCTGGGCCCAGCCAGGAAAGGGGTGAGAAGGGCAGGGAAACCTGCAGGCAAATTTCGGAGAACCTAGAACAGAAGGAGAACTGGATAAAGCAAATGTAGGTCATGTGACCCTGAAGGCAGCAGGCCAAGCTGACACCAGATACGTTGATGAGACTGGACCATGTGATACGACCCAGCTACACAGGGACAGCGTGGGGTGCCTGTACCTGCCCCAGCACCAAACAGCACAGAAACACCGTTGCCCTAATCCTCATCCTTCATAGGAAATGCTGATCTTTGCCTCCACATTTAATCCAAGGAGATGGTTTGATCCAGTGACCCTGATTTGACAATATTAAGTCTTCCACCATCGGCAGAATTGAGTGCTTCAGAGCTAAGTAATTTCAGTTTTGGAGGGTCATAAACAATTCCAACTCCTCGTATCCAAGATTTGTAGCCTGGTGAAAACTTATACCAACAAATAATTTTAAGCAGAGCTGAAAAGGAAACTTTTATTGGAGTGCAACCCAACCTTTGTTACTTAAGATGTTCTATCCAACATATTCTTATATTCTTACAGTTCTAAGAAAATAATTCTATTTTATAGCTTCATACTTAAAGCATTTTTTTTCTTAAAGAAATGATTTTTCAGTAATTGTATTACAGCTTTTTCTTTGAGGCCAAGGTAAAATTAGACTTTATGGATCAATTCTACTTGTAATGTATATATTTTAACTTAGGAGTCTTTGCCCCTTTTCCAAACATGAGGTGATCATTCAAAGCCCCATTTTCCATCCCACAGCCTGGAAACATCCTTGATGCAGAGGAAAGATAACAATCTGGATCTGCTCAGGGAAAGAAACCCACAATAATTTATTTTCGTGGCATAACAGCATAATGTAGTGGAAAAGTCACAAACCCAGGAATCAGTAGATATGGTCTCCTGGCTTCCAGTGTGGGAGTTTAGTCTTTGGGTGGGAGTTTTGTCAGCTTGTTGGTACCCTGTTTCCTTTCCCCCCATTTGTGAAATGTAGGGCCTGACAGAGATGATCTCCAAGGCAGTGCTTCTCACACTTTAATGTGTCGATCTTGCCCACGTATGCAGATCTAGAGGAGAGCCTAATAGTCTGCATTCTACTCAGCTCCCAAGAGGCAGGTGATGTACATTCTCAAACCAAACTCAAATGTACATCGACTAACAAGACTCCAAGGACAGCCGGTACCCAAACTGTTCTATATTTCATTAACTCGTGTCTGCCTTCAGAGAACTGTTATTGTTTGCATTTTTTTTAAATTACATTTTGCACAGTTAGAAAGCACCCATGTTGTTCGAGTTTAAGTTAATTAGGGATTGGGATCACTGTTAAGGGTTGCAGGTCACTGCTAACAGACGCATAAACACACACCTTTATTTCTGTAGCCCAGCAGTTCTGGCTCTAGCTGCAGTTAGTATCACCTGAGGTGGCTTCAAAACCTACTAGTTCCTGCCCACCCACCTCCATTTACATACACACCAGAATACAATTGAACTGGTCTGGGGAGGGGCCCAGTCACAGGTTGTTTCTCAAAATCTCTGCTTGTCCTGTGATTCTAATGCGTACCCAAGATGGAGAACCACGGCAGGCCAGCCTCTCCGACTATGAAGGCACTCCAGGTACGGTCAAGTTGTTTTCAAGACTACTCACGGCTGGTTATCCATTAACTCAGGGCATTCTTGTAGAAAGCGTAGTTAAATTATACAACTCACGTAAACATTTCTCTTCTGAACTTGTAATTCAATCAAGGTTCTCGGCAAGGGAGATGATACAGAGAAACCTCTGGCTTTGTTTGTTCCTTTTTAGAAAAAAGAAAAGAAAGTGGTCCAGTTTATAATGCACACTTTGGCTCTACGGAACACACAGGCTTTAAGGGAGATTTTGTCCACTTTCTCAGTTGCGAGGCTCAACTTGAAACAGCAAAGTTTTATAAAATCAGCAGAAGCCAGCATAGACTGTAAAAGTTCCTGGAGATTCAGATGTCATCAGAGCAATCTCTCCCCAGAGAACAAGTCTTGCCAGAGTGTTGCCATGGTCAGGAAGCCACATGGTCAGTTGGAATCCTGGCTACACCATTTTCTAACTATATGACCTTGGGCAATTTTATTAACACCTGAGTTTCCTTTTTTGTAAAATGTAATGAGGATTAGGTTATAAAGATTAAAATGAGCTAATGTATATAAAGTGCTTTTGGTACAATGCTGCATTGAGAAGTGGGACATCACTATTTCCGCCTTTAAAAATGACATTTTAGGGGCACCTGGGTGGCTCAGTCGGTTAAGCGTCTGGCTCTTGATTTCGGCTCAGGTCATGATCTCAATGTTCATGAGTTTCAGCCCTGTGTTGGACTCTGCTCTGACAGCACGGAGCCTGCTTGGGATTCTCTCTCTCCCTTTCTCTCTGCCCCTTCCCTGATCATGCTCTCTCAATCTCTCTCAAAATAAATAAGTAAACTAAAAAATAAATAAAGTAAAACCACATTTTAGCATTGCCTCAGCAAGACTATAGTGTGTATTTGTTTAGACAATGATGAAAATAGTATGGGTTTAGCAGGAGTGAGGTAAGTCATAAAGCCAGAAAGGTAAACGGAGGCCGGTTTGTGGCAAGCTTTATAGACTGGATTAATCTTGTTGGCAGTGGAGAGCTATTTGAGAATTTTGAGCCAGAGAATGACATGATCATTTTTTTCTGTTTTAAAATAGACCATTTGCAAAGTTCAAATGGGGTTTACAAGTATCTCCCCTCTTCTTAAGCTGCAAGAATTTCTCTGCCCTACTTCTGTAAGTGATACCATCACAACACGCATTTGCAATTTGTGGTTTTTCTGAAGCAAAGAAGGACTCTCAAACCACTGGTGTTTCCATTTCTGCCCCAAGAGGATGACAGTTGAACAAAACCTTGAAGTCCCCAAATACATTCTAACAACTCCCAGCTAGCTACAGCCCTGAAGTAATTTTATTTTTCTCTTAAATCGTTAAATGGATATTCGTATTAGCTCAGGCAGTTTTAATTACGTTCCAGTGCCCCAGCAGGACCCCAAATCAAAGTAAACGAGCAAGATAAAGGAATAATGTCCTGGGTCTTCCAGGAGTAGTAGGGGCCCCTCCAGATACTATGGGAATTTCATATAATTGAAAGAAATTACTAGCCTACTGTCAAGTAGCTTGTGGGTTTAGGGTCAGGGAGTTTATAACTGAGACTTGGGGCTTGACCAGACATGCTGTAGAATGTGAACATTTTCCCAGGCTAAGAGTTTTGCCCAAGTCACCTCCCATATGTTAAAACCAGAGTATGTGGGGGCACTTGGCTGGCTCAGTCGGTAGAACATGTAACTCTTGATGTTGGGTTCATGAGTTTGAGCCCCACGTTGGGCATAGAGATTACTTAAAAAAAAAAAAAAAAAGACCCATAATATATAAAACTAGGTATCCTGACTCTGGGCTTCTACTTAAGAAAAAGACAAAACATTCTTAAATAAAATAAATATAGTCCTTCCAACTCAGAAGTAGGAGGTATTTAGAAAGTGGAGTTGAAGTGATGTAACTTCTAAACCCAGTTTGGGGATAGTCATTCAACACTAAAATCTCTTTTCTTCCCAGAATAAATGTTCATAACCAACTCTCCATCATCCAGATGTGCAAAGGTTCAACAAATGCTTGCTGAGTGCTTAGTGTATGCTAACGCCTGTGTTTTTGTCATTCTGTTCTACCAGAACTCTCCTGACTACGTAGTATCATTAACCCCATTTTGCAGATAAGGATACTGACAGTTGGAGGGGTTAAGTAACTTGCCCAAAACCACATGAGCTTGAATGTGGCAGAAGCAGGATTCAAACACTGAATCTAAAGTCTGTGTGGCCGCAATAAAACGCTCTTACTGAACAAGCTAAGAGCCTCATGGAGAGAAATCAGAGTGCATGCAAACATGCTTATGATGCTGGTGCATCTACTAGAAATCAAAAAGATGTTAATGTTAAGGTAGCACTAGGAGGGAGAGAGAAGACCAAGTTTCCAGGGTCAAAAGAGGCTTCTGAGAAGAGTGGTATGGAATTGGGGCTGAAAAAGCAAGTGCATAGGATTTCACCTGGCAGAGAGAGTGAAGACAGTCTTGGTGGAGGAATGAGTGTGAACAGACATGGAGGCAAATATCAGGTGTACTTGGAGAACGTGACTAAGTAAAGGAGTGTGACAGAGGCATGGAGATGAGCTTTGCAGAAGCCAGGAGGAGTAACAAGGGTCTGAACCAGCTGATGATAACCGGAGGAAGAAATTTAGGAGACATTAACTGAGGGAAAATGGCAAGAATTTGGTTCCTCTTTAAAGCTATGTCTAATTCAGCCTTGTTTAGGGGTGCCTCACTTTATTTCTGACACAGAGTGCTCTCTGAAGTCATGTTTGCTGAATGAACAAAGGGAAGAAAATGTCAAAAAAAAAAAAAAAAGAACCAAAGGTGGGAGAGGAAGTAGACTAGGTATAAATCGTTCAATAAATGCCATCAAAGAACTTTGGATTTTCATACATGAGTAAATGGCGGATCCGTGAACTTAAATAGAAAAGTCCAGACGATAAACTGGTTTGGAGAGTCGCCAGTCTACCTCACAACGTTCTGGCAAAGGTAAAAGCAAATGAGGTTAGTAAAACACGTCTGTAGCTCTGAGGTATACATGTTTGCGTTTATTTATTCACTAAACATTCTTGAGTGGTCTTTGTGTTGGGTATTAATTCAAAAAATATTTCATGAACATCTATGAACTGTATTATAAAGATGAATAGAACAGAACACATTTCTGAGAAACTCACTGTCTAGTGATTGACATAGAAATGGAATACAGGGATAATAGCCAATGTTTATTGGATATTTACTATATTCCAGACAAAAGTATTTTGTGTATTGATTCATTTTATCCTTATTACAATCCTGTGAGGTATATGTTATTACTATCTGTGGTTAAGTGGAATACTAGCTCCCCTCAAAGATGCCCATATTCCAATCTCTGGAATCTGTGAATATAGTGTGTTACATGGCAAAGGGGAATTAAGCTGCAGATAGAATTAAGGTCACTCATTAACTGACACTGAGATAGGGAGAATATCCTGGGTTACCTCGATGAGCCCCATGTAATCACAAGGACCTTTAAAAGTGGAAGGGGTGAGAGAAGAAAAGGAGGATAGAGAGTCAGAGATGGAAGCAGGATTGGAGAGATGTCAAATCTCAACCTGCGATTGTTGGCCTTTAAGATGGAAGGGGGCTATGAGTCAAGGAACAGAAGCAGCTTCTAGAAGCTAGAAAAAGCAAAGAAACAGATTATCCCCTAGAGCTTCCAGAAGGAGGACAGCCCTGCTGACATACTGACAGCAGGTGTAAAAGACCTGTTTTGGACTTCTGACCTCTAGAAATGTAAGACGATGCATTTTTGTTGCTTTAAGCCACTAAGTGTATGGTACTTTGTTATAGCGGTGATAGAAAACCAGCACATTACTCGTTTGTTTGTTTTTTTAATTTAAGAAAAAACTTATTGATTTATTTTATAAATGTTTATTTTAGAGATAAGGAAATGGAGGCACAGAAAGACTGTTTTATCCAAATTTTGACTACTTGACATTGTTCTTTCTTGAGGGCTTTCTCATCTCTCTGGCCACTTTTTTCCTGAGGCTCCTTGGAAGTTCCTTTACTTGTAACCAGTCTCTAAATGGTTATGTTTTTCAGGGATTTTTCCTAAATACCTTTCTCTTCTTGAATTTTTTTCCTCGGTGATCTCACCCATTCCCAGAGTTTTAAATACTGTCTATAATCTGATTATTCTCAACACGATATTTCTAACTTTGTCCCCTCCTCTGAGCTCCATGCTAGTCAGCTTGTCATTGGCCAACTTGACATCTTTGTTCAGGTAGCTTACAAACATTCCGAACCTAACAAATGTTCAAAACAATCAGTTCCTACCACAAAACGGATCCCCACTCCCATGTTCAATTACATTTGTCTCAAGTCAAAAAAACAGAGTCAAGCATCATTCTTCTGTCTCTCCCTCCACCTCCATGGTCACCCCACCAGCAACCCATCCATGTCCTTCTGCCTTCACTACTATGAACCTGGTCCAAACCACCACCATTTCCTACCTCAGAAACCACAGTAGCTTCTCCATGGCCTCTGTGCATCTTTCTTCACCACTTTCTTAGACAGTAAATCAGATCTTGTCATGTACCTGTTTAACATGCTTCAGTGGCTTCCATTCTACGTAGAATAAGATCCAAACTCCTTTTCAGTGACTCCTAGAGCTCTGCACAATCAAGCTCCTGCTTACCTTGCCAACCTCACCTGCTGCCACTGCCTCTCATTCATTCACCTTTTTCCAACCCCACTCAGCGTCTCTCTGAAGTTAATCTCTTGTTTCCTGCCTCAAGAGCTTTGTCTCTGCAGCTTCCTGTTCATGGAGTACAAGTGCTCACACACACACACACACACACACACACACACACACACCTTTTGCCTATATATTACCCATTCAATTTTGAGATTAAATGACCCCACCTTATAACGGACAACACCAAACCATGCTGTCTAAAGCATTTTTACTCTGCCACCCAACCCCTCTCCAACCTGATTCTCTATCCCAGCTCCCATTTGTTTCCCTTTAACACTTAATGCAACTTGCAGTAATTTGTCATTTTAATTCCTTGGTTTTTTTGCTTCTTGTCTTTCTAGTATGTTAGTTCTGTAAGGGCAGGAACTGTATCTACCTTGGTTATCAGTGTAACCCCAGAGCACTATGTCTGACAAATAGTAGATGCTCAATAAATATTTATAGACTCTTGAGTAAATGTTGTATATACAAAGTTAGTAATGTTTAAAATGGTACTGATACTCTCTACACCATTATCTCTATACCATTATCTATAGCATATCTATAATAATGTTCCAACTACTTAAATGGTACATTTGCATTTAAGCCAATTACTGATCACTAGCCAATTGAATTTACATTTATAATATCTTTTTATTCCACTGATTGTAGTTATCTATACACTAAATCAACTATGCATTTAAAAGTAAAATATCATGTGAAAAAAAATTTTTAATTTTTAAATGTCATGACAAATTTTATATATATGTATTACATATATATAATTTTTTTCATCTAAAGACTTTGAATCAATTAGCTTTTTTTTTTTTTGCCTTTGTAAAACCACATGATGCAGATTCAGAGTAAGAAAATATATATTTAGAATAGATCACACCAGCACACACGTATTTTTTCCCAAAGTTAGAGGTGCTAAAGAGAAGAAGTCTACTTGCCAGATATGGTTTCTAGGAAATCCCCAATGAGAAATAAAAGTAGAATATAAATTATTCAAATTATGTGTAGCAAATGACTTATGCTTCTCAACTAGGTATTTGGAGGTAAGCAACAAGTGATAAAATATAGTAGCAGGCAAATGAAAAAATAAGGTTGATATATTTAACTTTAAGTAAGGCTATATTTGTAGTAAAGAGCCAACTCCTTTGAAAAATATATGGAATGAGAAAGAAACACCTTCATTCTTCTTCCACTCTTCATTAAAGCAACATATTCCCAATCCCCCAAAGAGGACCAATGGCGATATGGGATCTGTAAGTTTGAAGGATAATATTCAATTCAATCAGTAAATTTTTATTTTGAGACTACAGGATGATAGGTGTTTTTGAAGATAAGCAAGATGAATGAATCACTAGACCTGACTTTATATAGGTTATAATCTCATTGGAAAAATAAGACAAAATATGTAGAGTCAAGCAACAAACACATCAGGACCAGAGGTTTAACAAGAAAGTACTAACTACATATGTCCCTTCAAAGAGATAGATATAGTGTCAAATTCTGGCTCTAAATCTTCACCAGGTGTACAACTTTTGTTAAGCTACATGACCTCTGAACCCCTGTCCCTCCTCTGTAAGAAGAGGATTATAGAAGCATACTGTGCCTCATGGGGTCATGATAGGACAAAATGAGATCATCTTGGCAGAGAGCATGGCATTGAGCATAGCACAAAGTAAGCGCTCATTAAACATTAGCTATTGTTATGACTATTTTAGTCTTTTGTAAGTTATATGAGAAATTGTTTCTATAAATGGAAATGGAAAAAGCCTTTGTTGAAAAGTATTATTTGCAGACTGTGTCATTCGTTGTAAAGGATTTATTACAAACTTACCCACACTGTTGAGATGAATCCCACTGTAACTTCTGCCAGAAGTTTGCAACTTTGAGGTGTTAATTTCTGGAGTGAAAAGGCTCTTTTCTTAGATGGCTTTCTTTAAAGAAAATTTTTTTTAATGTTTTTTGAGAGACACAGCATGAGCAGAGGAGGGGAAGAGAGAAAGGGAGACACAGAATCTGAAGCAGGCTCCAGGCTCTGAGCCGTCAGCACAGAGCCCCAGGCAGGGCTCGAACTCACAAACCTTAAGATCATGACCTGAGCTGAAGTTGGATGCTTAACCCACTGAGCCACCCAGGCGCCCCTCTCCCTAAATACTATTAATCCTTCAGCCCCTGGTTTTGCTTTCTACATTTTCCTCATATCTATCCCCTCATCTATGCTGCTATCCCCATTATTTCGATTTTGGGTCTTCCTTTTCTCTCATATATATTAAAGCTGGTAAATTGCTCTCTCTCTGCCCCCCTTCCAATTCCTCCACACCATGCAGAGTCATCTATCTAAAAATTAATCCTGATCTCTTCTGTTTAATACCTTTCCATGTCTCCCTCTGTTTAATGACTCCCCAATATTGGCAGTATTGGCATTTACTCAGTTATTTGATTTTTACGGACTGCTTACTATGGAATAGACACTGTTACAGGTACTGAGAAAAGAATATTAAAAAAACAGCTAAGCTTCACAACTTCATAACTATATATTCTAAGAGACCCACCCCCACCTCAAAAGTAAACAAAGACCAACTATAAGGTCAAGTAGTGACCATCAATGCAAAGAAAGGTAAAGCAGTGTATGGGGAAAGACTCAGATGAAGATCACTGTGTTAGGTATAGTCATTAGAGAAGGTTTTTCTGAAGAGAGAACTCTTAAACAATTTAAAAATCCAGAGAGCAGTGTCTCAGACAAGAGAAACAGTGAAAATTTCCTGAGCTTGGAAAGCTTGGGGAATAGACAGAAGACCAGTTATGACTGAAACAGGATGTGCAAAGAAGAAAGTGATAGTAATGAAGATGAACAGGTAGACAGGGAACACGGTATAGGGCTTTGTAAACTATGCCAAAGAGCAGGATTTATTCTAAGAATCATAGAATGCCCCTGAAAGGTGCTTTTTAAAGTCAGGTATATATTGAGGTATAATTTATATACCAAAAAAAAAAATGTATCCTTTTTAGATGTAGCATTCAGTGAGCTTTGACATGTTTTGAGCATGCTGCCACCACAACAGTCAAGATAAGAATGTTTCTGTCTCTCCAAAAAGTTCTCTTGTGCTCCTTGATAAGCACCCCCTCCTTCCTTCACAGCCACTGTTAACTGCTGACCTGTTTTTTGTTCCTCTAGTTTTGCCTTTTCTAGAATGTTCTGTAAATGGAATCATATCGGGTGTAGATTTGTGTGCGTGCCTTCTTTCACTTAGTACAATGCATTTGAGATTCATCACTATCCTTACATGGATCAGTAGCCTATTATATTTTAATGCTGAGTAGTTTTCCATTATGGGAGTACCTGATGGCATTTAGATCATTTCCAGTTTGGGGCTGTCACAAATAAAGCTGCTATAAACATCCACATAAAGGTCTTTTTGTGGGTGTATGTTTTCATTTCTCTCGGAGAGATAGCTGGGAGTAGGATTGGTAGGGCATACGGTAAGCGTATGTTTAATTTTGTAGGAAGCTGCCAAATTGTTTTCCAATGTGTCTGTGCCATTTTGCATTCCACCAGCAGTGTATGAGAATGTCAGCTGCTTCATGTCTTTGCCAACTCTTGATACTGTGAGTTTTTATTTTTCATTATCGCCAATTACGTAGGTGTGTAGTGGCATTCATTGTGACTTGAATTTGCATTTCCCTAATGACATTAAGCATATTTTCATGTGCTTATTTATCATCCGTGTCTCCTACGTGAAGAATGTGTTCAAATCTTCTCCCCATTTTGTTAATGGATCGTTTGCCTTATCAGAGTTCTTCACGGTCTGGATGTCAAGAAACAGATAGGTATTTAGCAAATGTATTCCCCTAGTCCATGGCTTGTCTTTTCATTTTCTTAACAGTGTCTTTCCAATAGAGGAAGCTTCAATTGTGATGAAGTGCATTTTATAAATTTTTATTTTGTCATTCATGTTTTTTGTGTCCTGAGAAATCTTTGTTTAACCCGAGGTCACAAAGATTTTCTCCTACATTTTAAGTTTTATGATTTTAGGTTTTAAATTTGGTCTCTGACCCATCATTTTAAGTTTTTGATCAGCATTATTATAAAATCTCACATAAAAACATAACTGTAATATAAAGAACAGACCATAGGATTCCACCCTGTGGAAGTTCAGAGTGGTAGTGCAGACACTGGTTTAGAAGGAAATTGCAGTAATTCAAATTCAGAGACTTTTTTTTTCAATATATGAAATTTATTGTCAAATTGGTTTCCATACAACACCCAGTGCTCATCCCAAAAGATGCCCTCCTCAATACTCATCATCCACCCTCCCCTCCCTCCCACTCCCATTAACCCTCAGTTTGTTCTCAGTTTTTAAGAGTCTCTTATGCTTTGGCTCTCTCCCACTCTAACCTCTTTTTTTTTTTCCTTCCCCTCCCCCATGGGTTTCTGTTAAGTTTCTCAGGATCCACATAAGAGTGAAAACATATGGTATCTGTCTTTGTATGGCTTATTTCACCTAGCATAACCCTCTCCAGTTCCATGCACGTTGCTACAAAGGGCCATATTTCATTCTTTCTCATTGCCACGTAGTACTCCATTGTGTATATAAACCAAAATTTCTTTATCCATTCATCAGTTGATGGACATTTAGGCTCTTTCCATAATTTGGCTATTGTTGAGAGTGCTGCTATAAACATTGGGGTACAAGTGCCCCTATGCATCAGTACTCCTGTATCCCTTGGGTAAATTCCTAGCAGTGCTACTGCTGGGTCATACGGTAGGTCTATTTTTAGTTTTTTAAGGAACCTCCACACTATTTTCCAGAGCGGCTGCACCAGTTTGCATTCCCACCAACAGTGCAAGAGGATTCCCATTTCTCCATATCCTCGCCAGCACCTATAGTCTCCTGATTTCTTCATTTTGACCACTCTGACTGGCGTGAGGTGATATCTGAGTGTGGTTTTGATTTGTATTTCCCTGATGAGGAGCGACGTTGAGCATCTTTTCATGTGCCTGTTGGCCATCCGGATGTCTTCTTTAGAGAAGTGTCTATTCATGTTTTCTTTCCATTTCTTAACTGGATTATTTGTTTTTCAAGTGTGGAGTTTGGTGAGCTCTTTATAGATTTTGGATACTAGCCCTTTGTCTGATGTCATTTGCAAATATCTTTTCCCATTCTGTTGGTTGCCTTTTAGTTTTGTTGACTGTTTCTTTTGCTGTGCAGAAGCTTTTTATCTTCATGAGGTCCCAGTAGTTCATTTTTGCTTTTAACTCCCTTGCCTTTGGGGATGTGTCAAGTAAGAAATTGCTGCGACTGAGGTCAGCGAGGGCTTTTCCTGCTTTCTCCTGTAGGGTTTTGATGGTTCCCTGTCTCACATTCAGGTCTTTTATCCATTTTGAGTTTATTTTTGTGAATGGTGTGAGAAAGTGGTCTAGTTTCAACCTTCTGCATGTTGCTGTCCAGTTCTCCCAGCACCATTTGTTAAAGAGACTGTCTTTTTTCCATTGGATGTTCTTTCCTGCTTTGTCAAAGATGAGTTGGCCATACATTTGTGGGCCTAGTTCTGGGGTTTCTATTCTATTCCATTAGTCCATGTCTCTGTTTTTGTGCCAATACCATGCTGTCTGGATGATTACAGCTTTGTAGTAGGGGCTAAAGTCTGGGATTGTAATGCCTCCTGCTTTGGTCTCCTTCTTCAAAATTCCTTTGGCTATTCGGGGCCTTTTGTGGTTCCATATGAATTTTAGGATTGCTTGTTCTAGCTTTGAGAAGAACGCTGGTGCAATTTTGATTGGGATTGCATTGAATGTGTATATACCTTTGGGTAGTATTGACATTTTGACAATATTTATTCTTCCAATCCATGAGCACAGAATGTTTTTCCATTTCTTTATGTCTTCTTCAATTTCCTTCATAAGCTTTCTATAGTTTTCAGCATACAGATCTTTTACATCTTTGGTTAGATTTATCCCTAGGTATTTTATGCTTCTGGATGCAAGTGTGAATGGGATCAGTTTCTTTATTTGTCTTTCTGTTGCTTCATTATTAGTGTATAAGAATGCAACTGATTTCTGTACATTGATTTTGTATCCTGCAACTTTGCTGAATTCATGTATCAGTTCTAGCAGACTTTTGGTGGAGTCTATTGGGTTTTCCATGTATAATGTCATGTCATCTGCAAAAAGTGAAAGCTTAACTTCATCTTTGCCAATTTTGATGCCTTTGATTTCCTTTTGTTGTCTGATTGCTGATGCTAGAACTTCCAACACTATGTTAAACAACAGCGGTGAGAGTGGGCATCCCTGTTGTGTTCCTGATCTCAGGGAAAAAGCTCTCAGTTTGTCCCCATTGAGACTGATGTTAGCTGTGGGCTTTTCATAAATGGCTTTTATGATGTTTAAGTATGTTCCTTCTCTCCCGACTTTCTCGAGCGTTTTTATTAAGAAAGGATGCTGAATTTTGTCAAATGCTTTTTCTGCATCGATTGACAGGATCATATGGTTCTTATCTTTTCTTTTATTAACGTGATGTATCACATTGATTGATTTGCGAATTTTGAACCAGCCCTGCATCCCAGGAATGAATCCCCCTTGATCATGGTGAATAATTCTTTTTATATGCTGTTGAATTCGATTTGCTAGTATCTTATTGAGAATTTTTGCATTCATATTCATCAGGGAAATTGGCCTGTAGTTCTCTTTTTTTACTGGGTCTCTGTCTGGTTTAGGAATCAAAGTAATACTGGCTTCATAGAATGAGTCTGGAAGTTTTCCTTCCCTTTCTATTTTTTGGAATAGCTTGAGAAGGATAGGTATTATCTCTGCTTTAAACGTCTGGTAGAACTCCCCTGGGAAGCCATCTGGTCTGGACTCTTATTTGTTGGGAGATTTTTGATAACCGATTCAATTTCCTCACTGGTTATGGGTCTGTTCAAGCTTTCTGTTTCCTCCTGATTGAGTTTTGGAAGAGTGTGGGTGTTTAGGAATTTGTCCATTTCTTCCAGGTTGTCCAATTTGTTGGCATATAATTTTTCATAGTATTCCCTGATAATTGCTTGTATTTCTGAGGGATTGGTTGTAATAATTCCATTTTAATTCATGATTTGATCTATTTGGGTCATCTCCCTTTTCTTTTTGTGAAGCCTGGCGAGAGGTTTATCAATTTTGTTTATTTTTTTCAAAAAACCGACTCTTGGTTTCGTTGATCTGCTCTACAGTTTTTTTAGATTCTATATTTATTTCTGCTCTGATCTTTATTATTTCTCTTCTTCTGCTGGGTTGAGGCTGTCTTTGCTGTTCTGCTTCTAGTTCCTTTAGATGTGCTGTTAGATTTTGTATTTGGAATTTTTCTTGTTTCTTGAGATAGGCCTGGAATGCAATGTATTTTCCTCTCAAGACTACCTTTGCTGCATCCCAAAGTGTTTGGATTGTTGTATTTTCATTTTCATTTGTTTCCATATATTTTTTAATTTCTTCTCTAATTGCCTGGTTGACCCATTCATTCTTTAGTAGGGTGTTCTTTAACCTCCATGCTTTTGGAGGTTTTCCAGACTTTTTCCTGTGGTTGATTTCAAGCTTCATAGCATTGTGGTCTGAAAGTATGCATAGACTTTTTTTTAAGCTGCTGGTAATGAAAGTAGTAAGAGGTAGGCTGAAAGAAGATACACTTTTAAGTTAGAACCAAGAAAATTTGTTAATGAAAGAAGAAAAATGGGGTATTACTCCAAAGCTTTTGGACTGAGCAGCTGAGTTAATAGTTGGTATAGTTGTTGAAAGGTTTGTCATTTTCTTTTTTTATAAATATAACTGATGGTCAGGTTAGTATCCATACAACACCCAGTGCTCATCCCAAGTGCCCCCATCAACACCCATCACCCACTTTCCCCTCTCCCCCACCCCCCATCAACCCTGTTTGTTTCATTATCCAAGAGTCTCTTATGATTTGCCTCCCTCTCTGTCACTTTTTTCCCCTTCCCCTCCCACATGGTCTTCTGTTAAATATGTCAACATCCACATATGAGTCAAAACATATGGTATCTATCTTTCTCTGACAGACTTATTTCACTTAGCATAATACCCTCCAGTTCCATCCGCGTTGCTGCAAATGACCAAATTTCATTCTTCTTGCTAAGTAGTATTCCCTTGTATATATAAACCACATCTTCTCTATCTATTCATCAGTTGATGGACATTTAGGCTTTTTCCATAGTTTGGCTATTGTTGAAAATGCTGCTATAAATATTGGGGTACATGTGCCCCTGTGCACCAGTGCCCCTGTATCCCTTGGGTAAATTCCTAGCAGTGCTATTGCAGGGTCATAGGGTAGATCTATTTTTAATTTTTTGAGGAACCTCCACACTGTTTTCCAGAGTGGCTGCACCAGTTTGCCTTCCCAGCAACAGTGCAAGAGGATTCCCATTTCTCCATATCCTCGCCAGCACCTATAGTCTCCTGATTTCTTCATTTTAGCCACTCTGACCGGTATGAGGTGATATCTCAGTGTGGTTTTGATTTGTATTTCCCTGATGACGAGTGATGTTGAGCATCTTTTCACGTGCCTGTTGCCCATCTGGATGTCTTCTTTGGAAAACTGTCTATTCATGTCTTCTGCCCATTTCTTCACTGGATTTTTTGTTTTTCGGGTATGGAGTTTGGTGGGTTCTTTATAGGTTTTGGATACTAGCCCTTTATCCGATATGTCATTTGCAAATATCTTTTCCCATTCTGTTGGTTGCCTCTTAGCTTTGTTGATTGTTTCCTTTGCAGTGCAGAAACTTTGTATCTTGATGAGGTCCCAATACTTCATTTTTGCTTTTAATTTCCTTGCCCATGGAGATGTGTCGAGTAAGAAATTGCTGCAGCTGAGGTCAAAGAAGTTTTTTTTCTGCTTTCTCCTCTAAGGTTTTGATGGTTTCCTGTCTCACATTCAGGTCCTTTATTCATTTTGAGTTTATTTTTGTATATGGTGTCTAGAAAGTGGTCTAGTTTCATTCTTCCTCATGTTGTTTTCCATGCACGTTTGTTAAACAGACTGTCTTTTTTCCATTGGATACTCTTTGCTGCTTTGTCAAAGATTAGCTAGCCATACATTTGTGGGTCCAATTCTGGGTTCTCTATTCTATTCAATTGGTCTATGTGTCTGTTTTTGTGCCAATGCCATGCTGTCTTGATGATTACACCTTTGTAGTAGAGGCTGAAGTCTGGGCTTGTGATGCCTCCCTCTTTGGTTTTCTTCTTCAAGATTACTTTGGCTATTCGGGGCCTTTTGTGGTTCCATACAAATTTTAGCATTGCTTGTTCTAGCTTGGAGAAGAATGCTGGTGCAACTTTGATTGGGATTGCATTGAATGTGTAGATTGCTTTGTGTAGATTGTATTGACATTTTACCAATATTCTTCCAATCCATGAGCACGGAATGTTTTTTCATTTCTTTGTATCTTCTTCAATTTCCTTCATAAGCTTTCTATAGTTCTCAGCATACAGATCTTTTACATCTTTGGTTAGGTTTATTCCTAGGTATTTTATGGTTCTTGGTGTAGTTGTGAATGGAATCAGTTTCTTTATTTCTCTTTGTGTTGCTTCATTATTGGTGTATAAAAATGCAACTGATTCCTGTACATTGATTTTGTACCCTACAACTTTGCTGAATTCATGTACCAGTTCTAGCAAACATTTGGTGGAGTCTGTGGGGTTTTCTATGTAGAGTATCATGTCATCTGTGAAAAGTGAAAGTTTGACTTCTTCTTTGCCAATTTTGATGCCTTTGATTTCATTTTTTTGTCTGATTGCTGATGATAGGACTTCCAACACTATGTTAAACAACAGTGGTGAGAGTGGACATCCCTGTCGTGTTCCTGATCTCAGGGGGAAATCTCTCAGTTTCTCCCTATTGAGGATGATATTAGCTGTGGGCTTTTCGTAAATGGCTTTTATGATGTTTAAGTATGTTCTTTCTATCCGGACATTCTCAAGGGTTATTATTAAGAAAGGATGCTGAATTTTGTCAAAGGCCTTTTCTGCATCAATTGACAAGATCATATGGTTCTTCTCTTTTATTAATGTGATGTATCCCATTGATTGATTTGTGAATATTGAACCAGCCCTGCAGCCCAGGAATGAATCCCATTTGATCATGGTGAATAATTCTTTTTATATCCTGTTGAATACGATTTGCTAGTATCTTGTTGAGAATTTTTGCATTCATATTCATCAGGGATATTGGCCTGTAGTTCTCTTTTTTTGCTGGGTCTCTGTCTGGTTTCGGAATCAAAGTAATGCTGGCTACATAGAATGAGTCTGGAAGCTTTCCTTCCCTATTTTTTGGGACAGCTTGAGAAGAATGGGTATTAACTCTGCTTTAAATGTCTGGTAGAATTCCCCAGGGAAGCCATCTGGTCCAAGACTCTTATTTGTTGGGAGATTTTTGATAACTGTTTCCATTTCTTTGCTGGTTATGGGTCTTTTCAAATTTTCTATTTTTTCCCGTTTGAGTTTGGGAAGTGTGTAGGTATTTAGGAATTTGTCCATTTCTTCCAGGTTGTACAGTTTGTTGGCAAATAATTTTTCATAGTATTCCCTGATAATTGCTTGTATTTCTGAGGGATTGGTTGTAATAATTCTATTTTCATTCATGATTTTATCTATTTGGGTCATCTTCCTTTTCTTTTTGAGAAGCCTGGCTGGAGGTTTATCAATTTTGTTTATTTTTTTCAAAAAACCAACTCTTGGTTCTTTTGGATTCTATATTTTTTATTTCTGCTCTGATCTTTATTATTTCTCTTCTTCTCCTGGGTTTGGGGTGTCTTTGCTGTTCTGCTTCTATTTCCTTTAGGTGTGCTGTTAGATTTTGTATTTCGGATTTCTCTTGTTTCTTGAGATAAGCCTGGATTTCAATGTATTTTCCTCTCAGGACTGCCTTTGCTGCATCCCAAAGCATTTGGATTGTTGTATTTTCATTTTAATTTGTTTCCATATTTTTTTTTATTTCTTCTCTAATTGTCTGGTGGACCCATTCATTCTTTAGTAGGGTGTTCTTTAACCTCCATGCTTTTGGAGGTTTTTCATACTTTTTCCTGTGGTTGATTTCAAGTTTCATAGCATTGTGGTCTGAAAGTGCGCATGGTATAATCTCAATTCCTTTATACTTATGAAGGGCTGTTTTGTGACCCAGTATGTGATCTATCTTGGAGAATGTTCCATGTGTCCTCTAGAAGACATAGAGTTCTAAATATATCTGTCAAGTCCATCTGGTCCAATGTATCATTCAGGGCCATTGTTTCTTTATTGATTCTCTGTCTAGATGATCTGTCCATTGTTGTAAGTGGAGTATTAAAGTCCCCTGTAGTTACCACATTCTTATCAGTAAGATTGCTTATGTTTGTGGTTAATTGTTTTATATATTTGGGTGCTTTCGAAATCAGTGCGTAGACATTTATAATTGTTAGCTCTTCCTGATGGATAGATCCTTTAATTATTATATAATGCCCTTCTTCATCTCTTGTTACAGCCTTTAATTTAAAGTCTAGTTTTTCTGATATAGTATGGCTACTGCAGCTTTCTTTTGACTTCCAGTAGCATGATAGATAGTTCTCCATCCCCTCACTTTCAATCTGAAGGTGTCCTCAGGTCTAAAATGAGTCTCTTGTAGACAGCAAATAAATGGGTTTTGTTTTTTTATCCATTCTGATACCCTATGTCTTTTGATTGGAGCATTTAGTTCATTTACATTCAGTGTTATTACTGAAAGATATGGATTTAGGGTCATTGTGTTATCTGTAGGGTTCATGTTTGTAGTGATGTCTCTGGTACTTTGTGGTCCTTATAACATTTCACTCACCTGAGTCCCCTCCAGGATCTCTTGTAGGGCTGGTTTAGTCGTGATGAATTCCTTCAGTTTTTGTTTGTGTGGGAAAACCTTTATCTCTCCTTCTATTCTGAATGACAGGCTTGCCGGATAAAGCGTTGTCAGCTGCATATTTTTTCTGTTCATCACATTGGAGATTTCCTGCTATTCCTTTCTGGCCTTCCTAGTTTCAGTAGATAGGTCTGCTACTACCCTTATTTGTCTACCTTTGCGTGTTAAGGCCCATTTATCCCTAGCTACTTTCAGAATTTTCTCTTTATCCTTATATTTTGCCAGTTTCCCTATGATATGCCGTGCTGTAGCTCGATTCGTGTTATACCTAAAGGGAGTTCTCCGTGCCTCTTAGATTTCAATGCCTGTTTCCTTCCCCAGATTGGGAAAGTTCCAAACTATGATTTGTTCAAGTACACCTTCATCCCCTTTCTCTCTCTCTTCTTCTGGAATTCCTATGATAGGGATATTATTCCATTTGATTGACTCACTTGGTTCTCTAATTCTCCCCTTGTGATCCTGGATTTTTCTTTATCTCTCTTTTTCTCAGCTTCCTCTTTTTCCATAATTTTATCTTCTAATTCACCTATTCTCTCCTCTGTCCCTTCAATCTGCGCTGTGGCCACCTCCATTTTATTTTGCACCTCATAGCAGTTTTAAATTCATTGTGAGTATTTTTTAGGCCCCTGATCTCTGTAGCAATAGATTCTCTGCTGTCTTCTATTCTTTTTTCAAGCTGAGAGATTAATTTTATGCTATTATTCTAAATTCTTGTTTAGTTATATTGCTTAAATCTGTTTTGATCAATTCTTTAGCTGTCATTTCTTCCTGGAATTTCTTTTGAGGAGAATTCTTCCATTTCATCATTTTGGCTAGTTTTCGGTCCCTTATGAGTTTTAAAAGCTTGTGATGTGCTCTGCACCTGCAAGCACTCCTATATTAAAGGGGGGGTTATATACTGCCCATGGCATGGCCCTTAGGAGATGTGTTTTTTGGAGAGTGTTACTTGCTCTCTGTTGTTGTGACTTTGGTTATTTTATTTCCCTACACATAGTGATGTTTTGGACCTCCACCTTGTGTGCTTTGACTTTTTCCTTGAAGTACCCTCATAGGGCTCTGGTGAAGATTCAGTGAGTCAAGTTGCTGCCTAACATCACTCATCTGGTCAGTAAAGTCCAGCTGTTGTTCGAAGCCACTCCACTGGCTCCAACATCCAACAGTGGTTCTAAACCACCATGCTGTGTAGCCACTGGGCAGTGGTCTCCATAGGATCTTGCTTCAGGTATCAGTAGCTCCAAGAAGCTTGTGTTCACTTCTTCCTTCTGACACACCAGAGCCCTCAGAAACAGCCAGAAAGACAGTGAACTCAAGAGTTCTTGGGGGCACCACACCTGTTTCTCATTGTTCCTGATTGCCAGTGGAGGTTAGCTTCTAATGCCATTGCTGGAAGATTTCCTTCATGACCACGTAGAAAGACGAGGAATTATACAAAATGGAAGCCTCTTATAGGAAGAAGCGTCGGGCACAAAATTCAGGGTTTGCCATTTTCTAAGTTAAAAAGACTGAGAGAGGAAAAATAAAGAGTTGCATTTTGAATCTATTAAGTTTGCAATGTCTATTGAAAACCCAGAGGTTGGTGAGGCTTACATGGCATCTGTTGCTTTTGCCTCCTATTGTCCATTTACCCTTCTTCTTTTTAAAAAAAGTTTTTATTTAAATTCCACTTTGGTAACATACAGTGTTATATTAGTTTCAGGTGTATAACATAGTGATTCAACACTTTTATACAGCACTCAGTGCTCATCACAAGTGCACTCCTTAATCCCCATCCCGTATTTAACTCCCACTCCCCTCTGGCAACCATCAGTTTGTTCTCTATAGTTAAGGATCTGCTTCTTGATTTGTCTCTCTTTTTCTCTCCTTTCCTCATTTGTTTAGTTTCTTAAATTCCACATATGAGTGACATCATATGGTATGTCTTTCTCTGACTTATTTTGCTTAGCATTATACTCTTCAGCTCCACCCATGTCATTGCAAATGGCAAGATTTCATTCTTTCACTGTGAAAGAATGTGTGTGTGTGTGTGTGTGTGTGTATGTGTGTGTGTGTTCTTTATCCATTCATCTATCAATGGACACAGGCTACTTCTGTATTTTTGCTGTTGTAAACAATGCTACTAGAAAAATAGGGGTGCATTTATCCTTTTGAATTATTGTTTTTGTATTCTTTGGGTAAATACTTAGTAGTGTGATTGTTTGATCATAAGTAGTTCTATTTTTAACTTTTTGAAGAAACTCCATGCTGTTTTCCACAGTAGTTGTATCACTTTGCATTCCCACAAACAGTGCAAGAAGGTTCCCCTGTCACCACAGCCTTGCCAATCCCTATTGTTTCATTGTGGTTTCGATTTGTATTTCCCTGATGGTAAGTGATAATAAACATCTTTTCATGTGTCTGTTGGCCATCTGGATGTCTTCTTTAGAAGAATGTTCATGTCTTCTACCAAATTTTTAATTGGATTATTTGTTTTTTTGATGTTGAGTTGTGTAAGTTCTTTATATATTTTGGATACTAACCCTTTATCAGATATGCCATTTGCAAATATCTTTGCCCATTCCATAAGTGGTCTTTTAGCTTTGGTGATTGTTTCCTTCCCTCTGCAGAAGCTTTTTATTTTGATGTAGTCTCAGTAGTTTATTTTTGTTTTTATTTCCCTTGCCTCAGGACACATAGAAAACAGTTGCTACAGATAATGTCAAAGAAAGTACTGCCTGTGTTCTCTTCTATGATTTTTATGATTTCAGGTCTCATATTTAGGTCTTCAATCCATTTTGCTTTGTTTTTGTTTTTGTTTTAATATAATTTATTGTCAAATTGGTTTCCATACAATACCAAGTGCTCATCCCAACAAGTGCCTTCCTCAACGCCCATCGCCCACTTTCCCCTGTACCCCAACCCCCCATCAACCCTCAGTTTGTTCTCTGTATTTAAGAATCTCTTATGGTTTGCCTTCCTCCCTCTCTGTTTGAAACTTTTTTCCCCTTCTTTGCCCTCCATGGTCTTCTGTTAAGTTTCTCCAGATCCACATATGAGTGAAAACATATGGTATCTGTCTTTCTCTGACTGACTTATTTCACTTAGCATAGTACCCTCCAGTTCCATCCACATTGCTGAAAATGGCCAAATTTCATTCTTTCTCATTGCCAAGTAGTATTCCATTGTATATATAAACCACATCTTCTTTATCCATTCATCAGTTGATGGACAGTTAGGCTCTTTCCATAATTTGGCTGTTGTTGAAAGTGCTGCTATAAACATTGGGGTACATATGCCCCTATGCATCAGCACTCCTGTATTCCTTGGGTAAATTCCTAGCAGTGCTATTGCTGGGTCTTTCAATTTATTTTTGTGTGTGGTCCAGTTTCTTTCTTTTGCATGTTGCTGCCCGCCATTTGTTGAAGAGACTGTCTTTTTTCCCATAGGCTATTCTTTCCTGCTTTTTTTGAAGATTAGTTGGCCACATATTTGTGAGTTTACTTCTGGCTTTTCTATTCTATTCTATTGACCTAGGTGTCTGTTTTTGTGCCAGTACCATTTTGTTTTGATCACTACAGTTTTGTAATATACCGTGAAGTCTGGAATTGTGATGCCTCCAGCTTTTCTTTTCTTTTTCAAGGTTGCTTTGGCTACTTGGGGTCTTTTGTGGTTCCATACAAATTTTAGGATTATTTGTTCCAGTTCTGTGAAAAATGCTGGTGATACTTTGATAGGGATTGCATTAAATGTGTAGATTGCTTTTAGTAGTATAGACATTTTAACAATATTTGTTCTTCCAATCCATGAGCATGGACTGTTTTTCCATTTCTTTGTGTCCTCTTCCATTTCTTTCATCAGTGTTTTATAGTTTTCAGAATATAGGTCTTCACCTATTTGGTTAGGTTTATTCCTAGCTATCTTATTTGGGTACAATTGTAAATTGGCTTGTTTCCTTAATTTCTTTTTCTGCTGCTTCATTATTGGTGGATAGAAATGCAACAAATTTCTGTGCATTGATTTTGTATCCTGTGACTTTACTGAATTCATTTATCAGTCCTAGCAATTTTGGGTAGAATCTTTCAGGTGTTCAACATAGACTATCGTGTCATCTGCAAATAATGGAAGTTTGGCTTCTTCCTTACAGATTTGGGTGACTTTTATTTCTTTTTGTTTTCTGATTGCTGTGGCTAGGACTTCCAGTACTATGTTGAATAAAAGTGATGAGATGGGACATACTTGTCTTGTTCCTGGCCTTAGGAAAAGCTCTCAGTTTTCCCTATTAAGGATGATGTTAGCTGTGGGTGTTTTACATATGGCCTTTGTTATGTTGAGGTATGTTCACTCTAAACCTACTTTATTGAGGACTTTTTATTATGAATGGATAGTATACTTTGTCAAATGCTTTTTCTCCATCTATTGAAATGATCATATCATTCTTATCCTTTCTTTTATTAATATGATGTATCACCTTGATGTGATTTGTGAATATTGAATCACCCTTGTAACTGAGGAATAAATCCCAGTTGACAGTGTGTATGATTTTTTTAGTGTGCTGTGGGATTCAGTTTGCTAGTATTTTGTTGAGGATTTTTGTTTCTATGTTCCTCAGGGATATTGGCCTGTAGTTCTTTTTTAGTGGTGACTTTATCTGGTTTTGGTATCAGGATAATTCTGGCTTCATAGAATGAATGTGGACATTTTCTTTCCTTTTCTATTTTTTGGAATAGTTTGAGAACACTGGGGATTAACTCTTCGTTAAATGTTTGGTAGAATTTGCCTGTGAGGCCATCTGGTCTTAGACTTTTGTTTGAGAGTGTTTTAATTACTGATTCAACTTCTTTGGTGGTTATTGGTCTTGTCAAGTTTTCTATTTCTTCCTGTTGGCAGATAGTTTTTCATAATATTCTCTTTTAATTGTATTTCTGTGGTGTTGGTTGTTATTTCTCCTCTCTCATTTGTGATCTTATTTATTTGAGTTCTTTCCCTTTTTTTCTTGATAAGTCTGGCTAGAGGTTAATCAATTTTGTTGGTTTTTTTCAAAGAACCATCTCTTGATTTTGTTGATCTGTTCTATTGACTTTTTAGTTTCCTTATCATTTATTTCTGCTCTAGTCTTTATTATTTACTTCCTTCTGCTGGTTTTAGGTTCTGTTTCTTTTCTAGCTCCTTAAGGTGTAAGTTTAGGTTGTTTATTTGGGATTTTTCTTATTTCATGAGGTCAACTGTTTTGCAATAAACTTCCATCCTAGAACCACTTTAGCTGCATCCCAAAGGTTTTGGACCATCGCATTTTCATTTTCATTTGTTTCCATGTATGTTTTATTTCTTCTCTAATTTTCCACTTGACTCATTCATTGCTTAGCAGCATGTTATTTAACCTCCTTGTATTTGTGGTCTTCCACATTTTTTCATTTTTTTTTTTTTTTGTGGTTGGCTTTTAGTTTCATAGTGTTGTGATCAGAAAATATGCATAGTGTGACTTCTATCTTCTTGAATTTGTTGAGGCTTGTTTTGTGGGCTAATGTGTGATCTGTTCTGGAGAATGTTTCATGGACACTTGAATAAAATGTGTATTCTGCTCTTTTAGGATAGAATGTTCTGAATATATCTGAATAGAATATATCAATATATCTCTTAAATCCATCCAGTATGTTGTTCAAAGCCATTGTTTCCTTGTTGATTTTCTGTTTAGATTATCTGTCCATTGATGTGAGTAGGGTGCTAAAGTCTCCTACTATTATTGTATTATTATCAGATTAGTTCCTTTTATGTTTTTTATTAACTGTTTTATGTGTTTGGGTGTCCTGTGTTTACAATTTGCATAAATATTTATAATTGTCATACCTTCTTGTTGGATTGTCCCCATTATTATTATATAGTGCCCTTTGTCTCTTATTATGGTCTGTTTTTAAATTCTATTTTGTTCCACATGAGTATTGTTACCCTGGCTTTCATTTGACATCTATTTCCATGAAGGATGTTTCTCAATCCCCTCACTTTCAATCTGCAGGTGTCTTTAGGTCTGAATGAATCTCTTGTAGGCAAAATGTAGATGAGTTTTGTTTATTACCCATTCTGTCACCCTATGTCTTTTGATTAGAGTGTTTAACCTATTTACATGCAAAGTAATTATTGATAATTATGCAGTTATTGGCATTTTATTGTCTTGTGATTGTTTCTGGAGATTTTCTCCTTTCTAGTCTTTCTCTCTTTTATACAGGTTTTCTTTAGTTATATATTCATATTTCTTTCTCTTTATTCTTTGTATATTTATTAGTGGTTTTTGATATATAGTTACCAGTAGGTTTGTATATAACCTCCTCTGCATATAGCAGTCTATATTAAGTTGATGGTCATTTAAGTTTGAACCCATTCTTTACTCTTCCTCTCATGTTTTCTGTATATGTTGTCCTTTTTGTATCCTTTTTTTTTTTAATAAATGTTTACTCATTTTTGAGGGGGAGAGGGGCAGAGAGGAAGGGGACAGAGGATCCAAAACAGGCTCTTCACTGACAACAGAGAGCATGATGCAGGGCTCAAACTCATGAATTGTGTGATCATGACCTGAAGTTGGCTCCCTAACCGATTGAGCTACCCAAGTACCCCTCATATCCTTTTATTTTGTGAGTTCGTTAGCTGATTTTTTACAGAAATATTCATATCTACTCTTTTTGTGTTTCCCACCTTTATACCGTCACTTTTGATCTCTCCTTTCCATTCAAAGAATCCCCTTTAATATTTCTTCCAGGGCTTATTTAGTGGTCATTAGCTCCTTTAGATTAGGTTTGTTCATTTGTTTGTTTTTTCTCTGGGAAACTATCTTTCATTCTATTCTGAATGGTAGCCTTGCTGGATAGAGTATTAGCTGCAGATTTTTTTCCATTCAGCACTTTGAATATATCATGCCGCTCCCTTCTGGTTTGCCAAATTTCTGTTGAAAAATCTCCTGCTAGCCTTATGGGTTTTCCCGTTAAGTTACTATCTTCTGTCTTGCAGCTTTAAAATTTTTCTTTTTTTAAATTTTTATTTATTTATTTTGAGAGAGAGAGGGAACAGGTGAGGGGCAGAGAGAGAGAGAGGAAGGGAAAGAATTACAAGCATTCTGTCAGTGCAGAACCAGATGCAGGCCTTGATCTCACAAACTGAACCATGAGATCATGACTTGAGCTGAAATCAAGAGTCAGATGTTTAACCAACTGAGCCACCTAGGTGCTCCTAAATTTTTTTCTTTATTATTATATCTTGCCAATTTAATTACAATATATATTGGTGTGGGTCTGCTTTTCCCCCAAATTAGGAAACTTTTCAACTATTGTGTCTTCAAATAAATTTTCTGTCCCCTTTTCTCTCTCTTCTTCCTCTGTGACTCCTATAATATGAATGTTATTACGTTGATGGAGTTACTGAATTTCCTGAGTCTATGTTCATTTTGCATAATTTTTCCCCTCTTTTATTCAGCTTGATTACTTTCCATTACTCTGTCTTCTAGGTCACCAATTAATTCCTGTGCTTCTTCCATCCTGCTTTTCTTTCTATCAAGAATTTGTTGAGCCCTTTATTAACATTTCATTTGTTGAGCCCTTTATCTCTGCTATGTTGTTCCTTATCTATGTGTTAAGGATCTCACTATGTTTTCCACTCTTTTCTCAAGTTTAGTGAGTATTCTTATGATCATTGTGTTAAGCTTTTCAGTCCTGGGGGTGGCAGAGCTGAGCCAGCAGCACCCACCCTCCAGCTTTCCATGCCTCCATTCCACTGACTGTTTGTTGCTCCATCTGCCCTGCCACCATAATGGAACAGGCCATTTCCTTTCTCAAGGATTTCCTGGCCAGAGACATCACCACTCCAAGATGGTGGTGGCCCCAATAAACGGGTCAAGCTGCTGCTGCAGGTGTAGCATGCCAGTAAGCAGATCACCACAGACAAGCAATACAAGGGCATTGTGGACCATGTTGTGTGTTTCCCCAAAGAGAAGGGTGTGCTTGTCCTTCTGGAGAGGGAACCTAGCCAATGTCATCTTCTACTTCCCCATGCAAGCCCTCGATTTCACCTTCAAGGATAAGTACAAGCAGATCTTCCTGGGGGTCATGGACAAGCTCATGCAATTCTGGAGGTATTTTGTTGCCATTTTTATGTTGCCTCTGTGCAGGCTGCTGTCTCTTTAAGGGCAGCAACTCAGCTATCACTTGCCCTCCTGGCTCACCCAGGGCTGAGTCAGTTGACTTTTTAAAGCTCTAGGCTCCAAGTCCCACTGGTTATACAAACTCATGGAATTCAGCCCCTCTGGTTTTCAAAGCCAAACATTATGGGGATTAGTCTTGCTCATGTGAGCTCCTGGTATAAGGGCCCATTTCTCTGCCCTCTCTGTGTATGCAGCTCCCTCCCTCCTGTGGGCAGCCTCCCTCCTCCTTTCTGCCCTTCCTAACCTTTTAGAGGCAGCTTCCTCTCTATATTTGTTGTGGAGTTTGTTCTGCCAGTCTCCAGATCCCTATCTGCTTTATTTACTTGGTTGTGGATAATAACTAGTTGTAAAGTTGGGACAGGTTGAGCCAGCTTCCTCCTACTCTACCATCTTACCAAGCTCCTCCTACCCTTCTTCTGATAAGAGTCTCACTGCTCCATCTTCCTTTCAGAAACACCTTCATCCACTTCAGGCCATCACCTTCCAGAGAGGTTGACTCTGGTTCCAGGAGTAGGCATGGGATTCAGAGTATCCTACTTCTTCAGCCATATTGCTCTGTCTGAAGATGATGCAGTTAGGAACCATGAAATTTTTGCTGGCATGGTTGAAAGACATTCTCTTTCCTGCTGCTTGCTGAGGGTATAGAATTCCCACTTAATAGCCATCTTATCACCACCAGCAAAAGCCTCAATAAGAATTCAGAACTCAGAAGGAAGCAGAGATACACCAGTCTGAGAGATCAGGTCTTGATGTCAGAGTTTGGGCTCTTAGATCCAGCTATGTTTAAATCTTACTCTTCAGTATTTCAATTATGTAAACCATTAAACACCATTTTTAATTGTGCCAATTTGAATTGGGGTTTCTGTCACAACTAGTAGAGTCCCAACTAATAAATAGAATATCTCAAGTTTCAACTGATATAGCTCTAATTGAGAAGAAAAATAAATCACTGGTAACCTGATAGTGTAGTCCAAAGAGGGTCAAATCCTATGTTAAATGTCTTTAAAATCTCCTATCCTCTTAAAATGTAATGTGAATATTACATCACTCTTCTTTGTATCTTACATCAAGAAAAAAAGAGGTGTGCCTGGTTGGCTCAGTCGGTTAAGTGTCCGACTTTGGCTCAGGTCATGATCTCAAGGTTCGTGGGTTTGAGCCTCCTATTGGCTCTTTGCTGACAGCTCAGAGGCTGTATCCTGCTTCAGATTCTGTGCCTCCCTCTCTCTCTGCCCCTCCCCCTGCGCTCTCTCGCTTGCTCTCTCTCTCTCAAAACTATTAAAAAGAAAAGAAAAAAGAATACCCTCCATCTGCAAACAAAAAGTAATATTTTATTATAATGTACCATTTTTGGGGGGTCGCCTGGGTGGCTCAGTTGGTTGAGTGGCCGACGTCGGCTCAGGTCATGATCTTGTGGTCCGTGAGTTTGAGCCCCGCGATGGGCTCTGTGCTGGCAGCTTGGAGCCTGGAGCCTGCTTCAGATTCTGTGTCTCCCTCTCTCTGCTCCTCCCCTGCTTGTGCTCTCTCTCTCTCTCTGTCTCTCAAAAATAAATAAATGTTTTAAAAAAATTTTTTTAATGTACCATCTTTTGCCTGTGGATCTATTTACCCCATTTGAGGATTGTTCATGATCCTAAGAGAGCTAGACATCAACATTGGAATTGGATGGAGAAGACTGAGATCAAGAGATGTGAAGAATGAACTTGGAGGCAAAAAGAGCTGGATATGAATCCTGGTTTATACATTTGCCGGATGACATTTTAAAAGTTTCAGTTTCCACATTGAAAAATAGGCCTGCATGTTCTATTTCTCTAATACTCTATAATTTTCAGCCCTCCCTACTTACCTGGCTATTGTAAGGACCAATCTAGTGGTGACATAATGCCCATTCTCCTCAAGAAGCATTTAGAAATCAATGATTTCTATGAGTCATTATGGACTGAGAGCTCATCATAGTTCTTAAAACTGAAAACTCGATTATCTTTTTTAAGTGGAGTTATTAGTAACCATATTTTAACACGATTTGGAAATAAATGGAGTATCTTAAATACACTGTATCTTGATTTTTAGAAAATATTGGATAAAGTTTCTCATAGTATTTCTATGGATAAAATGATGAAAGCTAATGTCACTGCAATGCTTAGTGGAGGTACAGTTGATTGAATAACACATTGAAAGGATATTGATTACTGGTTCTGAAAAATATTTGCTTAATGGCATACCACCTACCAGTTTCTGTTCTTGGTCCTGTCAGGTACCATATTTTCTATTAATAACATGAAAGAAAATTACATATAATTGATTACCACAACCAAGCAGAGATTAAAAATGATCCTGATATGTTAGCATATTGTACAGAAAATTTTAAAATAATAAATAAATAGTAAGTGGAAATTTAGCCTCAGGTTAGGAAATTCCAGACTTCAAAGCAAATCTTGTTCAATAGATCTGAGTATATAGTTTATTACAAATACAAATTTAGTTGGGGGAAAAGTGTGGTTGCTTTTTAGCTAACTTAGCTTGAGATATCAATAGAAGTGTAATACCCAGAACTCCAGAAGTAATGTATCCCACATCATTCAGCACTGATGAGGTATTATCTTGTGTTATATTCTGAAGAGAGATGTAGTAGAAAAACTAGCCTATGTCCTGGAAAAAGTGACCAAATGGTAGGGGATCTGGAAACATGGAGGCTGAAAGGGGTTCTGGACTGTGTAGCTGAGGAGGACAAGGACTGAGGGGAGATGTGGTCATCATGTCCTTCTAGGCTGGCATGGAGCACAGGCTATAGACTTGCTCCTCTTATCAGAGAGGAGGGCCCAGACCAAGAGGGAAATGGAGCAGGTGAACTGGGCTCTGGTTCAGGATGAGAACGAACCAAAAACCACTGAGTACATCTCCAAAGGCAAGCACTCTGTCACGGGCTGGTCTTTGACAAGGACTGCCTCCTGCTCTTCATCCATGTGCTCATTTGCTCATCTGACAAAACTAAATTTGAGAAACTTGTGGTTCCTTCAAAACCGAAGTTTATGAAATTTATTATAAGTTATTAAGACAAGAAGTTAAATCATATAGACATCAGCTCCTTACAATGTATATAGTTTCACAAACGCGAGGCAAGTCAAGAGGTGCCCACGGGTATCTTGTCTCACTATTTACCTCTTGCGGCAATTGTTTTGCTTCAGTCACTACTGGCAACCAAACTGGAATTTATGTCTGGTTTTACTCCATTTGTATAGCAGTGAGGAGAATGAGCTCTGGAGACAGACTGCTTTTGCTTGAATTTTGGTTTTACAGTGTAGGTTTGGGATATGTTATCTGAACCTTTTCCAATCTGAAAACCGGAAATAATTGACCTACACATGGGGTGGTTGTGAGAATCAGATGAGCTAGTGCATGTAAAGCACTTAGTGCGGCTCCTGCAACTGAGCAAACCCTCAGTGAATGTTACTGTGATTGTAATATTGGTAGTAATAAACCATGCCCACCTTTGCAATGTAGTTCCTGGGTTTTACCTTCAAATTTACTCTATGTACTTCAGATGCTGAATAACTCAATTTGTTTGGGTCATCGTCCTGCTTTGGGAGTAGAATTTGGAAATACGAAATGGGGCTTCTTAAACAGATAAAGGGAAGCATGGTATGGTAGGAGCAGGGACCTGGTCCCCATCCATTCAGACTAGCGCTGTGACTAGACAGACCACTTAGGCTAAACATCAGTACAATGAGAGGATTTTGTTCTTTCCTGGCTAAAATGTTTTGTCCTAAATGAGGCCATGACTGGAAAAGACTAATAAATCATGAGGATAGACAGAAGGAATGGGAATACTAAAAAGCCTGAACATTGACTACTTAGTCTGTGAACCAAAGTGCCTCCTTTACAAGCTCCAATGTGCAATTAATGGTCCTTGTGAGCTGTATAAAACAAGACAATAATAACCATGTCTTCCAATTACTTCCTATTAGAAATCACTAAAACTCCCCTAAATTTTAATAAGGGTGTACTTCATTCAACTGAAGTGAGGTTAAAGGTGACACCTGCCAGACATTGCCATGCTAATCACATACAGTCTTTCTTATAGTCTGGCGTGCTATGTTAAAGGGTCACAGCCAAATGGAATAGAAAATTGCCTGCTGTATAACCCCAGAGTGTTGTTTATTTGATTTGCACTGGAATTCTGCAGATTGATTACAGGATCAAGAACAGATGGTATTAAAAGAATCCTTTTACTGCCAGATGGCCTCCTGAAGCTTTAACCTAGAGCCACATGCTCTCTGTATCAATATCTAGCCCCAGTAATCAAAGGCACAAGTTTCACTACACCCCCACCCTCTCCTTCCTCTACTCCCTTCCCCCAATTTAGCCAGCACCTCCAGTTTGAATGTACTGTGCCTACAAGGAATAAGATGCTTCGTTTGCCAGGAATTCAATGTCACAGAAAAAAATAGACCCATAAATATACAATTCTTATGTAACAGGATAAGTGAAATGTAGAAGTGTGTGGAGCAGTGTGGGAGTATTAGAGGAGGGCTTTCTAGCTCAAATGAGGAATTAGGGAGGCAATTTAAATGATAGAGAGGACTCCATCATTGGGGGATGATAGATACTGTTTTGTTAAAGTTAAATAGCAATTAGCCAGGGAAATAAATGGAACAGGGAGGGGTGGGCCTTCTAAGCAGAGGGTGAAACATGAACATAGACGTGGCAACAGGAAACAGCATGGTGACCATCAAATGCACTATAAGCAGTTCCATGTTGCTGAATCACAAAGTACGGGGCGGGAGGTAGAAAATAATTAGACAAAAGAAGTTGGCGTGGGCTAACCTAAGCAGATCCATCTGTGTGCTGCTAAGTAGCGTAGACTAGTGGTTCACAGTATGGCCCATGGATCAGCAGTCTCAACATCACCTGGGAATTTGTTGGACTTGAAAATGCTCAGGTCCTATCCTGGACCAAGTGAATTAGAAATTCTGAGGGTAGGGTCCATGAACTGCTGATTCCACAGTTGATTCTGAGGTCGATTACAGGTTGAAAAACATTTGTGTAGACTTTTCCTATAGTAGGAAAGGAACTTTTGAAGACTGTTAAGAAGAGTGCCATGGACTCTTCATGATATCAGATATGCATTCCCACGTCTTTTGTGATTTTAGAGATTATTGCTCTAATGAAAGGCCACTCAAGAAGATGGACTTGCATTTGGGAAACAAAGTCAGTTACATTTTCTCACATATCTATAAAACTATCGAGCTGGATAGAATCAAGCTGTTGGGAAGGAACATATCCTGAAAAATCCTTATCATAGAGATACTATCTGGATAGGCTACAAAAGATATGTCTGGCACATTTGGAGATATTTTTCCTCATTAGTCAAAAATTACACTAGAAATTGTTAAACTCATTCAGATACCATCTATATGTAAACTTTGAAAAAGTGGCCCATCCTATCCATAATCCTGTACTTTTCAAGCTTTATTTTTAGCAGCGGAATATTTTTTTTTATTTTTTTTTTTAAGAATCATTTATACCATCTTCCAATATATAAAATAAATAAAAGTCAAGTCACTCTGGTTGAAACTCGGGAAGGGGAGCACTTTACTTGTCCCCTTTGATAGTCTCTGAGACAACACCATCAAGCCCATTGTTTTAGAATCATGGATCTATTTTATTCCTGGTAGGCATGAATAATCCCACTTCATTAATAAGGCTGATGGTAGCTATATCACACTCAGAATTTTCTAGAGAAACAGAACCAATAGGATATCTGCATATGAGTGTGTGGTGTATCCTAGAATTTTCTAGAGAAACAGAACCAATAGGATGTATGTACATGAGTATGTGGTGTATCCTAATTCACTAGTCTATATGTATGTGTAATAGATACCTCTACATACAGACAGAAGGGAAAAGGGGGAGATTTATTATAAGGAATTCACTTGTGTGATTGTGGGGGGCTGTCAAGTCTACAATTTGCAGGGCAGGCCAGCAGCCTGAAAACTAGCAAGAGTTGACATTGTAGGCTTGAGTCCAAAGGAGTCTGGAGGCAGAGCTTTCTTCTTCCTTCAGGGACCCCAGTCTTTTCTCGTAAGGCCTTCAACTGATTATATGAGGCCCACCCACATTATGGAGGATAATATGCTTCACTCAGTATCTACTGATTTAAATGTTCATCACACTTTCAAAAGACCTTCACAGTAATATCTAGGCTGGTTGGCCAAACAGCTGGGTCATAATCACAGCCTAGGCAATTTGACAAATAGCTGAAATAGATGGTGATTTTCCTCGCTACTATAGTAATAAAAAAGGTTCTGAAGAGCTAGGTGACCAGAGACAAAAACCAAACATCTTAAAGTGCAAATGTATTCAAAAATTTCTTCTTTGCAATGAATGATGTAACTAGAGGGCTAGCAAGTGCCATATGAGGAAAGGCAGGGAAAAGCAAGCCTAATTTTGGTGAATTTATCTTACCTCAAAAACAAATTATAGAGTAGAAATTAGTCACCAAAACTCTGCCAAAAACTAAAAACTTTTCATTAAAGAGCGATTAACATTTGAGGCTGATACAGCAGCAGATTAGAGTTTCATGCATAGCTCTGCTATTTCCTAGCAACTGGTTCTTATTACCAGGGATGTTAGTGAAGGAAATGAAATTCTTGCTTGTTGAAAGCTGAGCTCATGCCTAAAGAATAACAGCTCTTCAATTTAAAGGAAAGTAGTTCAGAAACGAGTGGCAGAATGATAACCAATACAGGTCATGCATGCATTTAATCACTTAACAAGTGTTTGGACTGTAAACTGTGATCTCTTGCACGGCACAGCTCTAATCTCAGAATGGAACTTCCCTCTACATCCACTGCCAGGCTGGACTACATGAGTAACTAGGCTGGTACGACCCTCATCAGTTTGGCCACGGCCATTGGATCAGGGCAGCCATTTTGTACATCAACAACCTGTGAGGTAATTTAGCACACAAAAAAGAAAACTCTACCCCACAGAGAAGATAGTGACTAAATTACCAAGTCTAATTCTCCCCTTGAGAAAGTTTTGAGTCCTAAAAAGAAAGTGAATCAGAAGTAGCTGGTAAGGGGAACAAAGTCTAAAAAACACAAAGCGAAGCCAAGGGATCAGAGCACAGAGCATGACTTCACAATATAGAAGAGGGTCTGACAAGAAAAAGAGAATGATAATACCATGTGATAAATGTCACAACAGCAAGGCATGTAAAACACTGTGGGGAAACATTGAAAAGGTACTTGGAAGGTGACTAAGAATGGCTTTTTGGAGGAGACCATACCAATAGCGGAGTAGTAATAATGGCAGGCACTGTCAAGGATTCCATAAACTGCTATTGAGAGGGTGACTGATGGCTCCCTACAGCCAGAATTGGATCTTGAGGAAGAGAAACTTTCTAGTTCTCAAATTACATTGGATTGGCATAGAGCCCAGGCATGTGTCTGTGGCTCTCTTTACATGACTTCCACTTCTCTTGCTGATACTTGGTTCCCATGTGGCCCCAGACACTTTTTTTCCCTATGTGTATTTGCAATAAGACCTCTTACAATCAAGAGAGTTGATGTTACTTGTAACACGAAAACCAAATATGCCACTTTGGGTTCATCACTTATTATACAATTAGGAAATTTTGCAAATCAAGGCCAAAACAATCTAAAAGCCAAGATTTGGTTTCAGAATAAGTCAATGTCCTTAAAATTCAAATTTATAAAATGGAAAAAAAAAGACTTACTCCATCTAATTTTTTATTTTAATCCCTGAAAGATTTCACTTACATAAATTGTGACTGATACGTAGTAGACAAATGAAGACGGAATTTATACTGCCCTCCTTTCCAGTTAGGGATTGGAAACCATGAGTCAAAAATCAAAAGTTAAAAAAAAAGAAAAAGGAAAAAAAACAAAAACAAAACGGAGCGCCTGAGTCATTTGAGCATCCCACCCTCGATTTCAGCTTAGGTCATGAATCCAAGTTTGTGGGATGGAACACTACATCACGCTGAGCATGGAGTCTGCTTAAACTTCTCTGTCTCTCTCTCTCTCTCTCTCTCTCTCTCTCTCTCTCTCTCTCTCACACCCCCACTCCTCTCTCCTGCTCACACCCTCTCTCTACCTAAAAAATAAAAAAAACAGAAGTTACTGTCCCTCAAACCATATTCAAATGTCAGATTTTCCACAAAACACTGAATCAAAATGAAAATGAAACACATATGTACATACACACATACTTTATGAAAACCGGAATTATTTTTTTTTAATTTTTTTTTAACGTTTTATTTATTTTTGAGACAGAGAGAGACAGAGCATGAACGGGGGAGGGGCAGAGAGAGAGGGAGACACAGAATCAGAAGCAGGCTCCAGGCTCTGAGCTATCAGCCCAGAACCCGACGCGGGGCTCGAACTCACGGACCGCGACATCGTGACCTGAGCCGAAGTCGGACGCCCAACTGACTGAGCCACCCAGGTGCCCCGAAAACCAGAATTATTAACTGGTATATCGTTTGGTTCAGTCTCTCCTTCCAGTTGGGTTTCCTTAATTGTCAGACTGATACAGAACACAAAAGCAACACAACATAGACAACCATTGAAGAATGGAGAGAAATGTATTTCCCTTTACAGATTCATTCAGCCATTAGTTGTGATTGTAATTGTAATTCAGCCATAACAGTGATTGTACCAACAGTGGTGTTAGTGGTTCTATCAACTGTGCAAAATTATTTGTAATAGTATCTTGCAACAGATAAGCTGAGTTAAAAATTTGAGCATCCTAATAACTACAAAGATGAATTTTCCGTTTACTGAACACAATGTAACATTCCTAATGGAAATGCATGCAGATTTACATTGTGTTAACTTGAAAAAGCTGAACTTCAAACATCAGTAAAATTCTATTTTCAGTACAAAGTTAGGAACAATGTAAATCAAATTTTTTAACCTTGAAGAACTATAATTTTAAATTGGAGGAAGGATTAATGAATGATCAACTGTGTTTATGTTAGTGGCATATGTCTTAGCCACTTTAAAAAAAATTTTTATAATGTTTATTTTTGAGAGAGAGTGCAAGCAGAGGAGGGGCAGAGAGAGAGGGAGACACAAAATGCAAAGCAGGCTGCAGGCTCTGAGCTGTCAGCACAGATGTCTTGGCCACTTTTGATCTTAAACATCTTTCTCAGTCCTATGAGAGCAATTCAACATGAAATATGCAAGTTTTGAATTTTGCCAAGTCTTTAGGAGCAATCATTTACATAAAATGAAACTATAATGTACTTTCTCCGCTTTAATGATATGCCAGTACCATTCATGTCAATAAAATTTCTTCAGTTTATTGACTGGCAACTGGGTCTAAAGAGGCAGAGAAGTCATAGGTTTATGTTTCAGGCTATTAGGTTCTGATGGTTAATTTTACATATCAACTTGACTGGGCTGAGGGCTGCTAAGATTACTGGTAAAACACTATTTCTGGGTGTGTCTGTGAGGGTGTTTCCAGAAGAGATTAGCATTTGAATTGGTGAACTAAATAAAGCAGCTGATCCTCCCCACTGTGTGTGGCAAGATCCTATCTGCTGAGGGCCTGAATGGAACAAAAGGCGGAAGAAGGGCAAATTCACTTTCTCTGCTTGAGCTGAGGCACCCATCTTCTCCTGCCCTCAGACATCTTCACCCCCTGGTTCTCTGACTTTTGGACTCAGATTGGGATGTATACTTTAGCGCCCCTATTCTCAGACCTTCAGATTGAATAGGTGTCCTACTTCTCCAGATTGCAGATCAAGGAATTTCTTGGCTTCCATAATTCTTATTGGTTCTATTTTTATAGAGAAACCTAATATGTAAGTGATATTTAGAAAATCTGAAATCTACAGCTCATTGGTATAATCATCCTGTAGGTTTCTAGTTCTAGGAGTTTTGTGGGTTGTTTTTTGTTTGTTTTTTGCCTTTTTTGGGGTTCTGAAACCCTTTGACAGTCTATGACCCTAACCCCCAGAAAAATGCATATATGCACATGTATACTCCATTCTGCCTACATGTACCATGGACCCCAAATAAAGAAACCCTCTTTAGATTGGCAATATTTGCGAAACAGAGGTGTGGGTAAGCAAGTACATGCGCCCTACAACAAAGTAGCAGCAGTTCAGCACTCAGTCTGTACTAGGCACATGTGTAGATGGAATGTGGTCCTGGTTTCAAATTACTGTTTTAATTACATTTCCTTCAATACTCTTTAATGTCCTGGAATGTCTCTTTGTATTAAGGATCAAAGACTTTTAGACCATTAAACCAAAGATGCAACTAGGTCCCTGACGTTATAAATATTTGCAAATATTCTTTTTGGTAACTATTAGAGAACAGTAATGATAAGAAAAAAAGCTTAAAACACAGGAACAGAACAAACCACACTCATTGTACTAAATTTGTTATAATAAAAGTAAAATATGAGTGAACTAATCAAGGATTTTTTTTTTCTCTTAAAATAGGTTCTTAATCAACTTGTACCAAACACACAAACACACACACACAGATACACATATAAGGCTTATAAAGCCAAGCTCCAAAATGACATGAACATACATAGAATATGTTAAAATATATATATATATATATATATATATATATATATATATATATATATATTTAATGTTTATTTATTTTGAGAGATGGAGAGCATGAGTGGGGAAGGGGCAGAGAGGGAGGGAGAGAGAGCATCTCAAGCAGGTTCCATGCTGTTAGTGCAGAGTCTGACACAGGGCTCAATCCCACGAACCATGAGATCATGACCTGAGCTGAAATCAAGTCAGATGCTTAACCCACTGAGCCACCCAGATGCCCCAGTATATATTTTTGATTATTGTTTAAGACTATGCCCTTCCCTAAAAGAATGCAAGATTTGAAAATCCAAAATACAACACAAGGATTTGTGGGTGAGTTTTTATTTAGAAAGTAATTCTTAATTGTCTAAGCAAAAGAAAGGTACAAAATGGTTTCTTTAACTAGAAGTTTTGTCTGTTCAATTGCCTGTCATACAGACGTAAGAAAAAGCATTTACCAATAGGATTATTCACTTGGAAAATGCAAAATGTGAGTTGAAACATATCCTCAAAGGAAAATAAAGCCCTATTTTAAAGACATTTGAGAGGTCTAAAAATCATTATTTTCTCTACTAGATGAAAATCTAAAGACCATTCTCCAGGGGAACAGCAGCAGTGGACAGATCGTGAACTCTCAGATTCCCTGTTAGTGGGGATGGAAAACCTCCATTTTATGAAGTTAAGATTAGAGCAAGTGTTAACAAAATAAAGTCAGCTACACATTGAAAAAAATTCTGATACTAGTCCATTAAGGGAACAAGGGAATTACTAGAAATAACTCTGAAATTCTTTCCCACCAACACTGAACTTAATTACAGACAGGCGTTGTAAACAGAATCTATGAGAAGGAAGAGCAAAACAAGGAAAACAAAGAAATTCTTGCATAGTAAGTATTGTTTATGTGTTTCATTATGAACAAATACATTTATTTTTTAATTTTTTTATAACATTTTTTATTTGTTTTTGAGAGAGCACAAGCAGGGGAAGGGCAGAGAGGGGGTGGACAGAGGATCCAAAGTGGGCTCTAAGCTGACAGTAAAGAGCCCAATGTGGGGCTTGAACTCATGAAAGGTGAGACTGTGACCTGAGCCGTGACTAAGTCACCCAGGCACCCCAAACAAATATAGTTCCTAAATGTTGTATTCTCAATGTTAGACACATCTTCTATGTTTATAAAAATGAGGTGATTTCTAGGGGCTTGGTAAAGAACCAACTAGCTTAGCAGGTTTGCATTTACTTTAAGAAAGGCAAATCACCTCATGTTTTCCTATAACAAACAGACCACTGTGAATTATTGGGTCCATGCTCATAAAATACCAGATTGCTTTCTGTTAGGAAAAACAGATTATGATCAGAAAGTTTTGAAATCAGAGAACAGAGCTTAATCCGAAATTCCTCCCAGGGACTATGGGAAGCAATTGAGGATGAATCAGAACACTCAGACTGAAGAAGCATCAGGTACTAGTTGTGTGTTCAAGGTTTTCCTGATGCCACATTCAACTTTATGTAAGACATGCAAGGCATGCGAGCCCCTGCCTTGCATCTTAGCACTTGGGAGGGCCTTTGGAATAGAAATGGGAAAGGGACATAGCTTCTGAGGGAAGCTGGGCAACTGTGGACTACTGACTGGAATAACTTTGGGACAATGTAGAAAGAGGGAGCATTATTTCGAAGGAAAAACAACAACCCATTGTATATATTATCAAGGATTAAAAATATCAAAGTAAACTTTTACAAATACTTGATAGCCTTGAAAAAAAAATACATTTTTACAAAGCGTAAAGTAACACAGATTCTGAGAGCAGGGCGGGTGACTGGGTGGCTCAGTCGGTTGAACATCTGACTTCAGCCCAAGTCATCATCTTGTGATCTGTGAGATGGAGTCCTGCATCAGGATTTGTGCTGACAGTTTAGAGTCTGAAGACTGCTTCAGATTCTGTGTCTCCTTTTCTCTTTGTCCCTCTCCCACTCATATTCTCTCTCTCGCTCTCTCTCAAAAATAAACATTTTTTAAAAATTAAAAAAATACAGATTCTGAGAGCTATAAACACTTGAAAGCAGAAAGTGCTTGCAGTCTACTACTTAAGATGGAATGATCTAAAACAAAAATTCTTAATAGATGGTAAGAAATTATCTAAAATGCATTCTCCACCAAATTTGTTTTTTTAAATCCTGCCTAAGGCTGAGATTTTTTTTTTTTATTGACTTCTGAATAAGAATTTGGAAAGTCCCAATGTGAAATGTCCAAGAAGAAATTTCATGATCATAGCTCAGTGGTGTTCTTCCGTGATAAACATGGGAAAGCAATGTTACATTCCATCAACCTCACAGAACGGATTTTAGGATGTGTTACCTAGGCCTTCCTTCAGCCTCCTAGAGTTTACTTTCCTTCTCTTAAGGGTTCTTCTTTATGCTGCAATGAATTATGGTCCTAGTTTGATAAAAAACTTGAATACACAGTTTCAAACCTCTTTCCCCCACATATTCGCCAAACATCTTAGGCAACATCTTTCACTTCTCTGAGCCTTAGTTTCATTATTTGTAATACAAAAATGAAAATATATACCACTCAGATCTTCCTTCCTAGGGCTTGAGTATAACTCCTTTTCTAAAACATGCAGTATCTTTCCCCATATATCTGAGAATTTACTTTAGTTTGATAGCAGCTCTATTTTCTCTTAGTTATGCTCTCAATGTTAGACATCTTACATGTTTATAAAAATTGTATTTGAGGGGATTTCTAGGGGCTTGGGAAAGAACAATCATATGGTTTACAGGTTTTGCATTTACTCTTAGAAAGGCAAATTATTTATTTTAGAAAGGCAATTATTTATCTTCAACCATCCAATTTATTATGGATTTTTTTTTCCATCTTGGCTCCTGAAAAGATACAAAGAACTATCCTATCATTTCCTTTGTCTCTCTTTCCCACATTTCTTGTTTTTCATGGGTAGAAAAAATTTATACTCATATCCATACTAACAACATGACCTGTCCTTTTGCCCATCATCCCATAAAATGTTGTCAGTCTGAAAATTTCAGACCATTAATCCATATTCACTTAAAAATTTTTTTAAAGGAAAATTGCTCTAAGATTTCTCCTCTTACTATCAATCCACATCCATCTGCAGCCATCACCCCAATACCTGCCCCCATCCCCTGCTTCTACCTGACTCGTGATCCACGGGGAAGACTTTTGACTTACAGTCAGTATTTCTGATTTGAATTCTGGCTTGATTCCTTAAAAGCTCTAGAAAAATCCCCTTAATCAGAGTTCCCAGTTGGGTTCACTATCAGCATCATCTGGGAAGCCTTTTAACTGTTGAAGCAAAGTCTTGGAGGTTGAGTTGAGGAGTGAAGTACAGGAATCTATTTTACGAAATGGTCTCCTAGGTGATGCAAATGAAGACTTAAGTTTGGGATCAAGTTGCCAAATCCTCTGAATTACTTTCCTAGCCTACAAAATGCCAGGCCTATTTTATAGTGATATCATGAAGGTTAAGCAAGGCAATGTATGGACAGAGCATTATAAATTAAAAACTAAATATAATACAAGGTATTATAAGTCAATATTCTTGTGGAATTTGGAGTAGAATAAGCCCATTGTCAATCATTTCTGCAGCAACATACACAGAGGCTGAGCAACAAACATTATCAATGCTAATGATCTGAAATGCTCATAGTATAAAATCTCAGGGCGTACCAGAACACAACTTTAAAAGCATATAAAGTGATTTTAAAACCAACAGACAAAATATTTTTACTGTACTTTCAAATAAAAAACATCTAAAAATAAATTTCACCCTTTCTGACTTCTTGAATTACATTGACTTCATGGTGGGAATTTGCTTCTCAAAGTCCTAGTGTTGTAGGAAACCAGAGAAACATTGGAACACTTTGAAGCCAAATTAAAGGAAAAAAACTGATGTGCAAATACTGGTCTCTGTTCTTCCCATACCTAAGTTGTTTCCTGAAACTATAATAATTGAGATGCTAAGGGAGGTTTACTAAATCAGTCCCCATTTTGTGTATTTTATATTGCAAGGAAATAAATGGTACTCTAATAGCTTGGAAAAAATACTGCAGGAAGTGACTTCAGCTTTGGAGAGTTTCTAATTCATTATAATTTCTAGGATAAAATATTTACCTACAACTTTTAAGTCCCTGGAGAGTTTAAAATACTTAAGCTAATGCAGGCTGGTAGAAAGGGATTATTACTCTAAAATAATTGAAATTGTCATTTTGCAAAGATCATGGGCTTTACATTCAATCTATCATGGATGCTTGATTTTCCTCTTTCAAGAAATAGAAACATTTGAAGTTTATTTTTTTCATTCTTTGGGGGGGGAGGCATCTAATAAGCCTATAATCTAAATTTCATAATTTACAATCCAGAGTTCAACCTCATTAATTCAACAACACTTTACAATATCTGGCTCCTGTTCCTCTCTGGTCCCTAGACTTCATTTCTCCAAATACCCTTCATTCCATATGAAACTCCTTTTGTTGTTTCTGCATGTACCAGTTGTATGGTGACCTGGAAGGTGCAGAAATGACCTAGTGTGTGCAGAAACAATACCATGAGCACCCTGTTATCACCTATCCTCTGTCTGGAAAATCCAGCTTCTACTCATTCTTCAAAATTCAGATCAAGGATCCTCTCTCCTAGAAAGTTTTCTGGGCCCTAGCCTGATTTAGCTGCCCCTCCTCTGGGATTCCCTACCATCCTGGGCATATCTCTGTCCTAGCACCAAACACAGCAGGCGAAAATGATTTCCACATCTCTCCCACACACTAGATGCTAAAGGTTCAGGTAATGGACCGTGCCTAATTTAACTGTGTATCCACAGCACTTAGCTCAGGGTCTAGCACCATAGATGTTTGTTGGTGAAGGAAGTTTCTGTAATGAATAACTGATATGATCTAAAGATGTATTACATGAAACCTCAGAAAATCAATTATGCCATTGTAAGTATTCCAATTTTTGGTGTAGCTAGATTTTTTTTTTTTTTTTTAGGTGGGAGAAGGTGAACTCCACCTCTCTGGTAAGCAAGTAGGCAATACAGACAGTCACCTTGGATGATATTCCTTGTTTTGTCAGTTGAATCATTCTTATATGTAAAGGAAACATAAGCCAAGTTCCTCTGCCTATAAAAAAGGACAATGGAGACCATTCCTCTTTGGAATGCAAAATTCCAAGAATGGGTGAACTTATTTGCATGAGTATCCTGGCCTTCAAAAGACCTTCCCAATGGGCCAGAGTATCCCTGAACAATACTTAGGGACAGGGAAGGAAGGATCCCCAAAATAAACCTGGAGGGTAGAAAAGTACTGAATTGTTAGCTGAACTCAGGACTGAGTGGATAGAGAAGAGCAATAAGGATCCTGGGTCAACAGATGACAGATGCCAGAACTTCATCAGCGCAGCCTCAGGGAATTTTTGGACCATGGGCAAGTAGCTATGTATGAACCAAAAGAGCTGGTTCTTAAAAGCTATAACAATTGGGGGATCCTGGCCTTCGCCTGGCACAGAGTTTCTGAATGTCAAGGTAATGGGTCATCTTCACTGCTGTGATGGGCGTTTTTTCATACCAGCACCAACAAGAATAAAGCAGAATAGTTGTAGCCCACCCCATCATCTCCCATTGCCCCTCCTGTGTCAGAGGCTACAGATTGATTTAGACCATTTTTCATTGCTGTTTCCCACTGTAGAGATTGGAAAAGCAAATCTAGGACTTGCTTCCCAACTCCTTTGCAGGTAGGAATGGTTGTGTGGCCCATGTATGACATTCAAGCAGAAGTCTCCCAAGGAACTTGACTGTGCCTTGTTTCCATATAAAATGGAGAAAGATATACCTGGTACCACCTGCCCTCCTTTATTCCTACCTTGAATATATGCTCAATGCTTGATCTTCAGCAAGCATCTTGCAGTCTAGAGTAAACAAGCCATTACATTATGGATGGCAAAGCAGAAAGAACCTAGGACATTGATACTATCATGGAGCTGCTATATCAGAAGACTTCTTATCACTTAAATAAAATAAAATCCTATGTTTACGCTGTTGTTAGATTACCTGTTACATGCAGTTAAAGCATTCTTAACTGATATAATATTCACACCCACAGTCCTATTCATCAGATACTAGTAACCACAAGTGAAACCTAGACATCTGGGGGAGGTAGCCTTTAGCAGGAAATCTGGTAGAGTGCTACTCAGTACAGAATCGTGCTCTCAAGTATTGCATTTTGGGATGCCAGGGGGATGGTCTCTTCAGCCAAACAAAGGACAATGTAGATATGAGTATGTTCATTTTTAAAGTTCAGGATTGAAGAGCAAACTCCAAATACCAGAAAGTGAAAGAAAAGCTGAATAAAAAAACATGTGCTGACACAGGCATCTCAAAGCCTAGAATAAGAAGTAAAACTTCTAGAAGGTCAAATACAAATCAAATTGTTAATAGTGGTTATTACTTGACTCTGTAGTTGGAGTTGGAAGGAAGTGAGGCAGCCATTGCATTTTAAAATATATTTTTGTATATTTCTGCATTCTTTGAATTTTTGTTATAAGAATGTATGGCTTTGTTAATAGGAAAAAATTCTGATAAATAAACCCACCTCTAAGATGATACTTATCAAATGGTTACTATGCATTCTTCCATTTAATCGTTAACACTATGCAGTGAGCAGTTTCTTTATTTTCACCAATAAAGAAACTAAGGTGTAAGGACCTCAAGTAACTTTACAGTATCACACAGCTAGTGCCTGGGAGAATAAGGACTCAAAGATTCCTCAATCCAGATTCAAAGTCCATTCTCCACCCACTGTGCATATTGCCTCTCCCAGATGTTTCTGTATGTGCAGATATTTTTTTGTTTTTTAGCGATCTGATTTATTTTTTATTTAAATTTTAGTTAACATACAGTGCAATATTGGCTTCAGGAGTAGAATGCATTGATTCATCACTTATATACAACACCCAGTGCTCATCACAACAAGTGCCCTCCTTAATACCCATCACCCATGTAGACCATCTCTCACCCACCTCCCTCCATCAACCCTCAGTTGGTTCTCTATTGTTAAGAGTCTTTCTTCATGGTTTGCTTTCCACTCTTTTCTTCCCCCTGCCCACCCTCCCCATATATTCGTCTGTTTTGTTTCATAAATTCCACGTGAGTGAAATCATATGGTATTTGTCTTTTTCTGATTGACTTATTTCACTTAGCATAATACATTCTAGTTCTATCCACATTGCTGCAAATGGCAAGATTTCATTCTTTCTGATGGCTGAGTAATAGTCCATCGTGTATATATACATATATAAAACAAGAATGAGCCTACCTTCTTTTAGTGTCTCATTAGGGATTTGCTTACTGTTGTTAAAAAAGAAGCCTAGGGGTTGCCTGGGTGGCTCAGTCGGTTAAGCATCTGACTTCAGCTCAGGTCATGATCTCATGGTTCATGGGTTTGAGCCCCACATCAGGCTCTGTGCTGACAGCTCAGAGCCTGGAGCCTGCTTCGGATTCTGTGTCTCCCTCTCTCCCCTCCCCTGCTTCTGATCTGTCTCTCTCTGTCTCTCAATAATAAATAAACGTTAAAAAAAAAAAAAGAAGCCTAAAATGAAGTCATTTGCCCTCAAAGACAGAAAACCAAGATTTAATTACAGTTTCAGTCTTTCCCAGGAATGTGATCTTTTAACATTCAATCTGACATGTCCTGATCAGCACTAATGCTGCATGACAAAATCCTCCCTTCCCTTCCTCCCCAAAAGAAGATGTCCTTTTTTTTCCTTTTTTTCCTTTTTCTCCTTTTACTAATAACTTCTTGTCCCACCCTTCTTCCTATAAAATCCTTCCATTTTGTACACCTCCTCAGAGCATCTCCCCACTTGCTGGATGGGATGCTGCCTGACTCATAAATCGTTGAATAAAGTCAATTAGATCTTTACATTTACTCAGTTGAATTTTGTTTTTTAATACTGTTTACATTTGTCAAGACCGTCTAGGGCTAGTGTGTCCCTGGAGTCCAATCCTGGTAACTTTGGGGAAGAGCTTTAAATGCATTAGTCACTAAATATAGTAAACCAGACATTCAGAAGGAGTTTCATGGCACAAAGAATCGGGTGACTGGTTATGCTGTATCTCTAAGAAGGAAATATGTTTAAATGTGAGGAAAATTAATTCTTCAAAAGCAGGCATCATAGCTATATAAAATATTGGCATGAGAAACCAAATCCAGACTGCATCTAATGTCAGAGGAAATGAGTGCTTTATTTGATTAAAAGGCTGACGTGAAATTTTGCCTAGTATAAGTCAGGACGGCTGTCTGGAATATTTCACAAGACTCCAGATTCTGTATCTACTTTTTAGAGCTCTTGAGGCCTATATAAGGACTTGACCCTGGGTTATCCAAACTAAATCTTGGATAAGCTTCCATTAACTTATCTTATTTGCATAAGGTTTATTTTAAGAGACTCTGAAATTACAACCTACAACCATAAAGTATTAGAACATAAATCACCTCTAAGTGGGAGAGATGTTTGAATTCTCTTAGTCAATAATCCAGTATTAGGCCATTTATGTATTTATGAATTGTATATATTCTCAACACAGGAAGAAATGTTATGGCGAAAAGACTTTATATGGTGTCAACTCCTAAATGGCTGTGAAGGAGAGTCAGGTTTAAGTCCAAGTTTTGCCATTAATAAACTCTATGATACCCAGATTTTTATCTCAAACTCAGGCTTGCATATTCAGCTCCTTAACTCTACATGTCTAGTTATTATTTTTAAATTGATTTCTAGTTTAATTGCACCATGATCAGAGAATATATTCTGAAAAATTTTAGTCCTTTAGCAATTTTTGAAACTTGGTTTATGACTCAGAATATTTCATTTTTTATAAATGTTCTTAAGCATGCTTAAAACAAATATATACATTGCAGTTGGGTGAAGTTAGGTCAAGTTTATTAATGACATTGTTTACATCTTTAATAACTTCTCTTTGTTTTTTTCTGCTGACTCCATTAACTACTTAGGTACTTAAAAATCTAATATGATGGCAAATTTGTGAATGTCTATTAATTTTTAAAAAGTTTTTTATGTTTATTTTTGAGAGAGAGAGACAGAGTGCAAGTGGGGGAGGGTCAGGAGAGAGAGGGAGACCCAGGATCTGAAGCAGGTTCCAGGCTCTGAGCTGTCAGCATAGAGCCAGATGCAGGGCTCAAACTCAAGAACTGTGAGATGACCTAAGCCCAAGTCAGACACTTAACTGACTGAGCTCTCCAGGTGCCCCTATGCCTATTAATTTTTGCTTCGTATAATTTGAAACTGTGTTATGATTTTTTTTAAGCTTTATTTATTTTGAGAGAGAGAGAGAGCGAGCACAAGTAGGGGAGGGGCAGAGAGAGGGAGAGACAGAATCCCAAACAGGCTCAGTGCCATCAGCACACAGCCCCATGTGGGGCTCAAAGTCACGTACCTGTGAGATCATGACAGATCAAGAGTTAGTTGCTTAACTGACTGTGCCACCCAGGCGCCCCTGAAACTGTTTTATTAAGTGATTGCAGATTTACAACTGTAATAACTTCCTGGTTAATTAAACGGTTTATCGTTATAAAGTGATCTTTCAGCATTGTCAACAACAGCCAAACTATGGAGAGAGCCCAAATGTTGAGTGACTGATGAACGGATAAAGATGTGGTAGGGGTGCCTGGGTGGCTCAGTCAGTTGGGCGTCAGGATCTTGATTCTGGCTCAGATCACAATCTCACAGGTTTGTGGATTCAAGCCCCACTTCTGGCTCTCTCTCCCCTGACAGGGCAGAGACTGCTTGGGATTCTCTCTCTTTCTCTCTCTCTCTCTTTCTCTCTCTTTGTCCCTTCCCTGTGTGTGTGCACTCTCTCTCTCTCTCTTAAAACTAAATAAATATAGGGGTGCCTGGGTGGCTCAGTCTGTTAAGTGACCAGACATTGGCTCAGGTCATGATCTCACATTCGTGGGTTTGAGCCCCAAGACCGGCTCTGTACTGACAGCTCAGATCCTGGAGCTTGCTTTGGATTCTGTGTCTCCCTCTCTCTCTGCCCCTCTTCTGCTTGTGCTCTGTCTCTCTCTGTCTCTCAAAAATAAATAAATGTTAAAAAAAATTTTTTTAAATAAATAAGTAAACATAAAAAAGATGTAGTATATATATATATATGTTTGTATATATATACATATATGTGTGTGTGTATATATATATATATATATACACACACACACACAATGGAACACACACACAATGGAACATTACTCAGTTATCAAAAAAAATGAAATCTTGCCATTTACAACAACATGGGTGGAACTACAGGGTGTTGTGCTAAGCAAAATAAGTCAATCAGAGAAAAGACAAATATATAATTTCACTCATATGTGGAATTTAAGAAACAAAACAAATGAACTTTTGGGAAGGGGGATAAAAAGAAAAGAAAGGGAAACCACAAGAGACTCTTAATGATAGAGAACAAACTGAGGGTTGATGGAGGGAGGTGGGTGGGAGATGGGTTAGGTGGGTGATATTAAGAAGGGCACTTCTTAAATAAACAAAAAAGAAGGGCACTTTTTCTGATGAGCACTGGGTGTTGTGTTGTATGTAAGTGATTAATCACTGAATTCTACTCCTGAAACCAATATAGCTCTGTATATTAACTAAAATATAAATAATAATAGTGATCTTTTATTTTTAATAATGTTTAATGTCTATGTTATCTGACACTAAGGCTATCTTATCTGACCAGCTTTCTCTTACTTAGAAATTGAATGGCATATCTTTTTTCTATACTTTTAACCTTTTTTCTCTTTAACATGTATCTCTTACATGTTTTATATAATTGACTTTTTTGATTCTGCATGACAACCTTTTTTCAAAAGTTTCCTGTTCTTTTAGTAGACACTCTAGAAATTACAAAATGCATACTTATTGCCTTGTATAGCCTAAAATTAATCAACTTTATCTTTTTTCCAGAGAACTTAGAATACCTTTCTCCTCCTTTACCTACTTACGTATTGTTGTGTATGTGAGTTTCATCATGTTTGCTTTTTAAATCTCGTAAGACATTATTGTTTTATGTGTTCAGTGCTCACATAGATTTGACTACAGACTTACTGATGTGGAAATGTTGGCGTTCAGAGCTAATGGCCAAGAAAGAATTATTGAGACACCTTTGGTGCAAAATGGTTTTATTAAAGCATGGGGGCAGGACCCGTGGGCAGAAAGAGCTGCACTGGGGGTGACAGGTGACTGATTATATACTTTCTTTGGAGCCTTCTTCAGATTCTGTGTCTCCTCTTCTCTCTGCCTCTCCCATGCTCATGCTCTGTCTCTCTCTGTTTTTCGATAATAAATTAAAAAAAAAAACATTAAAAAAAAAAAGAATTTTGGAAACAAAGTTTCCAGGACCTTGAGGGGGATAGCTATTAGGAAAAGGTCATATATTACTCTTCAATAAATTTAGTCATGAGACCTTTCAGATGTATATCATTGGCCCTATGCTTGGAGGATGACTGCTAACATGTATTTGGGGGGTTAGAGATAAAGGAAGTTTCCAAGGAATTTTTATATGTTAAAGTAGATTTACAGGATCCTGGGGGATAGGGATAATGTTAAACTAAGATTGCCTTTTGCCCTTAGCAAAGCTGTTCAGAGGCAGCTGAGCTCATAGAGGAAGGTCACTCTGCCTGTCTCAAGGACTTGTCGATGGGCTGTAAGTTGTAAGGAAATTGAATTTTTTTTCTTTTGCCTTTGTTTCCCACATCCCTTACCACTTTGCTTCTCATTCCCTTTCGCTTCTCTGTCCCCCAGTCTGGGGGCTCTTTCCTCCCATATGAAGTATAGATCCTGAATCTCTTTATTTTGCTGATGGCAACTCTGTGCTATCCTGAAACGTCTTTATCTTATTCCTTTCCCTTGAAAAATATTTTCACTGAATATAAAATTTTGCATTAGAAATTATTTTTCTGTCAGCCTGGTGAAAATATCATTCCACATGTTTTAGTTCAGCTATCTAACTGCCACTACTTTGAGTGTAATCTTTTTCTCTGTCACTCTTTAAGATTTTCTTTGCCTTTGATGTTCTCTAGTTTCCACTGTGTGCCTAGTGTGGATTTTTTAAATTTAATCTGTTTAGGAATTTATAAACTTCCTGAATTAGTGAACTGATATTGTTGGGGAGAGGAAAATTTTATTCTACCCTTCAAGTGTCTTTTGGCTGGTCTAAGAATTAAATGGACACAAGACAGATAAACCGGAGAAAATCAAATTTAATTATGTGTTTGTGGGGGCTCCATTAGTATATGGGACTTATAAGGAGTCAGGCAATTGAGGCTTATATGCCATCCAGAGCTAAGAAGTGGGTAGAGGTTTGGGACTTGAAAGGGACGAAGGACAGTTCCCAGGAAAATGAAAAAGAATAAATGTTGCTGGGCCATACAAAAACGATGAGACATAGAGGAATCTTAACAGACTTCCCTAGGTTCCTCCCTGTCTACCGCCTCTAGTTCATATTACACTGTAGTCATCTATGGCGATTGCTCCCTTCCTGGAGTAGGTCCTCTATCTAAGTTATTTTAGACAGGTGGAAGGTCAAAGGTTCTTCCTGAGCCTTCTGTTTCTTAGATATAATGACTCTAAACTGAATCCACATGCTGAAAGGACACATTTTAGAATGGCAAAGTTTGTTCCCCTGTGGTAGTTTTCAACATTCTGAAAAATTTTCAATGATTGTCTCCTCATTTGGAATCTTGTCCTCATCCTTTCTCTTTCCTCTCCTTCTAGAACTTTCCTCTCCTTCTAGAACATAGTACACGTATGTTAATCTGTCTTACTCCATCTGTCATGACTTTATATCTCTTTTCTGTATCTTTCACCTTTATGCCTCTCAGTGGTATATTCTGAATAATACCTATCATCTGTCTTCCAGTTAACTCATTCCAGTTGTGTCTAATTTGAATTTTTTATTTTAGTTATTGTATCTTTTGTTTCTAAAAGTTCTGTTTGGATCTTTTTCAAATCCACTCTGGTGCCTTCTGTAACAGCCTATTTTCTGCTGTTTCTGCCTTTTATTTCTTGAAGCACAGTAAATATAGTTGTTTTTATAATATGTGTCTCTGAATATTAATATCTGAAGTTTTTATTGGTTTGTGTTTACTCTGAGCCAGTTCGCATTCATAGTGTGCTTAGTTTTTCCTTGTGTGCTTGCTTATCCTTTACTACATGTAGATCATTGTCTCTGAAAAACTTATTTGGAGGAATCATTTGAAGCCTAGTATGAAAGTGGCTTTCCCCCAAAAGGGTATGTTGTTTCCAGGTTCCTAGTGTCAGAAGCTGTTTGGGACTATTTAAAACTGAATTCATTACTTGATGTTCTCTTGAACCACATAGATTGTCAATTTGGTTTGCCTGTCTTCTCAAGGGCTAGATGTAGTTCTGGATTTTGAGGGGGTGATTTTACTTTCGGGGTTTGTGTGGGTTCTTTTCTTTTCTTGCTTATTTGGTATCTAAACATCTTTCTTTGTAGTAGTCAAGGTGGAGGTTGTTGCTGTTGTTTTTCTTACTTTACTTTTACCCCACAGGTGTAGCCCTTTGGAGTCCCAGCTTTTCATCATGAGGGTTTGATTCTGGCCCCCATGACAAAGCTGAAGTCAAATTAGCTCACATGGACAAATCCTTTTCAGGGAAAATACCTAAGTAATATATTTAGATTTTTGATCTGGTAATTTCTTGGTCTCTTGTCAGCCCTTCAATCCTTTTAAAGAAAGACTATTTTAAAAATTACCTACCATGTTGAACTGTAGTCAGTAACAGGATTGATCCAAATGATATAGGCTGCCATATCCTTGGAACCACCTGGTAGTAGTTGTTTTCAGTTGCATATTTCTTTCAGGTATTTGATTCATGCCTTCTTGTGGGGATGCCTAGATGACATTCTGGTTAAATGGTATTATGAGCTTATCAGTGGGCACTTCTCTGCCTTCTTAACAGTTGGGCAAATTGCCCTCCAAATATTATCTCTTTTACATTAATACCAGCAAATAGTTTTATATTTGGTATCTTTTCACTTTTTTGACATCTTGATCTCTCATCCCTATCTGATGCTAGTGAATAGTCACTATTGATAAGACACTCTTCTCTCTTGCCTAAAGGCACTGAAGTGATAACATGGTCCCTTGGTATTCTTCCTACCTCTCTGACAGTGGCTTAAAATACTTGAGTTCCCTGGGACTCAGTCTATTTTCATTCTGCATTCTTTCTCTAGGTGATCTCACCCTTTCTCAAGGATTTAAACACCATCTATATGCTGAGGACTCCCAAATTGATCTCTCTGACCCCTAACTGTTGGCATGCCCTAAGTTTAGCAATTGAAATGCCTTTCTGTTCTACCTACATTCATTCCCTTGTCTTTTCATTCAGTCTGTGGCTTTAAATATTATCCATACCCTGACAACTCCTAAATCTTTAGATCAGACCTCTGCTTTCAACTCTTGATTTGTATATCCAATTGAATGTCTAATAAGAATCTTAAACTTAACAGTTAAAAATTAAACTCCTGATTCTCCACCCACCTCCCAACCTGCTCCTACTGTTTATCCTACCCCAGTTGATAGTAATTCTATTCTTCCAGTTGCTCAGCTCCAAGATCTTGGGTGTGTCCTGACTTGTCTCTTTCTCTTATACCTCACATTTAATCCATCAGCAAATCCTGTCAGCTATACTTTCAAAATATATCCAGAATCTTTACCATCCTAGGCCAAGCCATACCCTCAGTGCTCATCTGAATTGTTGCAATTGTCCTCCAACTATTCTGCCTTCTGTCAGAGTACTTAGCAGTCAGAGTAATCACTATGCCTGAAAAATTAAATCATATCACTCTCCTGGATACTCAGAGCCATCTAATGACTTCCCATCACACTTAGAATATGAGGTCTTTGCCATGGCTTACAAAGCCTTGAATGATATGACCTTTGACTGTATGTCCAACCTCATTTTCTACTATTCGTTCTTCACATTCTATCCAATGATCTCTTTGGTGTTCTTCAATCATGTCAGGCTTTTTCCCAACTCAGGACCTTTGCACTTGCTATTCCCTCTATTCAAAACATTTTTTTTCCTTTCTCACAAAGACCCCTAAGTCTTGCTCCCTTGCTTCTTTTTTATTTTCTTTTCAAATATCTTCAGTGAGACTTTCCTTAACCACTCCTTATTTAAAAAGTCTCCCATACCACTTCCTGTCCACCTTTGCATTATTCTTCATAAAAAGTTCTGATCACATAACTAACTGTATTTCCTTGTTTATTTTCTATCTCACATGCACTAGGGTGTAACTTCCATGAAGGGAAAGGGACTATGTTTTATTTGCACTGCCAAAAAGAGTTACACTCATTTTTACTTTCACAATTTCTGTGGGTCAGGAGTCCAGGCATGAATTTACTGTGTCTTCTGCTCAGGGTTTCACAAGCTGCATTCTTACCTGGAAGTGCAAGGAGGATGAATCCACTTCCAAATTCATTCAGACTGTTAACAGAATTTATTTCCTTGGGTTACATGACTGAGAGCCCCAGGTTTTTAGCTGGCTGCTGACCAGAGGTCATCTTCAGGTCCAAGAGGCTGCCTGCAAGGTCTAGAGGAAATCCTACTTACTTCATTAAGCCAGGAAAGACAGTCTCTAAGTTCATGTTAGCAAGATGGATACACATACTGTAATTACAGAGTGACATCCATCACCTTAGCTATAGTCTGTTGGTTGGAAGCAAGTCATGGGTGCCACCCACACTTGAAGGGAGTGAATTATTGAACATACGGTGGCCACCCTGGGTTCTGTCAACTAAACTAGTGTACAACTGGTGAATAGATGAACAAAACTATAATCAGTTTATTTACATGAGGTTTTTAATCCAGAGAGTCCCTCTTTGCTCAAAGATAAACCATCAAATAGAAATTATTTTGATATTTTAAGGTTCCCACAACGGTCTATGCAATTGTTGTTTTGGGAAAACTGAAATGATTTGTCTGTATTTGTCAAGTCACAATTGCCAAGGTAAATGACTTTCCCATATTTCTAAAATGTCAGCAAAATATTTTTGCTAACTTAGTAGATTTGACAATGAAAGAACAATGGCAATTTCTCCATGTCTTCTAATTTCAATTTTATCATACTTTTTTCTTTTCCCTAATTCAGCAGGTTTGAGAGTCATTATGACACTTGGTAAAAAAAAAAAAAAAAAAAGGCGGTGGGAAGGACAGTGTCCATTAAGAATGTCTTTGATGAAGCAGTAAAATTGTTAATGTATTTGATTGAATTTTGAAACTTTTATGTGTATCTTATTAATGTTAAGTGACAAAATGGCAAGTACAGATAAAGAACTGCTGTAGCATCCCAAAGTGTGATGTTTGTCTTGAGAAAAAACAATTGTGTGATTGTATCGAGAGTTGAGCTAGCTAAGGTTTTTTGTTTGTTTTTTCCATAGAGTACCATTTGTGCTGGAAAGAAGGACAAACTGTGGTTATCTAGACTTGCATATTTGGCAGACATTTTCTAAAATATTAATGAAGTAAGCCAAAGAGTACTGAGCCAACCTGGCACTCTTGATGTAACCCCCACTTACTCATTACATGCTAACTTTTTCATTTATCGTTGGATTCAATTTGCTAATATTTGCTACAGATTTTGTGTGCATGCCTATGAAGAATATTGGCTGTTTTATTGTAATGTCTTTCTGTAGATTTTGATTTCAGGGCAATACAGACCAAGCCTATCCTTTTCTTCTGTTTTTTTTTTTTGTTGTTGTTGTTTGTTTGTTTGTTTTGTTGTTTGTTTGTTTGTTTTTGGAAGAGCTTGATTCATATTATTTCTTCTGAAATGTTTGGATAAATTTGCCAGTGAAATAGTCTGGGCCTGGGGCTTTCTTTTGTGGGAACAATTATTGTTACTTTTATTTAGAGAGAGAGAAAGCACGAACTAGGGAGAAGGGTAGAGGGAGAGAGACAGGGAATCTCAAATCAGGCTCCATGCTCACTCAGTGCAGAGCCTGAAGCAGGGCTCCTGGGATCATGACCTGAGCCAAAATCAAGAGTCGGGCGCTCAACCAACTGAGCCACCCAGGCACTCCTGTGGAGACATTTTAAACTACAAATTCGATTTCTTCAATAGATATAGGGTAAATAATGTTACCTATTTCTTCTTGAGTGAGAGTTGATGTTTGGGTCTTTTAAGGAATTTATCTAATTCATCTAAGTCAGGGGTTGACAAACATTTTTTTTAAGTGCTACATAACAAATATTTTAGGCTAGCAGGCTACATGGTCTCTGCTACAACTACTCAGCCATACACAATATGTAAACAAATATGCAGTGCTATATTCCAATAAAACTTTATTTACAAAACAGGCAATAAATAGCCCACCTCTAAATTACCAAATTTATTATATTAAGTTCTTAATAATATTGCCTTACTATCTCTTTAATGTCTATAGAATCTGTAGTGATGTTCCCTTTCTTGTTCCTAATATTGGTGGTCTGTGTCTTTTTTCTTTGACTGCTCTAGCTAGAGGTTTATCATTTTTATTGACCATCTTTAAAAAAATTAGCTTTTGGTTTCATTAATTGTAGTCTGTTGTTTTCCTGTTTTCAATTCATTGCTTTATGCTTTTACCTTTAAAAATTTTTTTTCTTCTTATTTTGGATCTAAATTGCTCCTCTTTTTCTAGTTTCCTGAGATAGGGGTTTAGATTATTCAGATCCTTGTTTTCAAATCTAGATATTTAGTGCTATATCTTTCCCTCTAAGCCCAGTTTTAGCTGTGTCATACATCTTAATATGTTTGCTTTTTATTTTCATTCAATTCAAAATTTGTCTGATTCTTTGAATTTTTCTTTGACTCATGGCTATTTAGAAGAACAGTGATTAATTTACGGAAGTTTGGAAAATTCCCAAATATCTTTCTATTATTGATATCTAGTCTAATTCTGTTGTGGCCAGAGAACAAACTTTATATGGCTTAATCTCTTTGATTAGTTTAGATTTATTACATGACCCAAAATATAATCTACTTTGGTGAATATTTCATGTGCACTTAAAAAAAGAATGTGTATTCTCTTGTTAGGTGGAATGTCCTGTAAATGTCAGTTAAGTAAAGTTAATTATTGTTCAGGTCTTTTAGACCCTTGTAGATATTCTGTTTATTATTATATCAATTACTGAGAGAGTGTTGATGTCTCGAGCTATTTAATGGATTTGTCTGTTCTTCACAGTTCTATCAGCTTTTGAAGATCTCTTTTTAGGTGCATGTGCATTTAGAATTGTTACATCCTCTTAACGAATCGACCTCTTTGTCATTATGTAACCTGCTTCTTTATTCAGGCTAAAAGTCCTTATTCTGGTCTATTTTGCCTGATATTAATATAGCCACCACTCCAGTTATCTTTTTTGATTGGTGCTTCCAAGTTATATCTCATCTCATTATTTTTTAACCTATTTACATCTTCATGTTTAAAGTTGGGGTTTTTTTGTAAAGTATAGAATTCTTTTAAAATCTACTCTGACTGGGGTGCCTGGGTGCCCCATTTGATTAAGTGCCAGACTCTTCATTTTGGCTCAGATCGTGATCTCACAGTCATGAGGTCAAGCCCCACATCAGGCTCCACACTGGGCATAGAGCCTGCTTAAAATTCTCTCCCTCTCCCTCTGCCCCTCCCTTGCTCATGCTCTCTCTCTCTCTCTCTCTCTCAAAAAAAAAAAAATCTACTCTAACAATTTCTGCCTTTGAATTGGGGTGTATAGACCATTTACTTTAATATATGTATTGCTATGTGTGTATTTAACTCTATCATTTTGTCAGCTTTTTCTTATTTGTCCTATTTTTGTTATAGTCTTGCCTTCTTTTGGATTATTTTCTAGTTAGTTTTATCTTTTATTATTTAGTTGTATCTTTTTTTTTTATTTTTAGTGATTGCTCAGGGACTTATAACAATTTACCTCTAAATAGTACTATACTACTTCACATAAAATAGACCTTTACTACATTATATTTCAATTTCTTCCCTCATTCTTTGTGCTGTGTTATTGTCAGATTTTTTTTTATTGTCATAGATTTTACTTTTATATATGTGTGAATCTCACAATATATTGTTCCAGTTTTTGCTTTAGACTAGGGGTTGGCAAATTATGGCCAGCAGGCCAAATCCAACCTATGGCCTGATTTTGTATGGCTCCTATTTTTTTTTTTTAGAGTTGTAAAAAGGAGTGAGAGAGAACAAGAGAGGGAACAAGGATGGGAATCTGTTTCTTTGCCTAGCTTCAAGATTTTATCTTTGTTTTTTAGTAATTTGACTATTATGTGTCTAGGTGTTTTATTTGTAAATTATCCTACTTGGAGATTTGTGAGCATCTTAGATCTGTGATTTATTGTCTTTCACTAATTTTTGAAATTTCTCAGCCACTTCTTCTGCTTTGTCTCTTTTTCTCCTGGAATTCCAATTTCATGTGTGTTAAATTGTTTGATATTATCCCCCAGGTTTTGATTCATCTGTCTTGTTTTATTCACTTATTATTGTTCTCTTTGTGTTTCACTTTGGGTAATTTCCACTGACCTATTTCCAAATTCCACTTCTTTCCTCAGCTGTGCCAAGTCTATTGATGAACCCACCAAAGGCATTCTTCATTGCTGTAGCATGTTTTGTCATCTCTAGCATTTCCATCCCAGCTAAAATTTACCATTGTTCAGGCAGGTTGTCCATCTTTTCCATCAAATCCTTTAACACCTCAATCCCAGTTACTTTATGGTCTCAGCCTCACAGTTCCAATATTTGGGAGTCTCTGAGTTTAGTTCCATCATGCTTCATCTCTTCACAATGGGTTTTTTCTGACATTTTAGTCTTAGAATTTTTGACTGAATGTCAGACATCTGTGGAGATTAGTATAGAGAGATGAATAATGTCTACACCTGGCCATTAGTGTGAAGGTCTGAGCAAATCTAGTCAGTTGAAACTGGTTTTGATTTTGTTATTTTTACTTTTATCGTACTATGGTCTGTGTGTTCCTTTAGGGATGGGCTGCTGTCATCTTGTACTTGGAGTCGGACCCAAGTGCCAGAGGTTTATTTCCTGGCTCTACCCTCAGCTTTCAGCAAGCCCTGGTTGCCTGTGTCATCCCACAATCTTGTGCTTCCCAAAGTCACAAACTGCTATTGTTTATTATTTCATACTGAGCTGATAATGGGTGGGGGTAGAAGTTCTTGGTTCTCCTTGGCCATTCTCAGACTTAGGTAGGGTCTGTGTACTTGGTACCTGTGGTAGTACCTTCTCAGAATTTCTGGCTCCTCCCCCATGGCAGCTAAACGTGGCAGAGGCACTACTCACCGTTCTTGGATAGAAGTGTTCTTATGTCCTCCCAGTAATAGATTTCTGCTTGGTATTGGGGCAGGATCCTGGGCCTAAGAGATGTTCTGCCTCTCTCCAAGGGCAAAAAGTTTTGTACTTACCCCTTCCCCAGAGGCAATGGGCCCTGGATACAGGAAGGTTTGCTCTGTCTCCACCAGTGTCTAATTGCTTTCTTATACCAGAGAAAGGTCTGAGGAAGTGAGTAGTGTTTCACGTCTGTCATGCAATACCATTCCATCAACCATTACCTGCATGTTTTGTCCCTGAGGGATCTCTTCCTACCAAGCTCCTTCCCTAGGGGTTCTCATTAGTACCCAGTGGAGATTTATAGGAAGGAAACCCTGAGTAAATGAATGTTAATTACTGTCATATCAGGGCTCCCACTTATTCTAAGGGTATATTTTATCCACATTTGGCCTTTAAAGAATACTCTAAAAATTCAGGTGATTCCTGTTGGAAGACAATTCTTCCAGGGTCTCCTATTTCCAAGTGATTTATGAATAGAAGCACTGACTTCATTTTGGACCACCTTTTCAGCCTGGGAAAATACAGATAGGTTTGATTACTGTCTACTATCATAAAGATGTCTCCCTCGAGGGCAAGCATGCTTAATACCTATTACAAAATATTTAGGTTCTCTGAGCTCAGGGTTCCTCCCTTGCAGTGCAACCCCCTGCCTATATAGGTTTCACCTGGCCCTCTTCTGATGGCACTGTGGGATTGGGGATCAGAGATCTAGTACAAATACTGACCCTCTGATAAATGCTATTACAGTGAGTAATAAAGTCCTTTTTCTCTGATTCAGGAAACTGTGGCACACTAACTTATAATTTGAAGGTAAAGTAAAATCTTAGACTCTTCCAAAGATATATATATCTTTCTGCTTTAGTATTCTATTCTCTGCCAAAGGGGAAACCATTCATGTATCCTGTCTCCCCTTGAAAGGTCTTGTTGAGTTCCTTTGGTTACCTTATTTGATGGGTGTTAAGGAAAATTATGATTTATGGGGCACCTGGGTGGTTCAGTTGTTAGAGCATCTGACTTCAGCTCAGGACATGATCTTGTGGTTTGTGGGTTCCAGCCCTGCATCAGGCTCTGTGCTGACAGCTCAGAGCCTGGAACCTCCTTCAGATTCTGTGTCTCCCTCTCACTCTGCCCCTCCCCTGCTCATGTTGTGTCTCTTTCTCTCTCAAAAATAGATAAACATTAAAAAATTTTTAATTATGATTTCTTGTTGTTAGGATGGGGTAACATTCTCTTGCAGCTTTCTACATCCTAAGGGGAGACACAGCTCCCAAGGTATACCTATTTGATTACGTTCTATTGCCAAAGATAGATACTTACTGATTTGTAAAGTCTATTGTTCTGCTAATGTACATGTTTAGCTTTTTAAAGCAGCATAACCTCAGATGAGGAACTCTAAGAATTTTGAAAAACTGTCCATGGGATGTTTCATCACAGAGCTGGAAGCAATGGACTAAGAATGTTGACCTTCCAGCATAGGTGAGGCCAGAGAGGGTGAAAGAATCTGATTCATGAGAGACATTCTGCAGAATGTACATGTGAAGTGGCCACCAAGTCTTCTAGAAGACCGGGGTGTGTGGGGGGGCGACATTTAGGAAAACTATAACCACTTGGTGTTAGAGAGAGGGCTTTTGAAGCTCTCAAAAATGAACAGGAGTATATGACAGAAAACCCTGAAAAGGATACAAAGAACAGATAGAAGAACAGCAAGTGGTGTTGTGAGAAAACTCACTACATTCACTCTCACTTTCTGGTAAACAGAATCTAGATTTTTTTCTTTTATTTTTTTTATGTTTACTTATTTACTTTGAGGAAGAGAGCACAAGGGGAGGGGCAGGAGAGAGGAAGAGAGAGAATCCCAAGCAGGCTCCATGCTGTCATGCAAAGCCTGATGTAGGGCTCCATCTCATGAATTGGGAGATCATGATCTGAGCTGAAATCAAGAGCTGAACACCAACTGACTGAGCCACCCACGTGCCCCCAGAATCTAGACTTCTTTTGTGAGATTTACCTCTTCTGCATTGTGAAAGTCTGGTTAGGGCTCCCAACTAAAGTGCCCACTCTTCCCCTATCCAAGTTTCCCAGGATGCCCTGAGTCACAAAAGATAGAAAAGCAGTTGGAACTGATTCATCACTGAGCTGTTAGTTTCTCATACATTGATCCTAGAACAGCCTTGGTTCCCATCTTCTTAAAATGTGGCTTAATTTTTCCTCTAACTCTCTGAATTACCCAATATTCCCATTTTGCTTAAGTTTCTGTTACCTGCAACCAAAGAAACCCAATTGATACAGGGTAATACAGGTCAATTGATAATACAGTATCCATTGATACAGGTCCAACGGAGGGCATGACGGAGGTCAAAGGAAGCTTTTGAACATAGGTAGCCTGAAATCTAGATACTTTATTTGAAATTATTAAAAGAACATCTCAACAACTGTCAAATTGGGTATGGTACAATAATTGATTTTATGTTTCTGTGTGCTTATAGTTAATTAGCATTTTCTAATGGTTAGGCTAGTGTTATTTTATTGCTACAACTATAATTAGAGTTCATTCTCATATCTCGCATGTTAGAAATCAAAACAAATGAGAATGAACTGATATAATATCCATTACATGCTACAGGAAAAATATCAAGAAGGGGGTGCTAACAGTAGCAAATGATCTATGTTACAATGAAATATAGCTATTTTTGCTTTTTAAGATTCTATTTATGAACCCAATTGTACTAGGCAAACTGTATGTGCAGAAAATTTCAAGAACCAGATACCCCAAGGATGTATTAAAAGGGAGAAATATAGTGGAGCACAAAGTACAATGTTCTCAACAAATGTCTCAAAAATATGCACCAAGCAAAAATGAGACAAACTGCTACAAACAGATAACCCTGACAAGTAAGTGCTTTTGGAATGAAAAATTAATTTTTTGGCTAATCTTTCCCTCTCATTATATAGATGAGGCTCTATGGCTTCTCCTCTCCATTATATAGATGAGGGAGACCAATTGATTTTTCCAAAGCTTACAAAGGTACATTTCACACATGGCTTAGATCGGGGAGCCTTTTTGTGAAGAGGATAGCAGAATGTTTAAATTCTCTTCAACTTAGCAATATAACTTGTAGAATTAAGAGGTTTTAAGATTCTCTTATATACATTTTTATATATTATAAACATACGTTATATAGATTATCATACATAACTATAATGTACATAATTGTGTGTGTGTGTGTGTGTGTGTATACATCTCATCCTGAGTCCTTTTTAGTGTTATCTCATTACTGTTCAAAAATATAAAAAAGAATTTATAATAAAAGATATGGTTGTGTTCAGATATAATTGGGATAAGACCACCTAATATGTATTTATCTTTAATATCCAAGATTTTTTTCAAATATAACTAAGCAGAATAAGAACATTCTACCACAGGTTAGTTTCAAACAAGATTACTCAACCTTGGCGCTACTGATATTTGGGCAGGATAATTCTTTGTTGTGAGGGGCTGTCCAATGCATGATAGGGTATCTAGCAGCATCCGTGGCCTCTACCCACCCCTAGATGCTAGTAATACCCTTAGTCACAAGCAAAAATGTCTCCTGACATTGCAAAATGTCCCCTTGGGGCAAAACTCCTTGGTTTAAAAACACTGGTTTTAACATCATGTCTACAACAAAGCAAATACAACTTCCAGCTGTATGATAACACTCTGAAGTCAACTATGATTAACCTAGAGTTAAATTTTTATTCTAATTCAAAATATATCATGGCTAGACCCAAGTTAAATTAATTATACCAGTTTTTGTCTAGAGCTGAACTTCCAATACAGTAGTCAGTCACTAGCCACATCAGAAGGGAGATGCATAGTGAGGGTGAAAAACGCACTGGATTTTGAAGACTTGACAGAAAAAAAGAATGTAAAAATATCGTAATTTTTATGTTAACTGAGCTAGTTTGGGTATACTTGGTGAAATATTAAAATTAATTTCATCTGCTTTTACTTTTTTTAAAGGTGCTACTATAAAATTCTAAGTTACATATATGGCTCACATTATATTTCCATTGGACAACAATGGCCTAGAGACTGGAAGTGATTTAGTATTAATTTATAATAAATTCTTCAGTCTACCAAATAAGCTACAAAGACTTTGTAAAGCTCTCCACAGCCCTATGAAACCAGCTCATAACTCTTTTGAGCATCACAATTCTTTATTGTCATGCCTAAATGATTTGTCTCCTTCTTTAAACCAATTACTTCTATTCCAATGCTTTATTCTCAGTGTTTCAACTGGTTCTTTTCTGATTGTTGATTTTTCTTCATGTTGTTTTTTATCATTCTTTTGCATGTTAGTTTCTTTTGTACACTCAGGCTCTTTCCTTGTGGGATGTTGAGATGCTGCGGCATCCATCATACTTAGAAAATCATAAGCAGGAAGAGGAGGTTTCCATTCCTGAGCAGGTAAAATTGCTGGAAGGAAGATACAACCAAAGGTTAATAATAACATCATCATACAGATACACTATAAAATATTTTATTTTGAAAAATATATGTGTAAGAGTAAAGGCTTTATCAGTTTTTACTTATCTAAACAAAACTAGATTTTGTCATTGTCTAAGAAACTTGATACATCTGTCATTACTAGCCATTTTCATTTTTTATATTTGCAAACTATTCTATTCTAAATAAAAGTTAGTATTAATAGAAAAAAATAAGGTCCAGAATCTCCCTGCTAGTTAACCCTTGTTGAGGTTAAAAAAAAAAAAAATAGCAATGTGGTAATGAGATTACATACAGATACAAGTTAAAATGAAAAAGCCTCCTGTTACCCACCTTACCCAACTTTATCCCAAAAAACTGAAAAACTTTTTAAATTCCAGTATAAATAACATAGTGTTTTATTAGTTTCAGGTATACAATATAGTGATTCATCAATTCTACACATTACTCTCTGCTCATCTTGCTAAGTGTACTCTTAATCCCTTTACCCAGTTCACCCATCCTTCCACCCACCTTCCCTCTGGTAATCATCAGTTTGTTCTCTGTAATTAAGAGTCTGTTTTTTGGTTTGTCTCTTTTTTTCTTCAATTTGTTTCGTTTTTTAAATTCCATATATGAGTGAAGCCATATGGTATTTGTTTTTCTCTGACTTATTTCATTTAGCATTATAACTTCTAGGTCCATCCATGCTGTTGCAAATGGCAAGACTTATTTCTTTATGGCTGAGTAATATTCCATTGTGTATATATATATATACCACATCCTCAATTATCCATTTATCTATCAATAAACAGCTTGCTTCCATAGTTTGGCTGTTGTAAATAATGCTGCAATAAACATAAATGCTGCATATATCTTTTTGAATTAGCATTTTCATATTTCATGGGTAAATACCCTATAGCGGAATTACTGAATCATACGGTCTTCTATTTTTTAAAAATTTTTTGGAGACCCTCCATGCTGTTTTCCAAAGGGGATGCTCCAGTTTGTAATCCCCCAACAATGCATGAGGGTTCCTTATTCTCTGCATCCTCATCAATACTTGTTGTTTCTTGTGTTTTTTATTTTAGCCATCCTGACAGGTGTGAGGTGATATTTCATTATGGTTTTGATTTGCATTTCTCTGATGATTAGTGATGTTGAGCATCTTTTCATGGGTTTGTTGACCATCTGGATGTCTTCTTTGGAGAACTATCTGTTCATGTCTTCTGCCCATATTTTAATTGCATTATTTGGTTTTTTGGTGCTGAGTTGCATTAAGTTCTTTATATTTTTTGGATATTAACCTTTTCTCAGACATGTCATTTGTGAATGTCTTCTCCCATTCAGTAGACTGTCTTTTAGTTTTGTTGATTGTTTCCTATGCTATGCAGAAGCTTTTTATTTTGGTGGGTCCCAATAGTTTATTTTTGCTTTTGTTTCCCTTGCCCTAGGAGACATTATTAGAAAAATGTTGCTATGGGTAATGTCAAAGAGGTTATTCCCTTTGCTCTCTTCTAGAATTTTTATGGTTTCAGGCGTCACATTTAAGTCCTAATCCATTTCGAGTTTATTTTTGTGTGTGGTGTGAGAAAGTAGTCCAGTTTCATTCTTTTGCATGTAGCTGTCCAGTTTCCCAACACCATTGTTGAAGAGACTATCTTTTTCTCATTACATATTCTCACCTCCTTTGTCAAAGATTAATTGACCACATGATTGCAGGTTTATTTTGGGGCTATCTATTGTTTCATTGATTTGTGTGTCTATTTTTATGCCAGTACCATACTGTTGTGGTTACCACAGCTTTGTAGTACATCTTGAAATCTGGGATTGTGATACCTCCAATTTTATTCTTTCACGAGATTGCTTTAGCTATTTCAGGGTCTTTTTTTCTGGTTCCATACACATTTTAGGGCTGTTCTAGTTCTGTGAAAAATGATATTGCTATTTGGTTTGGGATTACATTAAAATCTGAAGATTGCTTTGGGTAGTATGGACATTTTAACAATACTAATTCTTCTAACTCACAAGCATAGCACATCTTTCCATTTGTTTATGTTGTCTTTGTTTCATCAATGTTTTATAGTTTTCATAGTATAGTTCTTTTACCTCCTTGGTTAAGTTTACTTCTAGGTATTTTATTATTTTTGGTGAAATTTTAAACGGGATTGTTTTCTTACTATCTCTTTCTACTACTTCATTGTTACTGTACAGAAATGCAATGAATTTCAATATATTGACTTTGTATCTTGCAACCTTATGGAATTCATTGATCAGTTTTTTAACGGAGTCTTTAGGGTTTTCTACATATAGGATCATGTCATCTACAAATAGTGACAGATTTACTTCTTCCTTAGCAATATGGATGCCTTTTATTTCTTTTTGTCTCATTGCTGTGGTTAGGACTTCTAGTACCATGCTGAATAAAAGAGGTGACAGTGGACATCCTTTCTTTTTCCTACTCTTAGAGGAAAAGCTCTCAGTTTTTCACTGAGTTCAATGATGTTAACTGTAGGTTTTTCATATACAGACTTTATTATGTTGAGGTATGTTCCCTGTAAACTTACTTTGTTGAGACTTTTTATCATGAATGCATGTTATGATTTGTGAAATGCTTTTTTTTTTTTTGCATCTACTGAAGTGATCATATGGTTTTTATCCTTGGTCTTGTTGATGTGATGCATCACGATGATGATAATTTGTGGATATTGAATCATCCTTGCATCCCAGGAATAAATCCCACTTGATCATGGTGAATAATTTTCTTAATGTATTTTTGAATTCTGTTTGCTAATATTTTGTTGAGGATTTTTGTATCTATGTTCATCAGAGCTTTGGCCTATAGTTCCTTTTTGTAGGGTCTTTATCTGATTTTGATATCGTGGTAATGCTGGCCTCCTAGAATGAATTTGAAAGCTTTCCTTACTCTTCTATTTTTTGGAATATTTTGAGAACAAGGTATTAACTTCCTTAAATGTTTGGTAGAATTCACCTGTGTAGCCGTCTGGTCCTGGATTTTTGTTTGTTGGGAGTCTTTGATTATTGACTCATTTTCATTGCTGATAATCAGTCTGTTCAATTTTTCTGTTTCTCCCTGATTCAGTTCTGGGAGGTTCTAGGTGTGTAGGAATTTGTCTATTTCTTCTAAGTTGTCCAATTTGATAGCATATGATTTTTCATAATATTCTCTTATAATCCTTTGTATTTCTGTGGTGTCGATTGTTATTTTGCCTCTATCATTTCTGATTTTATGTGTTTGAGTCCTCTCACTTTTTTTTTCCTCCCGTGATCTGGCTAAAGGTTTATCAATTTTATTGATCTTTTCAAAGAACTAGCTCCTGGTTTCACTGATTTTTTTTTTTTTTTTAGCTTTTCTGTACTTTATATGGGCTCTGATCTTTATTATTTCCTTCCTTCTACTGGTTTTGGGTTTTGTTTGTTCTTTTTCTAGTTTCTTTAGGTGAAAGATTAGTTTGAGATTTTTCTTGCTTCTTGAGGTGGGCCTGTATTGCTCTAAACTTCCCTTTTAGAACAACTTTTGCTGCATCCCAAAGATTCTGGACCATTATGTTTTCATTTTCGTTGTCTGTCTATATTTATTTCCATTCTCTCTGTATTTATTTCCTTTTTGATTTCTTGGTTGGCCCATTCATTGTTTAATAGCATGTTACTTAACCTCCAGGTAGTTGTCTTCTTCCATATTTTTTCTTGTAACTGACTTCTAGTTTCATAGAGTTGTGGTCAGAATAGACACATAGTATTATGACTTCAGTCTCTTTTAATTTATTGAGACTTGTTGTGTGGCCTAATATGTGCTCTATTCTGGAGAATGTTTCATGTGCACTTGAAGAGAATGTGAATTCTGCTGTTTTAGGATAGAATGTTCTGAATATCTGTTAGATCCATCTGGTCCAATGTGTCATCCAAAGCCAATGTTTCCTTGTTGATTTTCTGTTTGGGTGATCTATCCATTGATGTAAGTGAGGTGTTAAAGTTCCCTACTATTATTGTATTACTCTCAATTACTTCCTTTATGTTTGTTACTAGCTGCTTTATGTATTTGGGTGCTCCCATGTTGATGTATAAATATTTATCATTGTTTATATCTTCTTGGATTGTTTTTTTTATGAATATATAGTGTCCTTTTTTTGGTCTGTTGTTATAATCTGTTTTAAAGTCTATTTTGTATTATATGCCTATTGCTACCCTCGCTTTCTTTTCACTTCTATTTGCATGATAAATGCTTTTCTGTCAGTTCACTTTCAATCTCCATGTGTCTTTAGGTTTGAAATGAGTCTCTTATAGGTAGCATATAGATGGGGTCTTGCTTTTTTTAATCCATTCCCTCACTCTGTCTTTTTGAATGTAGCATTTAGTCCATTTACATTCAAGGTAATTATTCATAGGTTGCATTTATTGCCATCTGATACTTGTTTTATGGTTGTTTTAGTAGTTCTTTGTTCCTTTATTCTCTTGCTTTATTCTCTCATGATTTACTGGGTTTCTTTAGTGATATACTTGGATTCCCTTCTCTCTCTGTCTCTGTCTCTCTTTTTTTGCATATCTGTTACTAGTGTTTGACTTGTTGTTACCATTAGGTATATATATGTAACATCTTATGCATATAGTAGTCTATATTAAGTCTATATTTAGTTGAACCCATCCTTTACTCTTCCCCACCCATGTTTTAAATATATGATGTCATACTTCACATCCTTTTATTTTGTGAATCTCCTGATTTTTACATATAAACTTAATTTTACTGCTTTTGTGCTTCCTACTTTTCTTACTCCTGCTCATGGGCTTTCCTTTCCACCCAAAGAGTCCTGTTTAATATATTTCATAGGGCTATTTTAATGGTCACAAATTCTTTTAACTTTTGTTTGTCTGGGAAACTCTCCTTCTATTCTAAAAATACGTTTTAACGTTTTTATTCATTTTTTTGAGAGACAGAAAGAGACGGTGAGTGGAGGAGGGGCAGAGAGAGAGGGAGACAGAATCTGAAGTAGGCTCTAGGCTCTGAGCTCTCAGCACAGAGCCCGAGGTGGGACTTGAACCCACAAACCGTGAGATCATGACCCAAGCTGAAGTCGGTGCTTAACTGACTGAGCCACCCAGGCACCCCCTCTCATTCTACTCTAAATGACAGCTTCACTAGATATTCTTGGCACCAGATATTTTCCTTTCAGCACTTTGAATATATCATGCCACTCTCTTGCAGCCTGCAAAATTCCTGCTGAAAAATCTGACAGCCTTATGGGATTTCCCTTGTAGTAACTGTTTTCTTTTCTCTTGTTGCTTTTAAAATTCTCAACCAGTACTTTTTGCCATTTTAATTACATGTCTTGGTGCAGACCTCCTTAGGTTGATTTTGTTGGGGGCTCTCTGTGCCTCCTGGATCTAGATTTGTTTCTTTTCCCAGGTTTGGGAAGTTTTCAGCTGTTATTTCTTCACATAGATTTTCTGCCTGCTTTTCTCTCTCTTTTCTTTCTGAGATCCCTATAATGCAAATGTTATTACACTTGATGGTGTCACTGAGTTCCTTATGTCTATTTTCATTTTTCATTATTTTTTCTTTCAGCTTAATTGCTTTCCTGCAAGTTGCCAATCCATTCTTCTGCTTCTTCTAGTCTTCTGTTTATTCCATCTAGTGTATTTTTACTTTGCTATTGAGTTAATCTCTGATTGATTCTTTTTTGTTTTGTAGATCTTTGTTAAAGGTCTCACTGAGGTCCTCCACTCTTTTCTCAAGTCTAGCAAGTATCTTTATGACCATTACTTTAAATTCTCTGTGAGGCATATGACTTATTTCCACTTTGTTTAGCTCTCTTGCTGTGATTTTTGTTCTGTTCTTTCATTTGGGACATATTCTTCTGTCTCATTTTTTTGAACTCTGTTTCATTGTGTTAGGAAAGTCAGGTATGTCTCCTGCTTTTGAAAATAGTGGCCTTGTGAAGAAGAGGTACTGTAGTGCCCTGGATTCCAGGGTCCCCTGTTCACCAGAACCTGGTGCTTCATGAATGTTGTTGTTGTGCCTGACTATTGTAGTTGAGCCACTTTTGCTTCAGTGCAGTTGTCTGCAATGACTCTGCTTGCTGTGGACAGGGCAATCCCTGTGTTGTTAGTGGGCCAGTCTGGGGCCACCTTGGGCTTCAGCTGAGCCAGAACAGGTATTTGCCAGAGATGCAGTAGCACAGGGCACTTTCCCTGTGTTGTCCCCTGAGGAGCTTCTATTGGTGGGTGGGGCCTGCAGTCTGACCAACTGGTTTCCCCCAGCCCACTGCTGGGGCTGCATTTGGACTGGTGTTTGTGGTTATCTTCTTCTCTCTCCAAGACCAGCTGGACCACTTTGAAGTGGTGCTGGTCCCTGACACAGCTGCTGGTACACTGCCATGCTTGTGGCACCACTTTGGATAGGCTCCAGCCAAAGGCATATTGGAGGGGCATGTCCACTGGAGAATGCAAAGGAGGATTAGTAAGTTAGGTGGAGAGTGTTGGCACTGAGCTGTTCCCCCAGGTGTCATGTATCTAGGCTGGGGGGCGGGCAGGGGAGGGAAGTGGTGCCTGCCAGCTCCTTTTGCTTCCTAGAGAAGTCTCCTAGAGATCCCTGCCACCCCCAGCACACACTGAGATTAGTAAATAAATCTCCTTCTGATATACCCCAAGTGTTTTTCAAACTGCTTCTTATATTCTGTATCTCTGTTTGGCTGTTTATTATGCTCTTTAAGGGTGGGGACTCCACCCTCCAAGTTCTCCCAGAGAACCCACTAAATTTTAACATTCTAAGTGTTAAGCCCTGCTGGTTGTAAGAACTTATAAAATTAGGCTTCTCTGGTTTTCAAAGCCAAAATGTGGGGGTTTGTCTTCCCCATGTGGGTTTCCCATGACTGTAGTGTTTTGTGTGACGGTCTGTTTCTCTTTCCTCTGTGAGCCTGCAGGGTCTCTCTCTCCTGAGGATAGTCTTGTGGGTCTCTTTAGCTCCCCACCATGTCTCTGCCCTTTATACCTTCTTTGCCGCCCCTTGTCTACAATTAGCTGTGAAGAGTCTATTCTGACAGTTTTTTAGTCATTTTCTGGGTTTTTACATTGATGTGGGTGTTATCTAGTTGTATCCATGGAATGAGGTAAATTTAGGATCTTCTTCTTGTCATTTTCCCAAGAAGTTCCCTTGCAACTATTTCTTATGAATCATTACAGAAATTTTTTTTTGGAACAAACACATTTATTGTTTAGACAAGTATTCCTTTACATTTTAAAGCATTTCGTTTTTGAAACTTTTTTTTCTTAAATTTCAGTGTATTTGACACACACAGTTACATTACGTTCAGGTGTGTAACATATTGATTCAATAAATTTTTATGTTATGCTACACTCACCATAAGTATAGTTACCATCTCTCACCACGTAATTCCATTAAAATAGCATTGACTATATTCCCTATGCTATACCTTTCCATCCCCATGACTTATTCATTCCATAGCTGGAAGCCTGTATCTCCCACTTACCTTCACCTATTTTTTCCCATCCCCCCTTTACCCTTCCTCTCAGGCAACCATCAGTTTGTTCTCTGTAGTTATACGTCTAGGCTTTTTCCTTGTTCATTAGTTTTGTTCTTCAGATTCCACATAGAAGTGGAATCATATGGTATTTGTCTTTCTCTGACTTATTTCCCTTAGTGCAATACCCTTTAAGTCCATCCATGTTGGTGAGCATGTGGAAAAAAAAGAACCCTTGTGGAGTATTGGTGGGAATGTAAACTGGTTCAGCCAATGTGGAAAACATTGGAAAACATCTCAAAAAATTTAAATGGATGGCACAAGAACAGACACTCAGATCAATGGAACAGAATAGAGAACCTAGAAATGGACTCACAAATGTATGGCCAAATAATCTTTTACAAAGCAGGAAAGAATATCCAATGGAATAAAGACAGTGGTGCTGGGAAAACTGGACAGCAACATGCAAAAGAATGAACCTGGACAACTTTCTTACACCTACACAAAAATAAACTCAAAGTGGATGAAAGACCTCAATGTAAGACAGGAAGCCATCAAAATCCTTGAGGAGAAAGCAGGCAAAAACCTCTTTGATCTTGGCTGCAGCAACTTCTTACTCAATACGTCTCCGGAGGCAAGGGAAACAAAAGCAAAAATGAACTACTGGGACCTCATCAAAATAAAAAGCTTCTGCTTTTTATTAAAAGCGAAGGAAACGATCAGCAAAACTAAAAGGCAACTGACAGAATGGGAGAAGCTATTTGCAAATGACATTTCAGATAAAGGGTTAGTATCCAGAATCTATAAAGAACTTATCAAACTCAACACCCAAAAAACAAATAATCCAGTGAAGAAATGGGCAAAAGACATGAACAGACACTTCTCCAAGGAAAACATCCAGATGGCCAACCGACACATGAAAAAATGCTCAACATCACTCATCACCAGGGAAATACAAAGGAAAACCACAAGGAGATACCACCTTACACCTGTCAGAATGGCTCACATGAACAACTCAGGCAACAATAGATGTTGGCGAGGATGTGGAGAGAGGATCTCTTTTGTATTGTTGGTGGGAATGCAAGCTGGTGCAGCCACTCTGGAAAAGAGTATGGAGGTTCCTCAAAAAACTAAAAATAGAACTACCCTACGATCCAGCAATTGCACTACTAGGCATTTATCCATGGGATACAGGTGTGCTGTTTCAAAGGGACACATGCACCCCCATGTTTATAGCAGCACTATCAACAATAGCCAAAGTATGGAAAGAGCCCAAATGTCCATCGATGGACAAATGGATAAAGAAAATGTGGTGTGTGTGTGTGTATACACACACACACACACACACATATACAATGGAGTATTACTCGGCAATCAAAAAGAATGAAATCCTGCCATTTGCAACTATGTGGATGGAACTCGGTACTATACTAAGTGAAATTAGAGAAAGACAAAAATCATATGACTTCACTCATATGAGGACTTTAAGAGACAGAAACAGATGAACATAAGGGAAGGGAAACAAAAATAATATAAAAACAGGGAGGGGGACACAACAGAAGAGACTCATAAATATGGAGAACAAACTGAGGGTTACTGGAGGGGTTGTGGGAGGGGGGATAAGGAATCTACTCCTGAAATCATTGTTTCTCTATATGCTAATTTGGACATAAGTTTTAAAAAATAAAAAAAAATAAAAAATAAAAAATAAATAAAAAAAATGGAAATACCATATGATCCAATAATTCCGGTACTAGTATTTATACTAATTTGAAAAGATACATGCACCCTGTGTTTATTGCAGCATTATTTACAATAGTGAAGATATGGATGCAACCCAAGTATCCATCTATAGATGTTTTTGAAGCTTTTGATTTAGTTTCCATACACTTTATGAAAACAAGTTCATTTTATAAAAATAACTATAGACAGGAATACTTAAAAATTGTGATAGAATCAATTGTACTATAAAGAGACAGTGATTGGATAGTGTCTTAGATAGGTTTCATGGTAGTGAATTTGAACATTATTTTAAAACATTGGTCAGAACAGAAAAACTGATTTAATCTGATAACATATAAGTAAATTTGCTAACTCTTCTCCATTTAGTAGACATACTTTACCATAAAAAAATTAGAGTGTAGTTGCCCATTTAAAATAATATTTTGAGAAATAAGGAAATGTGCAAGTAAACCTTTAAAAAATAAATTCCAGTGAAAGAATCTCTATACTATTAACATGAAAAAAAATAATGTTGATAAAATACAAACTTGAGCATGTCTCATAAATGAAATAAATACTTTAAAAGCTTAGGAAATTCATATAAATTTAAATTTCCAGAGGCGGATTAAAAGCTCCAAGAAAAATTTGCATAAATACATATGCAGTTTATCTATACTTGATATATAATTTCCTCATGCAGACTCAATTATATGAAATCCTAGTACATGGTATATAGGCAGGTTATTAAATTTAGACTACACCTGTAGTTGATATTTAAAATTACTGTTGTGAGGTTAGCAGATTCAAAAGTGACCAACATTTAAAATATTTTCTTCAATATAAGGAATAGGTAAGAGGTAAGAATGTTTGTTGTTTGCAAAATGCAGATAAAGTATGTTTATTAGAGACATTAAGTTATCTTTAAGGAAAGTCCAACTTGAAACATAACAAATACTTAGCATATTTATTTCTAGGTAAGGTAAACACTGCAGCCTAGTGGTCTGACATGATGGCAAAATGCCTGTAGTAGGCATTTCAATTCTGCTACTTATTTGCTAAGAAAACTCTACAAAGGTCCCAATGTTTTCAATTCCAAGTAAAACTGTACTCTCATCATGTATGAATAATAAATGCTTTATCAAATTAGTAATGATAATAATAGTTAACGTTTATTGAGCCTTTACTGTGTACCCAACATTATTCTTTTAATCTTTACAATCCTGTGAAGTAAGTATAATTTTTATCCCAATTTTATAGATGAGAAAATCAAGACCTAAAAAGGCCAACGAACTTGAAGAAGGTTAAATGGAAATCTCAAATAAGAACAGCAAGTTGTCACAATTTTACAGAGATTAAGATGTGCAACAAGCATAGTAAAGCAGACACACGTGGCATTGCATTACAGATTCAGGCTTTTCTGGGAGTAGCTACAACACCCCAATCTCAGATCTGTCTCTCAAAGAGTGACGACAACAGGTCCTGTTAGCACAGAAGACAAGACCCAATACACCAAAGTACTACTCAGTTTGCTTCTTTCCTGCTGCAGAGGCTGCAGGAATAATTTAAGAATAGGAACACTGATATAAAGAAATAATGGAAATCAAAGAGTGACTTGGCAAAGGCATTAACAAAATTACAATGGAAGATACACCAGTCTCAGGAAACTAAAAAGAAAATAATTCTGGTTCTTTCCTCTTGGTAATTTTGAGTTGAGGAATCAAAGCCCTACTGACGTTCCTTGAATGAAAGGATCTCTATAAGAATAATGGTAATACTTCAGATTTTACACCTTACAAAGTATTTTTATGTACATTACTTTTACTTGATTTTTAAAATAATTATGTGACATAGAGTAGGAACTATTAATCTCATTTTACAGTTGCAGAGGAGGAAACAAAGACTTGCCTAGAGCCACACCATTAGTAATCAAGGAGGCTGGATAATGAGCTCAGGTTTCTGTACCTTTGAACATCACCACCTTTCTTATTTTTTTTAATTGAAGTACTGTTGACATACAATATTAGTTTCAGGTTACAACAGAATGATTTGACATTCATATATATTATGCAATGATCACCATACACCTAGTTACCATCTGTCACCATAGAAAATTAGAATATTAACTACATTCCCTATGATGTACTTTTCATCCCCATGACTTATTTTATAACTGAAAGTCTGTACCTCATAATGCGCTTTGTGTCTTTTGTCCATTCCTCCTCCAATCCCCTCCCCTCTGACAACCAGTTCCGTGTCTGTTATGTTTTTTATATTCTACATATAAGTGCTATCACACAGTATTTGTGTTCCTCTCTCTTATTTCATTTAGCATCACTCTAGGTCCATTCACGTTGTCACAAATGGCAAGATTTCATTCTTTTTTATGGATGAGCAATATTCCATTGTGTATAAATATCACAACTTCTTTATGGACACTTGGGTTGCATCCATATCTTTGCTATTGTAAATAATGCAAATAATGTAAATAATGCTGCAGTAAACATAGGGGTGCACATATCTTTTCAAATTAGTGTTTGAAATTTCTTTGGGTAAATACTCAGAACTGAAATTACTAAATCACATGGTATTTTATTTTTAATCTCTTGAGGAATCTCTACACTGTTTTCCACAGTGGCTGTACCAATTTACATTCTCACCAACAGTGAACAAGGGTTTGCTTTTTTCCACATCCTTGCCAATGCTATTTTTTGTCTTTTTGATACTAGCCATTCTGACTAGTATGAGGTGAGATCTCATTGTGGTTTTGATTTGCATTTCCCTGATGATTAGTGACGATGAACGTTTTTTCATGTGTCTGTTGGCCATTTGTATGTCTTATCTGGAAAAATGTCTAATTAGGCCCTCTGCCCATTTTAAATTGGATTATTTGTTTTCTTGGTGTTGAGATATATGTGTTCATTATATATTTTAGATATTAACCCCTGATCAGATACATCATTTACAATATCATTACAAATATCTTCTCTCATTCATTAGGTTCCCTTTTCATTTGTTGATAGTTTCTTTTGCTGTGCAAAAGCTTTTTAGGTTGATATTGTTACAACTG